>NC_056746.1:65542064-65625668 GCF_019279795.1 Protopterus annectens | reverse complement strand
TGCTACAGCTATTTCCACAGGATCATATTGTGTAGCATGACACATACAATGACAATTTAGATACATGTAGCTGGAGTGTACTGCAAAGCTCCACCGGATATGTCCAGGCACCGGAAATGTGACTTGAGCATCCCCAAGCACACGCTGTTTGGGTGTGTGTGCATTACTGATTGGTGTCATCAGCCATGGCTCCAGTGCATAACCAGCATCCCCCACTAGGTGGCCATATGGGATGTCCCCATTGGCAAACCTCTGATACAGCTGCATCATATGCCAGATGTGGGACTTGTGATAGCTTCCAAGGCTGCCAGCACACACATTCATTATAATGCCCTGGGCATTGCAAGCAACCTGGGAGTTGATGGAGGGGAATCCCTTGCAGTTTATGTAGACCCTACCCCACTTGCCGGGTGGTGCTTTGATGTGTGTGTGTATACAGTCTATTGCACCCACTACCTCAGGGTATTCTGCTATTTGGTGGAAGAGACGCATATTGCTGGTCAATGCCTCACTGGTGTTGTGGAAATATATATGCTCACTGGCATGTGCTGACATGGCATCCAGGAAATGGTGGAGTACCCTGGATGCTGATGCTTGTGAGATCCCCATGATATCCCCAGTTGGCCTTTGGCTAGTATTCTTAAGCCTACACATACCTTGGTATCCACTGGGTTGGGTTCCCCTCTGTTGGTTCTGTGTGTGAGGCGTGACTGGCACAGCTCAACAATTTGCTGTAGGAGGTCCCTATCCACCCAATAGTGCTCCACTATTTCCAGCTCATGTAGCCCCTGGTAGGTTATCCTGGGACTGTACACTCTTTTCCTTCTCCTCACTGTGGGTTAGTCATTAGCATTTTCATCCTCACCACCCTCAGCCTCTTCGCACATATTGATTTATGATAGCAAAAGCAGCCCCTATCATTTTGTTGCTTTTGTTAAGTAAAATTTCCCCATTTGTGTACACCAGTGGTGTAGAGTTTGTGAGAAAAAACAGGGAAAGGTGTTTACATAGTTTATAGTAGTGTGCTGGGCTGGGTTGGATTGCTGGCTATGTAATTGGCTAATTCTGATACATTTCACCTGCCAGCTATGCTAGTTTTCCTTGATTACCTTCCTACTGCTGTTTTCCCTTCCCATTGCCTTCCAGTTTAAGCCCTGAGGCATGCCGCACAAATCCAGTGCTCAGATGTGAATAGAGCTGATATTTCCTGTTTTTTTTTTTTGTTGTTGTTTAAAACCCAGTGTGTAGTGCACACACCCATTTAGGCAATGTAAATACTGCTAGACAGCTTCAGACACACCCCCTTCCTTACATGTGCTTAGCTAAGGGCAAACACGGGGCAAAGAGCTCCAATTATCTCTTAGGCTTACACCATGGTATTACTGCACCTACACGGTTGGGTGCAAGCTAGCACTGAGGGGAAACATGTGATTCAGTATCATTACCCTAATTTGCGTAGGAATGACTGCTAATGCATGGTTACAAAATTGACACTCAGCCTTCCCCCATAGCAACCACTATTTATGCATGCCATTGACTATTATGGCAAAAATATGATTTCGGTTTAAAAGCTTATTTCCAACTTTTTTATTATTTTCAGGGCGATTCCATTTGTGCACCACTGCCCTATGCTTAAACGGCTGAAATTGACCAACAAAAAAAGTTAATTTTTATAATTTTGAAATTAATTTTCATGCCTATGACTATTTATTTGGCCTTTGGCATGCCTAACCCTTCTAATAAATTTGTTTGTATGAGCTGTCATGCCTCTGTTTTGTAGTTTGCAGAAATTTATTCAGCTAATGGCTGAATACATTTCTGCAGTCTGCACTATTCCTGTGCATTAGGCCCAGCAAGCCAGCACGTAAAACTCTACTGCCAATCATTAGCGGACCGGAGTTCCACTGTGGCGACCCCTAACAGGGAAAAGCCGAAAGACACAAACAAACAAACTAAAATAGGTTAATGGAGCAGCAACTAGAAACAATAAATAAGTCTATTTCTTTGTTTGAGCTTACTAGTCAAATATCTAAATTAAAACCGAACAAAGCACCTGGCAATGATGCCATAATACCTGAGCTTTATAAATTGATGCCTAAAAAGGCTTTAGATATTCTATGTTGCACCTTTCAATTAACTAAAAGTTTAACAATAATTCCCCATGGAAGTATACACTTATTTCCCCAATCTTAAAATCTGACAAAGACCCAACAGAATGTATATCCTATAGATCAATTTCATTGTTAGATGTTGGTTATAAATTATTTATGTCCATTAGAGTGAATAGAATTGAACAATTTTTACCATATTTTATCAATAATGATAAAACTGGGTTATAACAAATAGGAATACTTTTGATAACATTAAAAGAATCTTATCCATCTTTGATTATACTAATAATATAAAGGACCAGTTAAAGTCAGTAAGCTTAGATATTAACTGTTAAACAAAAACCAAAAACAAAAATTAAACAACAAAAAATCCAAGACACGAAGTGGAGCACCACATAGCTTTAATCCTGGTATCTAGGCTTCTTGCCTTCAAGGGATATTCAATTACATATTTCATCAGCTTAAATAGATTAAACAAGAATCCAATATTCTTGATACATACATATACATCCCAACATTTAAAGTGACCAGTGCTCATTCACCATAAACACATCACTCTTATTAAAAAATCACAAGGAACTATGAAACATATTCATTAAAAACACCATTAGTTTAACCCTTATATAAAAACCAAGCATTGAATTGTCTCTCAAAAATTAAAAAATTCAAAATTACCTCTGGGTTTAATCCATGGGGAACCAATGTGCCATAATTAAAAATAAAGGTAGTTTCTCACAGGTTTAACTTACTGGCAAAAATTGCACCAGTACCACAATTGCCAGCTGGTTGAGCCAACATACTGAAAAACAAAGGCTCATAATTTCCCAAAATGTACCCTGATAAAATGTTCTGCCACTGGACTAAAAATATTCTGATATTCTGATATCTCCCAAGTGTTCTAAGATTCGGACCTTGACTTTCTTCTGGTCTGGCCTATATACCACTGCACCTCATTGCATTCACATCCCAAAATATATTGACACAAGATTGACAATTAAACCTTCCATGTGAAATAAACCTATGACCATTTATCATGTTATCTGATAGATTTCTAATTCTACAACATACACTACACCTACCACAAGGAAAAGCCCCCATGGATCTGTTGTGTGTGTAATTGGTAATTGGATGATTTAACAATTATTTTAAATCCAAAAACTGGCCAAAAGAAAAGGTAACATGATTTGGAAACAAAGTATTTAATTTAGGGCTCCTATTACAAGACCAAAGACGCATTCTTTCAAATGCGTCTTGGTCAAACATAAAAGACTGAAAAGGCAAAATATTGAAGCAGCTTTTAAGTGAATTATTTCCCTGGGAAAGAATTCGCTTGGCCGCTTTGTTACTTTGTCATTTTTGGCACTGCAGTGCGGTCTCGGATTTGGTATATTTAAGTAAGGGGGGTGGGGGAGCGAAGCCCCCCACTTAATGTAATGTTTTAAAGTGTTTGCTTTTTTTTTTTTTTTTTTTTGGAACAGTGATTCTGTTCTGACAGTTCAACATTGTAAGCTTTCGCTTACATAGGGTCGATTAATCACAGTTCGCTTTTTTAAGCATTTGGTAATGTAATATAGACCCTTAATTTATCATCAACAAAGTACTTAATTTATCATCAGCTATAATCATAGTCTTGTAACCACCTGTTTTAATATATCCAAAAAGGGATTAAATCTCGTAACTTAAAATATTTTGTTATCCATCCTTTCCTTCTTGGACATATACTGAGCTCTGTGCCTAATGGTCATATGCACATATGTTTGCTCCCCTTGTGTTTGATTAAACAGTTTATTTTTGGCTTCACTTAAAATAGAACCTGAATAACCCATGGCCAATACCTCTCTTCAACTTCAGCCAGAAAGCTATCTTTAGAAGCCATCTCAGATGTATTCATCCACACTCTTCTATATTCCCCATCGGGCAATGACCTGATGAGATGCAAAGGATGCATGCTGGACGCATGCAAAAAATTGTTAACTGCAGTACTTTTTCTAAATGGAATGTATTGAATAACACCTTGCTCATTTACAAAAAAATTGAACATCCAAAAAGCTCATTGTCCTTGAGTCCATATGAGAACAAAATTGCAAACCATGAGCATTCATATTCAATTCATTTACAATTTTTTTAAATTTAATCAAGGGTCCCTTACAAATGAAAAACAAATCATCTATATATTGTTTATATAACACCACATGTTCTTTAAAATATTTGTGATTGTAAATGAAACACCTTTCAAACTCCTCCATGTACAAATTGGCATATGGGGGAGCAAAGGGAGCCCCCCCATAGCTGTGCCCCTTGTCTGTAAATAATAGTCTTTGTTAGAAGTAAAATAAGTGTTGGTTAAACAAAATTTAAGTAGTTCCAAAGTAAAGGAACTATGTGGCCCTTCACCCAATAATACTGCTATTGCTTCAAGTCTTTTGCCAGAAGCAATATTAGTATATAAAAATGAAATGTCCATAGTAGCCCAAAAGTAATCTTTTTTCCATATAATATTCTGCATCAAAGCACAAAACTCCTGTGTATTTTTTATGTGAGCTGGTATGGAATTCAGATGTATCTTAAGTAAAGAGTCCAATAATACCCCCACATTTTCCAAGTAGGAACCAATGCCAGAAACAACTGGCCTACCTGGAGGATTGCTAAGATGCTTATGGACCTTTGGTATAACATAAAATTGATACCACAATCAATGGTCATAGGTTTATTTCCCATGGAAGGTTTAATTGTCAATCTTGTGGTGTTATATATATATATATATATATATATATATATATATATATATATATATATATATATATATATATATATATATATATATATATATATATATATGTATATATATATATATATATATATATATATATTTTTTTTTTTTTTTTTTTTTTTGAGATGTGGATACAATGAGGTGCAGTGGTATATGGGCCAAACCAGAAAAAAAGTCAAGGTCATAATCTTAGAAACACTTGGGAGATATCAGAAGGGGTAATAATATTTTTAGTCTAGTGGCAGAACATTTTATCAGGGTACATTCAGGAAATTATGAGTCTTTGTTTTTCAGTGTGTTGGCTCAACCAGTTGGCAACTGTGGTACTTGTGCAATTTTTGCCAGTAAATTAAACCTGTTAGAAGCTACCTTTATTTTTAATTATGGCACTTTGGTTCCCCATGGGTTAAACCAGGAGGTAATTTTGAATTTTTGAGAGACAATTCAATACTTGTTTTTTATACGTGTTAGATTAATACTGCTTTTTATGAATATTTTAATAGTTCCTTGTGATTTTGTAATAAGAAGGATGTGTTTATTGTGAATGAGCACTGGTCACTTTAAATGTTGGACTGTATATGTATTTATAAAGAATATTGGATAATTGTTTAATCTATTTAAGCTGATGAATTTTTTAATTGAATATCTCTTGAAGGCAAGAAGCCAATGTACCAGGATTAAAGCTGTGTGGTACTACACTTCATGTCTTTGATTTTTTGGTAGATATTAACTTTGCCTTTGATACAGTTAGTTGGGACTATCTTCTTCTGGTGTTAAAGGAATTTAATTTTCCTAATGATTTTCAACAACTCATAAATAACGTGTATGAAAAATCATTAGCCTATGTAAAAATATGTTTATATCTGTCACAATCAGTTCCCATATAATAAAGATACAGAATAAGGCTGCCCCCATCAACATTATTGTTCACCTTAGTAATGTAACCTTTTGCAAACTACATTAGAGAAACTCCTGATAGTAAAGGAATTAATTTTGGACACAATTTATTTTTTAAGCTTTTTTTTTTGCTAATGATATCTTATTAACATTAAGAGATTATACTAATTCCCTTTCTAATCTTTTTAAAACTATCAAGAAATTTCAGTCCATATTGGGTCTTAAATTCAATGAAAATAACACAAAACATTGTGTACCAATTCCTGTGTTGCCAATATCTCAGAAAACCATTCAAAATATCTAGTTAATGATGATAAAATAAAATATTTAGGAATAACTTTAACTAAGAACATTAAAGACATACTTAATATAAATTGTAGTTAAATTTTAGAAAAATATTAAGGTCCTTATAGCTAAGTGGAACAAATTTCATTTTACAATGGATGAGAGATTACTAATTATAAAAATGATAATATTAACCAAAATTTTACATCTAATACAATCTTTAGCTTCCCCTATTCCTAAACAATATATAAAAGATTTCAATAATCATATACTCAAATTTCTTTGGCACTCTAATAAACCTAGGCTGGCACTCAAACATCATCTCTGTACATGGTCCAATGGTGGAATAAATCTACCTGATATAGAATTATATTCTACGTCAGCCGTGATTAAAACAATAATTATATGGCTAAATAAAATATATTCTGCTAAATGGAAAGATATTTAAGAGTATATATTCATAAAAATGATCTATTAAATTTCAATTGCTATAACAAATTTTATAAAAAATAGTTTGTTTTGGTTGTTAAAAGATCATATACTTGCACATCAATCATTATCAATTAACTCAACCTACATTACTATGACATTTACTAATGTCAAAAATCTAGTATACAAGACCCCAGAATACTCATCTTGGATATTTTTAATTTTTTCAATAGTTTATAGTCAAAATAATATTATTACTTTTAATACATGCATAATGAATATTCTTAAAGACAAACAATTAATATATTGGTCCCAATTAATAGACAAAGAAAAAAATGCACTCACTAGATTATATTCTAAACAAATTCTGGTAAAATTCAGATCAATGGCTAGATATACAAAATTGCAGATATATCTTAGAGAAAAGATTATCTCTGATCCAATCCTCAGTTAAAAATGAGATACCTAAACTCATTGAATATCTGATATCTTCAACTTATCATGATAATCCAGAGAAAGGTAGTCTTTCTCAAATTTCTAGAATTTAAAAAAATTAAGATGGATTTTTATGATAATTATTTGAAATACTTTGTAACTATTAATGACTACTATCCAAGTGACAGTGAGAAATAAATTATTCTAACATCTTCAATTCAAACCTCAACTTCTTTAAGATGGAGACTATACTCCTGGAAGTTACTACATAAAGCATTTTTATACCTCATAAAATACAGTTGATTTTCAAAAAAAAACTGGTTATTGGAGATGAGAATTAGATATTATTGCTGATTGGTAACATATGTTTTATGAAGGTAACATAATCAAACCTTTCAGGAATAATGCCATTTTTTCAGGCTCTATTCAGTAATAAATTTAATGTAAATAAATCGTTAATTCTATTTGATGCACCAGTGCCCACTTGTGTTAAAAAAGTTGATCACATTCTTCTTTGAACAATTTTTGCAATTGCAAAAAAAATGATAACAAAACATTGGAAGACAACTAATACACCTACTATGAAATATTTTTTTAACATTGCTACTGAAACTTGTCATATGGAAATCTTAACCATCAAACAAAAAAACACTAGAATTACTTCTTTAAATTTGTGGATGAAACTAAAGTGACTGTTGAGCAAATGGACACTATTTCAGTTTTAATAATTTACTTACTAAATATGCTCTATCTATTCATAATATTTTAGAAGACACCTTGCACATAATTACTTCTTTGTTTGTTTGTTCTTTATGGTTATTTGCTGATAATTATATATATTTTTTATAAATGCAATTTCTACATATTTATGTAATAATTTTGTCACTCATTTGAATTTAATAAAAATAATTAAAAATGAACAGTCTTGCACTGGTGCAGAGTGCTACAGATGTTCTCAGTCATGTGCAGCACATTAATGTCTCTTTGAAATTTGTTCATGTGTTGTGGGGCATGCTTTCTCAATCGACAAAAATGTCAAACTACACCAATATGCCTCAGGACATGTTTGTGTAATACTGCAATTCATAGAGATGCATATACATTAGCTTCATCTGCATAGCTAATCTGCAAATTGGCCAGAATCTATGTCCAGATGTTAAGCTTTGCATGTAGAATTGTGAGTAGCCAAGATAGGTAGAAAATGCTTTAGAATAGTGCAGATATCTCAAAGTAAAGAAACTTTTATAAAGTAGTTATCATCTAGTAAGAGGCACTTTTACTGTAATATTGATTTAAACCTCACTTTCAGTACATTTTGATGTGTAGTACATATGTATTAATACTTTACATAATTGGTAATTTTTGTTCAATCTGTCAAAGTTGCCTGACATGCTGTACATTAAAATTTTAGTAAATGGTAATTAGATGACTAAAGAAGTTAATGTACTGTAGTGATTGTGTATACATGGAAAATGCTTATTGTACTGCAGAAAATTCTGTGTGCAAAGGACAGGAATATATGTGTGATAAATGTCATGCTCTGGTACTGTCAGAAAAAAAATTCCTGACGATGGCAGAGAGTAGTGCAGACAGTTTTTGGTTTTGAGGCTCCATTATCTGTCTGCCTGGGATGACATAATTTACAGACCTCAATGCTTTGTCAGAGATGACCTGCAGCTGTCATCCCTGGGCTTCCAGATACTGGTAAAGGCTCTTACCACCCCTATAGTGCCTTTTTAGTCAGTGTTCAAAAGACCAAATTACCACTGAAACAGCTACAAACAAATGCAATCTGAAGGTCATGCTGCTCAACGCTAGAAGTCTAAATTTCAAAATGCATTCGCTCGAAGCATACCTTAAAATGGAGAACAATGACATTTGTGCTGTAACAGAGACCTGGTTCAAGCCAGCAGAAAGCACCTCTGCACTACCAGGCTATAATTCATTCCACACCTTTCGGCCCCAGAACTTGGACTGAAGCTCCATAGGCGGTTGTGTTTCCATATTCATAAAGGATGTGCACACCTCCAGACTGGTATCCCAACATAACACAGCAGAGATACTTCATGTGCAGCTTACATTGGGTAAGACAGCAATTCAGGTTGTAGCCTGAGATAGGTCCCCAACCATGTCCCAAGACTCACACTCCACATTCCTAAGCACCCTGGAGAATATTAGGGTCCAACCTAACACTCTCATACTGGGCGAATTCAACTACCCCTCCCCCATTAGAACTGTGGAACAAAGAAGATGCACCAGTCCTGCACTAACAAACTTGTATTTATTTGTAGAATAAAAATAAAAAACATAAGCGCCTTCACGATAATTCTTATCGCTTCAACATCTTTAACTGGGAAAATTACTCATGTACCAATACACTTGCCCGATGTTTCCTGGAATTCATTAATTCCAATGCCCTGGACCAGCTCATTCTTACCCCTACTAGAGATAACAACATCCTTGACCTGGTCATTACTAACATGGGCGACCATTGCCCTACACCAATAGTCAACTCCTTTCTGGTTAGATCCAAACACAAACTAATCATCTTGGAAATCCACATCCCTCCCACCCCCCCTTCCGCAAAGGTAACCACCGTGAAAAACTTCTCCAAAGCTAAATTTGGACTCCTAAAAACAGAGGTGGCTAACTTCACGGCACCCATGCAAATGGAGAATAGTTGAATGACTGCTGAATCATACACCAGTGCACTGTATGAACATGTACACAAATGCATGGATCTCGCCATACCCAATAGAACCAAGATGCTCTCCTCCAAAAATAGGAAGCCAATCAAGTGGTCCCCTGCCATAAATAAACTCTAGAAAAGAGGGAGGAAACTGATGCAGAATAAGGTGAAGTCCCAAGACTGGAAAAACTCCCTTATTAGCCTCAACAAAAAGTTGAGATCCCTCATGAAATTCTCTAAAGCTAGCTATGAAAACAGAATTGCAGCAGATAGTAAAGACAACCACAAGGCTTTCTATAGTTATGTAAAGAATCTCCATGGCAATACCCAGATTTGCTCTGAGCTACTGCACAATGGAACCTCCTATACCGAGCCAACAGATATTGCCAATATACTGGCTGACAGATTCAGTGCCAGCTTTACCCCTCTCTCCCCTCTCAAAGGACCTATCACATTAACAGTAGATTGCCATGCACCCAGCATTACTGCTGCATGGGTTAAAAGAGCACTGTCCAAGGCCAAGACTACAGCTTCTATGGGAACCTGACAATATCCCTGGCTGTGTTCTACATAAACTACAGAGTGAACTGGCACCTCACCTGTGTTCCCTGTTCAATCACAGCCTTACCTCAGGCTTTGTCCCTACCAAATGATGCACTGCTACAGTCATCTCTCTCCACAAAGGAGGAGCAACTACAGACCCTTGGAACTATCACCCCATTAGCCTAATGAGTCTGATATGCAAAGCTATGGAACACATCATCATCATTCCTCTCAACCATATTGAATTACTCAGTTTTTACCAAGTTTTGGGGTCAAAATGAAGGGGTGCTATGATTCCTGAGTGGCACCCCTTCATTTCCAATTTTTTTCTTTTGTTTTTCCAATTTTTTGAATTTCCACACTGTTTGAGCTGATGTCTTCACTTGTGCAATGACGTTAGCTCTGTCAGGGCTATGAGTCTGTCAGAATTGAGTTCAAGGAGCTCACATCATGCACACATTTCTGACTGCTCAAATGCGAGCGGGATTATTGGTGAATGGCAGCAATCTTTTTTGTAATGGATTATTTTATGTTCATTGGGGAACATTATTGGTGAATGGCAGCAAAGAGTCAGATGGTATGGCCAGAAAGATGTCTCTGAAAGTAAGGAAATGGTGTGTGCATGTGTGTGTGTGTGTGTGTGTGTGTGTGTGTGTGTGTGTGTGTGTGTGTGTGTGTTTGCGCATGTGTGTGTGTGTGTGTGTGTGTGTGTGTGTGTGTGTGTGTGTGTGTGTGTGTGTGTGTGTGTGTGTGTGTGTGATACTGAAAGCAGTGAGGTGAAGCAACAGTTTGGCTGTGTTTACATCATGTTGGAGAGAATTGATGTTGTTTGCACATTGTTTTGTTTGTAACCTTTATGTCTGATTCTCTCTTGAGCTCCTAAAGAGGTATAAGCAACCATCTGAAACAATTTGTTAGGCAGGTTGTACTTAGGTTAAATGTATAGTTAACATGTAATGTTTTATGATTATAAGCTGTCCTGCGTAGATTATATTTTATTGAAAAGAAAAACACAATTCATTACTTTTTTTTGTAGGTGCAATTTAGGGATGTGCTAAGAAAAATTATTCTTCATAGTGTACTAGTGTTTTTGTTTTATTCTTCATATTATATGAAAGTGATTATTTGAAATATACCTTCATTAATCTATAATCTTTCATTTTACATTTGAATCATTCTCTAAATGCTGGTTCACTCTCTCTTTGTTTGCCTGTACCAGTTGTCAGGTATATTTGTAAGATGCATCTTATGTGCCTATATAAGCAAAGGATCTTTGTTTAATTATCTTTTATCCATTTACTGACATTGTTCTGGTTACTGAAAAGAGCATAGCCTATACCACTGCAGTTGTTCAAATACACAACAATAAGTGAGGTGATTATGAGATTACTATATGTAACTTAGTAAAATAAATCAGGATTTGGGGCATTACTCAGTAGTTCTTTCCCAGTTGTTCTAGATGAAATTCCTTATGTGTTAGTTTACGTGCTTATCAGAAAATAAGCATTTGATTAAGTGATACATGACTGGCCACATATAACAACAATGCTTTGCTAAACTACAGTATGGCCCAGTTACAATTTATTGACAAAAGTATTTGGTATCTTGCAGACAGTGGAAATTTGCCCACATTTAATATAACTGGTGGCTAGAGGTATTCAGGCTCAAACCCTGTACCTTGGGTACAGGGTAAAAAGAGCCTAAAGTCCCTAGCCACCACCACTTGAGAGCTTTGTCCAGATTTTTTGTGCTAAGAGTTGAGAGCTATGGTGAGTGAGGAGTGATAACTGAATTTATATTCCATCCCCCATTATTGGCTTTGTCCAGGTTTTTTGCGCTACGAGGTTGAGAGCTATGGTGAGAAGTGAGAACTGAATTCATTAAATGATAGCCAGCCATTAAGTTTCAGTCTTCCTATTTTTCAGGAAACTGCTAATCTGGCATAGTGGTATGTTGCTCTGACCCTAGTGCATAGGGTCTTGGGTTCAAGAGTTGCCAGTGAAATGCATGGTGGTAACACAACATTTTATTCTAGCAACTTTCCAAAATTATACAAGTAATGTTTAAAATGTGTCCCTGGTTTTTGACCTTTTGTTCCCCCACCCCCAACAAAAACTGAAATTGAAAATAAGTGAGAGAAGCTGTGCAAGATGCTTATGGCTTACACTACTGTTATTCTATTTATAGTGTGGGTGTGGAAGTCGACTTTTATGATGGAAATATTCTGAATTGGGCAGGTCTGTCATTATTGGTTCATGCATTTTGTTTCATTGCCTACAGTACAGCCTACTGGAAAAATGTTCAAACAATAATTTTAAAATGTGCTGTCTCTAACAAGTGTGCTGTATTATACAAGGAATATAACTTAATAAAGTCAGGAAGGTGTCGCAAAGAAAAGAACACATGCATGTTTCTTGTTTTGTTTACAAGGGGGCAATGATTTGAATATAGCCCAAAGGTAATCTTTATCCACCACTGGCCAGATGCATTTTCTTTGGATGTGGTGTGGGTTTCAATGCTGTTTCGATGAATGTGAGTTTCAAGGGCACAGAAGTTTTAATGCCAAGTCTATTTTCATTGTGAGACTGTATTGCTTTGTTTAGCAGATGTCTCTTAGCATTTGTGCATTGTTATGCAGCAAAATGTAAAAATAAAATTCAAATAATCATTGTAGAAGTAAAGCAGTATGCACATTAGTGTTTATGGTAAATGGGGTGAAATATCCAGGTAATGGGACATTGGAATGATTGCAGGGGGGACTCTGGTGCCATATTTTGGTTGTCCGTTCTTCAGTTTGCATTTGAAAGTCGGTAACATTGGTGTGGGTGGGGTTACGTAATTCTGTATGCAAATTAGATGTTAATCAGCACACAGAGTTGTACCTATTTTTCATTGGCCTTGTTCAGATTTTTGATGTTTCCAGGTTGAGAGGTATGGTCATCATGAACCTAATAAACAATGATACAGGGAATCTCCAAACTCTGGATCCCACACAGTTTGGTTTTGTGAAGGGTAGATCATTCCTGCTCAACTTGGTTGACTTCTTTGTGTCAGTCACCAGAGTTGTGGATGAAAGCAAGGTGGTTCTTACAGCCTACCTTGATCTTGCCAAGGCCTTTGACATCATTTCCCACTTAGGAATCATAGAAAAACTCAGTAAGCTAGGCATCAACCCCTATACCACTAGGTGGGTTGCAAACTTGCTCACAAATAGAACCCACAGTGTGAAAGTAGCTGACTCCAAGTCAAACTGTTGACCAGTCACTAGTGGAGTCCTACAGAATTCAGTCCTGGGTCCACTCCTGTGTGGTATATATTTCTCTGAAGTCCAGGCCAACATGAAGGGATTTGGCTGACAAAGTTTGCAGATGATTGCAAGTTGGGAGCTATTATTAACTCCCCAAGTGATGTTGACATCCTACAGAAAGGCCTCACTGAGACCAATGACTGGTATCAGAACCATGTCCTTCAGCTCCATGCCAAAAAATGTGTCATTATCCCCTTTGGGAAAAACCCAGTCCCCATGAATTACCACATTGATGGTAGTTCACTGAACACAAAAGATCTGGGAGCAGTGGTTGACAGCAACCTCTCTTTCGACCACCACATTGCCACTGTGGTCAGAAAGTCCTTCTATGTGGCACATCTCATTATTAAGGGTTTTGAATCCAGGAAGAAACAGGTCATTGTCTCCCTCTACTCTTCCCTCATAAGGTCAATCATTGAGTACAATGCCCCATTTGGCATGTACCTCACTAGACACCTGCAATAACTGGAGAGGCCGCAAAAGTATCTCATAAACAGTTGTCCTATATGGATAGACTCAGAAAACTCCAACTCTTCTCTGTCTTATATCACCTACTTAGAGGCGATCTCTGCTTGACTTACAAAGCCATGTCTGACTCAGCTCTGTTAGAAATGCTACATCTAAAGAAATCCCAGTCTCTCCGCACCACACACTCCAGAGATGTCAACCTCATTATCACAATCAACAGAACATGCTGGAGGGACAGGTTCATAACCAAGAGACTGCCCATGCTATGGAATAGACTTCCCATACATGTCAAACAGAGCACCTCACTGCCCCTCTTCAAGAGAAATCTTGATGAGTGCATGGAAAATAGAAAATTCACCCTGGAGATCAGTCCAGTGGCTCTACTTGACAGAGGCACTGGGAACTAAGGTTGGGTGGCATGATGCCAAGGTAATCATATGGGCTAGGCTTGTAAAGGCTCCAGGGTTATTAGCCTAGTACACACCTATGAACCTATGAGCCTATAAACTGCTGTCAGTACTGAATAAGCCATAGCTGTGTAGTTAAGATAAAATGTTTGCTTTCTTACTTATTTTTATCTGTGGGGGGCAGGAATAGCAGGCTAGTGGTTCCTAATTTAACAACTGATGTGATACAAACAGTACTGTGACATGTGTCTAAATGTTGCTCTTTTTTTCAACTTCTCCCTTTTTTTTTGTACCTATGGAGAATTATGGATGAAGGCATAGACAAGATAAGTGCAGTCATGAGGAAAATTTCATACTCATAGCAGCACTTAGGGCATATGGGAGACTTCTTTTTGATAAAAGTCTGCAGCACCATTTACATTCATCAGTTCCTGAAGGCTGGTTTAAAATGTACATCTTTTATAGTCAAAATTGAATGATGACAAAGACTGCTGGAATTAAACACGTCACAATTAATTATTATTAGGTCAGCCTTGTACATCAGCAACTAGTGAAAATGAAGACAGAGCGCATGGTAAGTGTCCCACTCATCACCTTGTAAGCATACTATATTGCATGCTGTTGCACGGGTATTGATTCATTATTTATTTATTTATTTTACATTTGGTTACCGGGATAGTCCAACTGGACATAAGTCCTTTTTCACCAGAGGCCTGTGGAAAAAAGTTCCAGAAGTAACAATCCATAGAAGGGACATTTTCAAGGTGCTTTAAGAGATCAACAGGCATACAACAGTTTACATATACAGCTAAAGTAGATCACCATCAAATTTGCAGTATGCTGTAAAAGGTTTGTCATAGATCAGCAGAATATACAAGTATGTACATTATTATGCTTAAAGGATCAAGCAGGCAGCATTTAATGGTAGGCATATACAATTAAATCGATAATCAACAAGTTTACATTTAATAACCAACAAGTTTATAGTTTGCAGAAATAGCTTAGTCATAGTTCAGCGGTTATGTACAAGTATATGCATGTTCTGAGAAGAGATATCATAGTACTGTGTGGAAGGGGTAGAGACGGAGGGATGATGGAGGTGGAGGAAAGGAGAGTGAGACAGTAGGTAGAAAATTAGATTAGCCAGGGCTTAACAGTCACATAGCGCATTAGAGCTTTTTTAAATATGTAGGCGAGGATAGAGAAAGGATGGTTGTGGGCAGTGAGTTCCATTTTTTGCTATGTAGTTTGAGTAAAGGGAATCTCCTGCAGTTATTGCTATTTTTTTACTTTGAGGAGAAATTTGTTATTGGAGCATAGTAGTCTATTACTAGAGTAGGGATGAAGGAAGTATTGTAGTGTGGATAATTTATCTGGGTAGTACATGATCTTATGGGCAACTAATAGTTGATTATAGAGGAAGAGTTCGTGGAAGTTCAAGCCAATTTAGTTGTTTTAGGGCTAAGTAGTGGTGTGTTCTGGATGGAAAATCAGTGGCAAACTTAAAAAATTTGTTGTAACAAGCTTCTGGTTATGTTATATCAGTTTTTCTCAGGTTAATAAACAGGAGGAAGCATAGACAAGTGTGGAGAGAAGGTGTGTTTGTGCTATTGTATACTTAGTGTTTTTTGTGAGGAACTGTTTGTTTCTGTAAAGTAGTCCTAGCTCTTTGTGCACTTTTTTATGGTTAGGAGATACAGACATCGAATTTCAAGTGACCGTCAATCTCAACCCCTAGCGCTTTGTGTGAATAATAGGTGAGATAGTATTTTTATTGCTGGAGAGTAGATTGAATGTCGGGGTGGGGGATGTTTGGCGAGTATTGATGCTTTGTAATGATTTGTTTTACAGATTCAGCTTCAGAGATAAACAGTTTAGTCATACCAATAAATATGGCTGATGTCAGCAGCAGAATGGGTGCTGCTGCTGCTGCTGCTGATGATGATGATGAAGATAATGTAGTTATATCTATGAGGCCACCATAGGCAAGGGGCAGGCAGTCTAATGTCAGGTTCTCTCACCTCTCAGCATGTTAGTAATGCTACAGAAAGTGACAATGCAACAAAAAGTTAAATACAAGATGACATTCCACTCATGCTTGTACAGCAGAAACAACCCTGCACCTCTATACCAGTATCTCTGCACACAGAAGAACACATTGAGGATGATGTCAGACATTCTGAGACTACATTGCGAACAGTGACACCATTACAAAGAAATGTCAGAGACAGGGATTATTTACAGCTCCCTTAGGAAACACATAATACATTGGCTGCCCAATAAGAAATGTGCCATGACATTGCTAGGGCTCAAAGCACTACAACAGAGAGCTAGAAATGGTCAAAGTCTTACAGGGTATGTGTGATGATTTCCAACTCTACATTGAATTGGTTGAGAGCAGGGGTAAAATCATGGTATCATGGATGCGTAGTATGGTGACATCAAGTATCAGTTGCTGTCTCCATACATACAGTAGTTAGGACATACCAGCCTCATGCTGGACTCAGTCTTACAAGGGGCTGGGGACTGGGTACTCTGTAGACATGTGGGGGGGGTGATTGTATGACACTACACTGGTTCTCAAGACAGCTGTCGCAGTACACATAGTGAATAATTACAACACATTTCTCACCGACCATGTCAGTGGTCATCTACACCTAGGAGAACCTCACATTCTAGGTCAAAATCACTTTCATGCAACAGTGTCAGGTCACTGAAACCAGCATCACCTTCCTTCAGTAGCTCACACCACCAGTTTAACTCACCTTACAGTTCTCATGGTAAGCCATCCTCCAAATCAGCTGTACCATTACTGGGTCTATCAACAGGAGATGTGTTTGACTCATTTGATCTGGAACTATTGTGAATTGCATTCAATGGCAAAGTTTTCTGTTTAGTTGGAATAAGGATCTATTGGGGGTTGAATATCTATCCAGTTATTCTCTTTACAGCTTTAATTTACACATACTCTGAATTTGAATAATTTACAGAACTTCCTATTCAATTGAAATTGTGTTGTGGGGGGTGTCTTTGTACATCGATGAAGTACATGAAGGCACACTGCACAAAAAACAATGATACATGGAATGCCATTTCTTCTGGTTGCAGTCAAATAAGAAATCACAATAGTAATGAGCAAACATTTTTAGGTTCAATGTGTCATAAGGAAAAGACACATTAACATAAGCTTCCCACCATGTAAATTTAATTGCTGCTACAGCATCTTTATCACTGCACCAATTATGACAGTTTTTAAAGTCAGAATTTATTTTGTATGACACTAAAAACAATCTGATGTGCAGTACAATAGAATACAGTAAACAGAAATGGCACACAAAACTGAATATTTCAGTTCTGATAATATTGCTTTCTAATGGACACAGGTAACCTGTAAATCATTTATCTCCCAGGTCCATGCTTACACTTATTAAATGTATCATTACTTGTCAGAGATTTGGGATGCATGGCTAGGCTTAAAAAGGCCCCTGTGATTGTTAGCCTAGTCCACAACTATAAACATATGAACCTATGAACTGCATAGTGAATAAGTAGCAAAAGCTATTCAGTACAGCAGGTACAACTGTTGATTTCTTTATTGATTTAATACATTTCAGCATTACTGAACAGGAATCAGGGAGCAGTTAGGCAAACAGGTAGCAAGACAAAACTATTTTTAGATGAAAGACCAATAAATAAAACCATTGCTGGCACCACGCAAAGGGAATTACAATTTTATTAAAACAAACAGATAAGCGCTTTCAGTAAAAACCTTCAGATCTAAAAAACACTCCGTCAAACAGTGCATTTAAACTAGCAGCTACCAATCAGAAATATTCAATTAAAATTTACATATTAAATGATGCCTCTTTAACACAGGTTTAATGGGAAGCTAAGCATTTAACCCAGGCTGTTTATCAGCTTATAGCTCAGCTATCCAATGAAGTTCAGCATATTCAGTATCATTAAAAATATCACCTCCTCCTCTAATGCTAGTATTAATGACTTGCAAAGCCGTAAAGACAAATGTATGTGCAGGAAACAATGTAGCATGCTTTGCTAATGCATTATTACTGTTTTTAGATAAAATATCTTGATTGTGCTGCAAAATCCTGTCTCTAAAGTGCCTATCTGTTTTACCAACATAAAAAAATGAACAATATTTACAAACTGCTAAATATATTAAATGTGGAGTACTACAATCAGCATATCAACATAGGGAATATTTATTCCCAAAAACTGGATGACTGAAAACATTATCACTTTTAATATATTTATAAACCTTGCAAGTTTTACAGGAAAAAGTGCCTTTCCTCTGACTTACTATTCACCTAGTGGCAGGGTGTAGATTACAAAGTCTTTGTTTCAGATTCTTAGAATTCTTAAAACGAATTGCAGGCTTCTCACCTACTATCCCCTTAATATGTTCATCTGTAATAAGAATCTTCCAGTTATTCTTAACAGCATTACAAATACTACTAACATCACTGGTGAAATTAAGTGGAACTCTCACTCTTTGCTTATGAAAACTGGGTCTATTGTTGTGCAAAGATATATTGCTTTGATTCACTCTATGGGATGCAGAATAATATGGTGCACCCTTGTTCCTCCTTAGCTCTATCTTACTATTTAAGGACCCATCCACCTCTCTGGACCTATAACCTCTATCTTTCAAACAGTCAGCAAAATTGTTAGAAGCATGTATAAAGTCTTCTTCAGAAGTATACAGCCTTGATATCCTTACAAGTTGCAAGATATATATATATATATCCTGGGTGCATACTTCTTCTGTATAAATATCTGTTTTTCCAACATTTTTACGAAACATTTTATTAGTGATGGTCCATCCATCTAAAATGGATATGTGAACATCTAAAAAAACAATACTTTCAGCTGACTAGTGAGAGGTGAATTTCAAAAAGTCCACTGTTTGTTCTAAATACACAATAAATTGACAAAATTGTTCAGTTGTACCATGCCATAGCAAAAAATGTCATCTGCAAAACACTTGTAAAAAGCTATATATTGAAAGTATTCATGTATGGGTACCAATACAGAGTCCTCCTCCAAATATACCAACACAAGGTTAGCATGTCTGTTGGCACATGGGGTGCCCATCGCTACACCCCATTTCTGCCATAAAACCTGGGTGCCATAGACAAAAACATTGTTTTCCAGAATCACTTCCAATAGCATGCAAATGGTGTTAACAACAATAAAGCTGAAAGAACATTTTTCATTCAAATATAATCTTATATTTTCAATATCATAATAATTGGGAATGCTGGTAAAAAGACTTTGAACATCTAAAGTGGCTAGTATATATCGAGACTGGCTATTATCACTACTAACAAATTCAAATAATGATTCTAAGAAATGTTGCTTATCTTTAAAACAATCAAAGCACAAAACGCAACTTCTTTAAGTTTACTCTCTACATATAGAGAGGCAGGCTCTATAATCCAACCTCCTCCTACCACTATCAGTCTTAGGGGAGGATCTCTCATGTCCTTATGGACTTTAGGTAATCCCTAAATTATTGAAACCTTAGGGAAAAGGCACTTGCAAAAAAATCATAAAGTTTTTTGTGATCATATTTGTCATGAGCATGTCGTAAAACCTGTCATTAACAAAAACAATCATTTTGTTAAGTCTACACGTATCTATAACTTGATAGGTATTAATATCCTCTAACATCTTTAACATACACCTATTATAATCAATTAAATCCAGTACAACCATGCCTCCTCCCTTATCAGCAGGCCTAATAACTATATATTCATTGATCCCTAGTTCCTTTAGAACATTTTTCTCTTCCCTAGATAAATTATAAAAGCAACATCTCTGTGGTTTCCTTACTAACTGTGCTAACTCACTCTCACAAACTTTATGAAAGGTTTCCAATTGTGAATTCAGCACAGGAACAAAGGTGCTGGGTTTTTTCTATATTACATTATTACTTACATCATCATTAGCTTGTTTATTTTCAAACATTAATTTCAGCATAACATTTCTGGTGAACAGCTTTAAATTAACAACAGCATCAGATAACTTAAAATGCATGGCAGGTATATAACTCAAACCTTTGTTAAGAATGGGAAAGTGTGTTGCTGCTGCAAAGTCATATTAGATAAGGTCACCACAAGTGTGTTTTCTTCATTAGATGAGGCTGAATCTGTATGCATCACATGGAGATCTTCCTTCTCTTATAGCCTCGACTCACAGATCACATAGTTCCACTCTTTGATGTAGTCGTCACAGGGAGTGGAACATCTAAAAAAAGGGAATGGAGGTAAAATTGTGGGTTTGATTTTAGGATGATCCTCTAAATCTCTCCATTCCAATTGGTCAGAGCTGTTAGTAGACGAGATCATGATATAAAGTGAAATACTATCAGAGGAGTTAATTGTATTTGGTAGATAAAACAGCTGATTTATCACAAATGGCCTCATTTGCTCTTTGTGTATCAAATGAGCACCGAAACCTTGCATAGAAGTAGTCAGAGATACAGTTCCAGCTACTGGTGGATCAGGAGCCATATTAGGAAAAGTAGTGACATCATTGTCATCAGCCTGGTGGCTCTGAAGTTTCTAAACTGTAGAAACAACTTTATTAAGCTGCTGCTGTTTTGGCCAAGCAAAAATATCACCATTTTTAAAGTCATGAAAGTTTCTTAGAAGTTTCTTAGTTTTAATTTGTTCTAGTGTGGTTTCGTGTAAAAACACATTACAATACAGCTCCTCCAGTCTCCACCTAGAGACTTCAAAAGAGCCATACGTTGCTCAATTTCTTGTTGCTTAGACTCAATCTTCTTGACTGAATCATTCTCTAATGGTGCAAAAAAGTCAAGAAGTAAATGAATATATTTGAAACCTACTTAAATATTTAAGTGTAAATCCTTCTATATAGGCAAAACAGAAAGAAAGCTAAAAAGAAGGATTTACGAGCACTATTATGACATCTCCATTAAGAAAGACACTAGCGCACTTTATAAACACTCAACTACTTGTCTTAATGCTAAATTCCTATTCATAGTGTTAGAACAGGTTAAAGTAGATGGTAGAGGAGGGCCATGGGAAGAGAGAATTGAATTTCGAGAACTTTGGTGGCAATTAAATTTAAATGCCACCAATTACCCTGGCCTAAATGAATTTATTTCCATCATGCCACTACTGAAATTAAGATCAGCAAAATTATGAAGTATGATATTTAATGCAATAATTTTAATATATATTTTTATGAAATATGAGTATTTGCATTACACCCTTCATTTTGAATGTTAACTCTATTTTTAATTTTTCCATAAGAAAATATTATAAATTTAACTTAGAAATGATTTTATTATTATTATAGAATTGTTTTATAACAAGTATGACTTTTGACAATGACCATATAATCTATTCTTGGTTGCAATATGTTTTTGTGAAAGGGCATTAATAGTTTTGTATGACTTTTAGGTTAGAAGAAAGTCTTTGATTAATTATTCATGAATGTTGTGATTTGATAGGTTGTTTTTAAACTAACTTATTTGAATAAATGATGGTTTTAATTAAGCAATTAACGTAAATAGGTATATAAATGGATGTTTAGGGACTGTTTTTTTGTTACATCTGATGAAGTCGCTTTGCTTGGAAGGACGAAAACGTACTATTGGAATAAAAGGCGTTAATGTGATATACATTTCTTGGCTTTGGATCCGTTTTTATGCTTGACTTCGTACATCAAATTGGACTGATACAGTCAACTCCATTTGTTTTATTCCCAGAGCTGCTGTTTTCTTGGCTACTTAAATATTTAGTTTTTGTCATCTGGATAATAAAATTGGATAAACATGTCCATAAGTAGGCATTCCTAAAATTCTCAGATCATGAGGTATCACATGATAATGAAGGCAAGCCTCCAAATGGAGGCATTGCCATTGCATATGTTTCAACTTAAAAGGAACTAGACAGCAATGAATATATAGTTATTAGGCCTGCTGACAAAAAAGGAGGCATGGTCTTAATGGATTTATTTGATTATAATAGGCATATGTTAAAGATGTTACAGGATATTAATACCTATCATGTTATAGATAAGTCTAGACTTAAAATGATTGCTTTTGTTAATGACACATTTTACGATATGCTCATGACAAATATGATCAAGAAAGATCTTTATGATTTTTTGCAAGTGCCACTTCCTAAGGTTCAAATAATTTAGGGATTACCTAAAGTCCATAAGGACATAATAGACCCACCACTAAGACTGATAGTGTCAGGAGGAGGTTGGATTACAGAGCCTGCCTCTATATATGTAGAGAGTAAACTTAAAGAAATTGTGTTCTGTGCTTCGACTATCTCAAAAGATAAGCAACATTTCTTACAATCATTATCTGAATTTGTTAGTAGTGATAATAGCTATTCTAGATATATACTAGCCACTTTAGATGTTCAAAGTCATTTTTCTGGCATTCCCAATTATTATGGCATTGAAAGTATAAGATTATACTTGAATGAAAAATGTTCTTTCAGTTCTAATATTATTAACACCATTTGCATGTCATTATAAGTGATTCTGGAAAACAATGTTTTTGTCTATGGCACCCAGGTTTTTTGGCAGAAATGGGGTGTAGCAATGGGCACCCCATGTGCCAACAGTTATGCTAACCTTGTGTTGGTATACTTCATGAAAAAGAAAGTCACACCACCAAAGGTAGTCCAAATCCAAAACAACTTTAAAAATAGACAGTTGAACATACCACCATGAACAGAGCACAGATTTCACATAAAAAAACTTTAATGCAACAGCGCCAATAAAATAGGCAAGTGGGACAAGCACTTTCAGCCTTAGCCTTCTTCATATCCTGTTTTCTGGACCTAAAACTGAATGTTTAAAAACTTGGATAGACCAGTCACAGTCTTTTGAAAACCATTGCATCACTGCCTCATGCAGCAGTTGTCACTCAAAGGACCACTCCTTCAGTTTACATTACTTCCTCATAGTAGCTATGAAGCATTCCCCATAGTAGCTGTCACTAAAATGAGCTCTCCCTTATTTTGGGCCAGTGGTGTTGAAGCTGTTGTTATCTCCTCCCATTTAGACCATGTTATTTCAGAAGTGGTTTCAACTGTACCATTTCATTCAAGCCTGGAGGGCACTCTGCCCTTAGGTCTATTATCTATTTGAGTGCTTCTACTTCCAATCTATTCTGCAAGTCACCTCCTCAAAATGTTTCTTTTACAGTAGAGATGACCATAAACTTGAATGAGTGGGTGTTATTAAGCTTCATATGTGAATAGAGGGCATTTGTTTCTACTTTATTCCTTATATAAATGCCGTAGGATACGCTCTTTTAGCATTATGCTTGTTTTGCCTATATAATAGGCTGGGCAAAGAGAGCATGTAGTGATATAAATCACAATTTTGATGGTACAAGTAGCTCAACTTTGCAAACTATTGCATTTTCCTATTTTCGGATGTTTGAAAATGTTACTTGTAGTAATCAAATGACAAGCCTTACAGCAGCCACATTTCCAAGTGCCTCTATGTGTATATGCAATATTATTTGCTCCTTTATTAATGCTGTCCTTATGGCATAGCAGCCTCTTCAAGTTTTTCTTATTTCTGAAAGCAAAGCTGAACTGGGTTTTTCCCAAAGGGGATGACAACACTTTTTTGGCATTGAGCTTAAGGCCATGGTTCTGACACCAGTCGTTGGTCTCAGTGAGGCCTTAAAATATATTAAAACTATATGAATATATCTTTAATTTAGTTTGTTTTTCTGCAGACATGCAAGTGTGAAATGCACTGAGTTTAGTATACAACATTTTGCCTACCACTTAGTGCAGATGAGCAAGTTAATAATGTGTTAAGGAGCTGCTCCGTGTAGTACACTATATGAGTGACTCAGTCTTCTTTTATCTGCTGTCTGACTCTGACCATGTTACTTCAAAAGACAGCACTCCTGGGCTGCTCCTAGAAAGGGAGAGTTGTTGTATGAAGTGGGTGTCCCAGGCTGTTAGCATTTGTCTTTTTAATTCCTGAACCCTTCACATAGCTGGTAATTAGCACTTCACTATATGCTGAGTATGAATTCCAGCATGGCTTTTGTAGTTCAATGGGCTGCTGGCTACTGTTTCACTAAATGTGAGTTTCAAGAGAAGAAACGTTTACTGTTTCTCATGCTAAGTCTGTTTCCAATGTGTGAAATTTTTGTTTTGTTTTGTTTTATTTAGAAAATGTATGTCAGTGTTTTTGCTGTAAATTTTGAAATAATTTTTTTTAAATGAAATCCAAATCTCTATTATACTTGCAAAAGTAAAGAAGAAATTAACATGCAAACTGACAGGTTTAAACTGTTTTATGGCAACTGGGAAGAGACAGCCAAGCAATGGGGTATTGGTATGGCTGAAAGGGACTTGTTTCATTACCTTGCATAAGGCCCCATTTGTCAATGATCCTGCTTTGTTGAGTCTGTAAATATATGATGCAACAAAATGGCATTATTAGCTATTCAGGCAGGTCAGACCTGTACTATACAATATCAGAGGATAACTGTCTTTGATGACAGAAAAGATGTAAGATGGTCAAAAATGAGATGTAGGTAACCTAAACATATGTAAGCCCCCACCCAAAAAAAAACAGTCCCTGGGATTCAGCAAACAGCTGTGCAGTAATAAGTTATTCCTGCACAGCAGGGACCTATCCTGTTCAGGACAACAGCGCACCATGCATATTTATGAAGGTGTGCTGCCATGCTCTAAAATGGACACGGTTCTGTGTACGAGCACAGGGGGTGTGTCTGAGAGCAGAGCTCTCACAATACCCATGCCCCCTGTATTCCAGAATTGCCTTTTAGAAATTTAAAATGAGCGAGAATGCTCGTAACACCCCCAAACCATCAGGATAACAAATCTGGTCAAAGCTATAAGGGACAATCATCCCTACCAAGCCAAAAGTTGTTAGAATAACACAGATAGTATAAGCACATAGCGTACACCTCCCAACCCATCAGAGTAAGGAATGTGGACAAAGCCAAAAGGGACAATTGTCCCACAAAGCAGAAAGTTGATAGAATAACAGGTTCAGCATTAGCTGGGATATTCTGAAGGGTACAAATAAAATAACACAACAAAAATTATTTATTTTTATAAAGTTTAAGCGTAGCTGCATGGGTGTGTCCATTGCTTAGCTACGCTTAGTCCAGCTTAAACAGCACAAGAAGAAGCATAAGCAGTATTTCAATAGTTTAGTGGTTAGCGTGCACACTTTGCAAGCAACCATTACCGGCATGATTCCCTCCATAACCAATTTGCATTTTACATGTGAAAGCAGTACATAAACATTTATTTTTATAATTAGCTACTAAATAATATCTATTTTTTAACCAGAGTACTGCATTAGGTCCAGACGTGAGGTGTCAGTTTAATAAAGTTGTGAAAATCCCATGTAAACAAAAGTGCACCATGCAGTATAGTCAACATGAATAAATGTAATGAAAGCATATTGGGGGATGTCAAGGACAGTAAACAAATTTATAATATGTAATGGATGATAAATCAATGACATACAGCAGATAGTCTATAAAATTAAAAATAAGCAATGCTAAGCATTGCACAGCTCTGCTTATCAGGTGTAAGCATTGTGTAAATATGACTGCTAAGCAATGAGTAGCCTAGCCAAGTGGATTTGCCAATCGGTGAACAGTGCTGAACCTGTCCCTTTAAGCACTGCAAACCTTAGCTAAGAACGTTTGCCCATAGCTTAGATTATCTCAGCGTATTCAAAACCATCCAATCACAGCAAAGGGTGGGAAATCGGCTATATTTAAACCCCACAGGTAGAACTACACCTCATAACTGGTTGTAGTTTTCCACTGTAGGCAGTATGGCAGGAGTTGGTGAGGGCATGTGCTTCTGTGTGCATTGTTGGGGCATACAGGAGTCCAAGGTCTTGGTAGGACTCCTGGTACAAAACCATAATGAGAGACTGCTGCAGGGCTAGTACCAAGGCTCCCAATATAAAGCAGACGCCTGGGACCATCTCGCCCGTGATCTCACCAGTGCCACTAGTATCCATCAGTCTGTTGAGCAGGTCCAGCAACACTATGCCAACTTGAAGTGGAGAAAGAGGGAGCTCTTAGACGAGTGGGTCTAAGAACCAAGGCAGAGGGGTGATGTCCCAGCAGTGTGTAAGTACTCATACCAATAACTGTTTACTAATGTCCAGCCTGTGTATATGATGGATAGGTATGCCTAAATATTTCTCTATTTCCCTTACAGCTGCAGCTGAGTGGGCTGTAAATCAGGAAGCCCATGCTAGTAGGCTGCAAAGGCTGCATTGCGAGGCTAGAGAGTAACAATCCTGCTTGTAGTAGTCATATCAAATAAATATAAAGTAGAAGAAAGTCACTTGGCAGTATAAAAACAGCGTATTGGTTGTACTGAATAAACCAGACAATATGACAACAATAGTCCCATATAGGTCTTATTTAAATAAAACTGCAACTGCCTGGCAATAAAGCTCTAAATCCTGGACTGGTTGTGTTTACTCTGGTATTGTATGGCATTTATTGTTGCATTCTCTGAATAGTAATGTTGTGTTAACCACTGTTACCCACACTGTGCAACATAAAAAATGTCTAGGAATGCCTGTATAATACTGTTGTAATTACAAGATCAGATTGTACAACCAAGAGAGACTTAGACAGAAAACATGAAAAGATGGACAGCAATATCCAAATATCACACTCTGCTGAAACTTAAAATTGTATTTTTAGCAGTCAAAGCCATGGTTCAAATCCTGGGTGTGGTAGTAAGCTGACATAACATTTGATTTTCAGACCTCAAAACCTTCAGAAAATGTATATTAAAACAAATCCTGTCACTCTAGCAACTTTCCAGGTTTATGAGAGCAATATTCAAAATATGTCCCTATTTGTACCCCCATGTTGTCAAGCTTTGTCTAGAGTGTGTGCATTAAGAGAATAAGAGGCATGTGCATAATATTAACTCGGAATCTGGGAATATGTGTAGAAACAGTCAGGTAGTGTTAACAAACATTCCCTACACAGGTCTGTCAGATAAGAAAACTGTGCCTGCCAATAAAAACTTAAATCCTGGACTGGTAGTGTTTACTCTGGTATAGTATGGCCTGACATGTAGCATTCAGTAACATCTGATATCAGAATAGTACTGTTGTGCAACCACTGTTTCTCACACTGTGCTACCTAAAAATATGTCTAGGAATGTCTGCATAAGACTGTTGTAACTACAAGGTCAGATTGTACAACCAAGAGAGACTTAGAAAGAAAACACCGAAGGAACAGACAGCAGTATCCAAATAGCATACTCTGCTGAAACTTAAATTGTTGTATTTTTAGCAGACACAGCTATGGTTCAAATCCTGGGAGTGGTAGTAAGATGTATGCATAATCATACCTCTCAAATGTACAGATTTTTTCAGAATGTCCAGATAATTGGCTCATATTTTCTGCCCATTCCTCTGTCCCCCTGGCAAATCAGTGGGATGATCTCAGAATTGTAGTCACTAAATAATGACATAACATTTGATTTTCAGATCTCAGAGCCTTCCAAAAATGTATATTAAAACAAAGCATGTCACTCTAGAAACTCTCCAGGTTTATGAGAGCAATATTCAAAATATGTCCCTATTTGTACCCCCATGTTGTCAAGCTTTGTCCAGAGTGTGTGCATTAAGAGGTTGAAAGGCATGTGCATAACATTAACTTGGAATCTGGGAAAATGTGTAGAAATGGTCAGGTAGTGTTAACAAACATTCCCTCCACAGGTCTACCAGGTAAGAGATGTAGAATTTAGCTATAAGACAGTTGAAGTATACACTGTGTGCAAACATACCACTGCCCAAACCAAGGCCATAGGGTATTGTACCTTAATGATTAGAGCAATGATCATTAAAGTTGTGAGTACTACAATGATACATCTTTCTCTCCCCCCACCATATCTGCAACAATAATCTAAATACACAAATCAATGGGTAAATTTACACCAAACTTACTGTTGTGACATATGTTCTATTGTTCAATAAATATTGAAATGTGTTTCTATTAATGTTCTATGTTGAAATATTATTATTATTTGCCTGTTGCCATCAATGTAACCTGCATGCCATTGTAATGGCTACTGTGGTTCCATATATTCATGTGTTCTGTTTGCGATGCAACTCTTCCAAATCTGGTGTTTTGCGTTAATGGGAATATCTATGCATGATGTTATAACCAATCCTGGATTCTGTTGACTATTACTAACCAACATATGTTTTAAAACTGCAACACCATAGCACATTTTGGGAAGGCCGTTTCCAGCGGAAACCACCTCTCCCACCTCATCTGGCTATGGCACCAAGCCCCAGTACATCTGTGACTCACCCCAGGACCTCCCCTTCCTCTGGTCCTGCACCAATTTCAGTGGAACTGCCTCAGGGGGTGGGGCTTGTACCCCCCTGGGAGTGGGCATGAACAGGATCCTGTCACCTGAAGTCAGATCCAGAAATTGGTGCATACCGAGCACCAAAGGGAAATTGGAAATCTGCTATGCCAGCTTGAGGGTTGCATGGTGCATTCAGAGGAACAGCCTGCCCCTGCTGCTCAGCCCCCAGCACAGCCACCTTCAGGGCAATGAAGGTGCAGTGGTGACTGCCCATGGATGGGGACCTCAGTCCCACTGCTTCCATTTGGGGGCTCATGGGCTTCCAATTTCCAAACACCCCTCCCCGTCCATGGTGTTTACCCCCCACATGTATCATATACCTCCCCTGTATGCTGTCTTGTCTGTCTTGTCTGTCTTCCTACCCAACCTACCTCCCCAAATATAACTGCAATCCATTCCCAACATCCCTCTCTCACCTTAAAAAAAGGACAATCTGTTCCCAAAAAAAAAATGTTGTCCCATACATAGCTGTCCATTTGGCACGTGTCCATTGGACACATGTAATATGGTCTAACTGGCTTCACAACACATTATTGTTATCCTCACCCCTCTCTCAGGGGTTTGAGTGTCAAAATCTACCTCCAAATTCAGTATATATGCACAGCTGTTGCTGAAAGAAATGGACAGCTACAGACCTTTCCTACACCTGTCCTGCACATCCCTAGCTACTTTCCCTATTGTCTTTCCATCTGCATTCCCCCTTTTTCACCACTTTCCTATTACCTCTTTTTTTTCTTTTCTTTTAAAGAAATTAGTGCGGGGGTAAGCAGAAGTAAACACTTTTAAGCAGTAGTAAGCGGGTTTAAGCCTGTTTGCATGGCAGCAAGCAATGGCTACACAGATTAAGCACTGTCAGGCTAACTGTCTGTAAGCTTATTTAACCAGAAGTTAGCATTGCTTACTGCTGCAAAAACCCACACAAACTTGCTTACCCGCTTAGCCAGAGTTAAACTATTCCCGGCTCCATAAAGTCTGCTCTTTGAATTTTCCCTTAAAACTAGCCAGTTTTTTCAGTTTTAGAAATCAGATTTGTTTCTTTGAGCTCAGCACTTGTTCAGAACTCGTTGTAAGCACTAAATATGCTACAAATTAGTACAACACTCAACTTTCCTCACTTGTCTAGAGGAAGACAGTTTTTAGTACTTGATAAATAAGCACCTATCCAGGCATGTCTAAGGGTTAGCTCCTGCTGTTTTCTCCTGTCTAACCGATGAATCTGGGCAACTTGGGGCAATGCAGCAATTGCCTCATGTACACAGACAATCCTCTCCTCCTACCAACTAACACAACAACCTGTGAGAGATGCACTTATATAGCCAAATTGGAAGCAAAGCTCTCTTTACCCAAGACTGGACTAGACAGTCAAGAGGAGAAAGTAAACACTTGCACAACACCACACTCATCCAATAGTCCCTCAAAACCTACACCACCAAAACACACACATAGAAACACAAAACACATACCTACATAAATGGAGGCTCTCAATAAAAATCTGCCCAAGTAACAGGGACCTCCAAAGCAGAAACACAAGCAACTTCTGGCCCCAACACAAACCAAATGACACATAGCCCACAAAATAAGTGTGCCACTCAACCACAGCCCATAAGGCATAACAATGTACCCAACACTCTAGTCATATGTGACTCTATAGTCAGGCACACTGATGTTCCACTCAACAGGCTAAACAAATAGAACGTTACTGTCAGCTGCCTGTCGGGTGCCAGAATCCACCACATAACACATGCACTTAGGTCACTCCACAAGTAGAAATATGACTCTGTCATTGTCCATGTTATTGTGAATGACCTGAGACATATCTCCCTGGACTAAATGAAAAAAGACATGGAGGAGCTGTCCAATCTTGTAGCCCAGGTAGGTATGACCCTAGCCCTGAGTAGCATCATGCCATCACCCAGAATGATACCACAGTACAAGGACAAAATGACTGACTTCAACAAATTGGCTAAGCTTCTGGTGTCATTCTAAGGGGATCCAGTATCTGTCTGCCTGGGATGACATGATCGACAGACCATGATGCTTTGCCAGAGATGGCCTGCACCTGTCACCCTGGGGATTCTGGATACTGGCTAAGGCACTTGCCACCCCTATAGTAACTTTTTTAGGCAAAGTTCAAATGAAAAATTGACCACTGTAACAGGTACAAGCAAGCAAAATCTGAGGGTAATGCTAGTCAATGCTAGAAGTTTAAACCTCAAAATGTACTCACTCAAGGCACTCCTTAAAATGGAAAACATCGACATCTGTGCAGTGACAGAGACCTGGTTCAAGGCTTCAGATAGCACTGCTGCATTACCAGGCTATGATTCATACCACACCTTTCGTCCACCTAACCTGGACAGAAACACTAAAGGCGGAGGCGTGTCCATATTCATTAAAGATATCCACACCTCCAGACTAGTTGCTCAGCATAATGCATCCAAGATTATCCAAGTGCAACTAACTCTAGGCAAGACCACAATTCAAACTGTAGCTTGCTACAGATCCCCCACCATGCCCTAGGATTCCCACTCCTCATTTCTTGATACACTGGAAAATATTAGGGTACAACCTAACACCCTAATAATGGATGATTTCAACTACCCCACCATTAACTGGGAAAACTACTCATGTACCAACTCTTTTGTGCAATGTTTTCTGGAATTCATAAATTTCAACGCCTTGGATCAACGTATCCACACCCCCACCAGAGGCAGAAATATCCTAGACCTGGTCATTACCAACATGGGCAACCGGTGTTCCACACCAGAGGTCAATTCTTTGCTGGTCAGATCTGACCACAAGCTAATCACCCTAGACATCCACATCCCTCCCTCCCCATTAGAGAAACCACCGTAAAAAATTTCTCCAAAGCCAACTTCACTCTTCTTAAGACAAAAGAGGCAAACTTCACGACACATATGCAGATGGACAATAGAGGTATGACTGCTGAATCCTACACAAATGCAATTTATAAGCACTTACATGAGTACATGGATCAGGCAATCCCTAACAGAACCAAGACACTATTCTCCAAAAAAGGAAGCAAATCTGGTGGTGCCCTGCCATAAACAAACTCTACAACAGAAGAATGAAACTGTTGCAAAAAAGAGTAAAATCCCATGATTGGAGGAATTCCCTGGTCAGCCTCAGTAAGAAGCTGATATCCCTCATAAAATCCTCCAAAGCTAGTTACAAAATCAAAATTGCCACTGATTTTAAAGACAACCACAAAGTATTCTGTAGCTATGTCAAGAATTTCAATGGCAGCACTCAGATCTGCTCTGAGTTATACCACAATCACACTAAATATACAGAACCAAATGATAGTGCCAAAATCCTGGTGAATAGGTTCAGTGCTAACTTTACCCCCCTCTCACCCCCTAAAGGGCCCATCTCTATACAGGAAGAATGCAAAGTTCCTGTAATCACAGCTGCACAGGTAAAAGCCACACTATCCAAAGACAAGAACACAGCATCCATGGGACCTGACAACATACCAGGCTGTGTTCTACATGAACTACAGAATGAGCTGGCACCTCACCTAAGTACCATGTTCAATCATAGCCTCACCTCAGGCTTTGTGCCCACTGAATGGTGATCAGTGATGGTTATCTCACTCCACAAAGGGGGAGCCACCACGGACCCTGGGAACTACTACCCCATTAGCCTGATGAGCCTGGTCTGCAAGGTTATGGAATGTATCATCATGGAACTTATAAACAATGACATTGGTAAGCTCCAAACTCTGGACCCCACCCAGTTTGAGTTTGTAAAAGGCAGATCATGTCTCCTAAACCTGCTAGACTTCTTTGAAGCAGTCACCAAAGCCATAGATGAGGGTAAGGTGGTTCACACAGCCTATATAGATCTCGCCAAGGCTATTGACACCATCCCCACTCTGGAATTATAGATAAACTCACTAAACTAGGTATAAATCTGTATGTCACAAGATGGGTTGCAAACTGGCTCACTGACAGAACCAACACTGTGAAAGTAGCAGACTCCAAATCTGACTTCAGACCAGTGAAAAGTACCATAGGGTTCAGTCCTGGGTCCTCTCCTGTTTGGTATCTACTTCTCTGAAGTACAGGCTAACACAGAAAGTCTTTGGCTAATGAAGTTCACAGATGACTGCAAACTAGGAGCCATAATCAAAACTTCTAATGATGTGGACATCCTACAAAAGGGCCTCACTGAGACAGATGCCTGGTGTCAAAGCCATGGCCTCAAGCTCAATGCCAAAAAGTGCATTGTCATCCCTTTTGGTAAAAACTCTGTACCCATGAACTGCCACATAGGCAGTATACATAACACCGAAAATTTGATAAGAGACCTTGGGACACAGGTGGACAGTAGTCTCTCCTTTGATAATCACATCACCACAGTAGTCAGGAAATCCTTCTATGTGGCACAACTCATCACAAAAGGTTTCTCATTTAGGAAAAAAGATGTCATTGTTCCCCTCTACTCATCACTCATTAGACCCATTATAGAATACAGCGCCCTTCTTGGTATATACCTCATAAGACATCTACAAAAACTGGAAAAGCCACAGAAATACCTCACAAAGAGGATTACTGGCCTCTGATGCCCTACGCAGACCATCTGAAAAAACTCCAGCTATACCCACAACACTGCACACTATAGCCATAGTGATTTACCACTAAGCCATTTAAACCGTACATAAATGCAATGTTTTCTGAAACATATCATGCAGCACAGTCATTCAACAGTAGGGCAAATGTATTTATATATGTTTTATATATATGTATATATATATATATATATATATATATATATATATATATATATATATATACACACATACCTTAATTTCATTGACAGCTCATTTTACTGGAAACCAAACAAACATGACCAATTCAATGAAAGTTCATTTCACTGACAACACATTTCAGTGAAACACATTTCATCAAAAGTTATGTATAGCCTGTTCCCCACTGCAGTGCAATCCTGGAGTTAGAATATAGAGTAAGGGGGTGTCTGGGTGGCACACCCCCCACATTGAAAGGTGTGGGGGCAAAGCCCCCCCACATACTTTGGTTGTATATTGTTTCTGCAAGACAGTTATTCATTGCACTTCTAAGTATCCATCTGCATAGTTTAAAACATTTATAATATATGAGGGGCTTTGCCATGACATCCACCAATGTGGGGGGCAGTGCCCCACACCCCCCCTTACTATATATTCTAACTCCAGGATCACACTACAGTGGGGAACATGCCATATATATCTGTCGACAAAATGAGTTTCAGCGAATTGAGTTTTCAGCTAAATTAATTTTCAGTGTATTGGTCTTGCTGATTTGGTTGCCCGAGAATTGAGCTGTCAATGAAATTAAGGTAACACATATATCTACATATATATATATATGTATATATATATATATATATATATATATATATATATATATATATATATATATATCTACATAGAGAATATGTGAGAATTGAGCTGTCAATGAAATTAAGGTAACACATATATCTACATATATATATATATATATATATATATATATATGTATACATATATGTAGACATACATGTCTAGGTGTATATATATATATATATATATATATATATATATATATATATATATATATATATATATACATACATATGTATATGGGATCCATACAAATGCTCGACTGCATCTTTCACCGAATCCCAATTTGGTGAGCATACTTGTGTGAAACTGCTGTTCACCGAAGCAGCACTTTTGCATAGGTATGCTTGTTTTTCCAGTCGTACTATGGTGCAGTAAGGGAAAATTCCCTTTTTCCCCACTGTAGTGCGACCTCGAAGTGAAAACATTAAAGTTGGGGAGGGCACAGGGGGCTTGCCCCCCTACATTGAAGTAGATTTTGTGGGTTTTTTTGTTTGTTTTGTTAACATACTTTAACGAAAGCGCTTTTTTGATGAAAGTGTTTTCATTAAAGCGTGTTCAGTGATAATGTATTTGGGCTTTTGAACTTTAGTTCAAAAGTCCTAAATCCATCTATATATATATATATATATATATATATATATATATATATATATATATATATATATATATATATATACACTGCGTTTGCACAGTGGGTCCACACTCTGAACCTCTCACTGCAAAGAATCTGTCCAAAGGCACTGTTAATAGGGGTGAAGGGGCCCAAAATAGAGATCTCTAATTATTGCCATTATCACTTCCTCCACATCTGAACTGATCTGCCTTGCAACACAATAGCGAGCATTTGCAGGCTTGAACCCAGGACCCTGCAGAATATAGTCACAACAAGTTAACTGTAAGCCATCTCAGCTGTAAGATGCTAAGATAATTTCTGTAACTTATCATGCAGAATAGTCAGTCTACCATAGGGAATGTACAATGTGGAAGCACTAAGCATTCCAATGATACATACACACACACACACACACACACACATAAATATATATATATATATATATATATATATATATATATATATATATACACACACACACACACATATATAAATATATAAATATATAAATATATATATATATATATATATATATATATATATATATATATATATATATATATATATATATATATATATATATATATATATATATATATATATATATATATATATATGTATAGAGGGTGCACAGCATATCAAACAGCCATTATTCCTACAGTTTCCATCTTTTCAAAAGGCCAGTGTCTGATTCTTTCCTCCAAATGAGATTATTGCATGAAACATATACCTACACACAATGCAAAGGACAGGACACCACACACAAGTTAGCATACATAGAAATGCATACATAGAAATGTTTGGTTGCTATTTCAGTTCTCAAACAAAACATATGATACAGTAATCTGCAAAACATAACATACTTTGTTGTCTAGGCTAAAGCCTTCAAGTAGTACAACAGTAAAAACACACTTGCCTTGAGAAAAGAATCATTCAACACTTAATTACAGATGTAGTTCAGCATCCTCCAGTTACACTCTGTACTCAACCCCTAGGGGGAAAGTATTAGTTGTCACAATGTAAATGTATCTGTTACATAACAATGTTTAACTTAAAATGTCACTATCACACTGACAAACAGAACTGTGTGTAAGACATTAAGTTCTAACCCACCGCTGTTCCCATGGTGAAACGTATGAAAATGTACAGCCATATATCTTAATATTTCTTATTACTGATACCTCTCACATGTTGTAACAGCCTAGGTTAAAAAAATGTAATACCCCTCCCCCATAAAATGTCTCACAAGGGCATATAACATTGTTCTCCATACACTGACCTCCGGACTATACAGGGTCGCACATGTTTTGTCCAGCTGTAACCCTCATATATATGGACCCTACCCCGCAATTTGTGTGGGAGTCTACAACATCACGGAATGATAGTAGGAATGCCAGCCCTAAGTAATGATATGCCATTACCTAACAGCATCTTACTGCATGACATCTGGACAAAGCCTGGTATATAGGTAGAGGACAGAGTATGAAACACAGGGCAATATTTGAAATATTGCTGTTATACACTGTGAAAGTTGCTGGTGTTACAGGATTGATTGCAACATACCCTTACTCAGGAATATAAAGTCAGAAACACAAATGGATGTTGCAATGTACTGATAGAACTCAACAGAGAGAATGCCACTGATATGTCAGAGACAAAACCTGTGTGGTGAACAGACAAAACAGAACAGACAGTCCTCTGGCCATCATGTGGATAGGCCCACAGTTGAGAGCTATGCAGACAGAATGCATTCCATGCAAAACTAGCATGTACACACAAACCCTGTAAAGCTAGCAGTATTCAATGCATTAAACAGCAATACTCACACACTGCCCCTAGGTCTGGAACCTTATACAAACATTTAGTTGGCCTATGTCCACAAGTCTACTTGTATGAGGTACTGCTACCTGCTGCCCACACACAAGAAGGATATCTTCCATACAGGAAAGGTAAAGGGACACCCCCCACATGATGTAGTCATTTATAGTAGTGGGTTGCTATGACATTGGCTATTGGCAGTACTACACAGCTGGTTGCATGCAATTAGCAAGTGAGGAACACCAATTGATGCAGCGGCCATCACCTGATCATGAGCATCACCTACAAAAGCCATGATGCAACTTATTCAAACCAGCTCTATCCCTGCAGATGGGAGAGAGAGAGAGAGAGAGAGAGAAAAATGCAAGCACAAAAATAATATTAAAAAACAAAAATACTACTAAGAAGAAAAACAAACAAACAAGGAAGACATTCAACTGTTACACAGAAGAGAACACAATAATAAAACAGGTATGTGAAACATGTCAGCATGTAATTGAATGTAGTACTTTGTCTCTAATAATGGGATAGATGATTCTGAAAGATTTATATGTGCCATCAAGACTTGCTGTAATGATGTCCTGAAGAACAACTGCTATGGACATAGCATCTGGCCCTGTGGGCAGTGGGCCATACCTGTCAATTGTTCATATCTGCAGATAATGTCAAGATTTAAGCCATCATAGTGTTTGTTCTGTTCCTCCAAACATATATATTAGTCTGGCAAATAGCTGAAGGTGGAAGTAATGAAATCATGATAGACACATGAGTTTCAGACCCCACCACCTTCAGAACAGTCATGGTAATGTGAAATGTATCATGCACAAACTTTATAGGTTTGTAATAGGCATATTTACGATCTGTCCCTATATACCCTCCCTAATGTTAGGCTGTGTCCACATGTGATGCTCTGTTTTGTAGCAAGGCAGAACAGTTCAGCTGTGGAGGAAGGAGGTTCAGAGTGTAGATTTGATGTCTGAATGCACTATATATATATGTATATATATATACATATGTATGTCTACATATATACACACACACACACACTCACACACACATATATACACATATATATATATATATATATATATATATATATATATATATGTGTATATATATATATATATATATATATATATATATATATATATATATATATACACATATAAATACATTTTCCCTACTGTTGAATGACTGTGCTGTATGATGTGTTTGAAGAAACATCACACATATCTGCAGCTCAGATGGCTTAGTCAAAAACTGCTGTGGCCATGGTGTGCCGGGTTCTGGCTTAGACACTTACAAGGGCTGATAATTTTTTTGCTGGCCAGAACAAGGGCTGTTGAATACAGGGTGATTAAGGCACTTAAGCAGTTGTAAGTGGGTCTAAAATGGACAGTTATGTATGGTGTGAAATTCCTTTTGGGAACAGGTTGACCTTTTTTTATTAAAGTGAGAGTGGGATTTTGGGGATGGATAATAGGTATATTTGGGGAGGCAGGTTGTGTTGGAAGACAGACAAGACAGCATACAAGGGCAGTATATGACACATGTGGGGGGTAAACAGCTTGGACGTGGAGGGTTGTTTGGAAATTGGAAGCCCATGAGCCCACTACTGGAAACATTGGGACTGAGGTCCCCAATCATGGGCAGTCACCATTGCAACTTCATTTCCCTGAATGTGGCTGTGCTGGAGGCTGTGCAGGTGGGGCAGGTTGACCCACTAATTGCACCATGAGGCCCTCAAGCTGATGTAGCAGATCTCCCAATTCTTTGCGGAGCTCCCTATGCACCAGATCCTGGACCTGACTTCAGGTGACAGGATCTTGTCTGTGCCCACTCCCAGGGTGGTGGCGAGCCTCATCCCCTGAGGTGGTTCCACCTGAAGGTAGTGCAGAACCAGCAGATGAGGAGGTCCTGGGTTGGTCCCATATGTGCTGTGGCTCAGGGCCATGGCCAGATGATGTGGGAGAGGTGCGTCCGCTGGGAATGGCCTTCCCATACATGCTAGTTGCAGTTTTAGAACATATGTGGGTTAGTAATTGTCAACACAATCCAGGATTAGTTATAACAGCATGCATAGATATTCCCATTAACTAAAAACAGCAGATTTGGAACAGTTGCATAACAAACAGAACACATGCATATATGGAACCACAGTGGCCATTACAACAGCATGCAGGTTACATTGATAGCAACATGCCACAAATGATCGTGTTTCAACATGGAACATGAACAGAAACACATTTCAATATTTGTTCAACAATAGGATAAATGTCCCAATAGTAGGTTTGGTGTAAATATACTCATTGATTTGTGTGTTCAGATTATTTTTGCAGATATGGTGGGGAGAAGAGAGATATGTCAATTAACAACTATTATATCCTTGCAGTATGAGGTCCTCAGACCTTTTTTCCTGTTTACGTCTTCCAGGTACCATGTCCCGTGAACGTCTCCCTGTGAATACTCCCCTGGAGAATGATATTATCATAAACTTCATAGTACTACATCACAGAACACTCTTTGGATGGAGGGCCCATGATCTGCAGGAGTAGACTGTCCTGTGGAATGAGCTCATTCACAGGGTAAACGATTTCAGCCTACATAACTGCAGTTATGAGCAGGTGCAACATCATTGCACTGATCTCATCTGCCATGCCTGTCAGCATGTTGATGCAGTTAGGAGGGACCAGCTAGCCACAGGTGGGGGTCATGCCATCCAGCCCCCACTGACACATGCCGAGGAGCTCCTCTCCAGCTTTGGAGCACCTGCTCACCAGCCAAGCCAGGAACCTGGATAGCATTGTGGAGATGGGTGCTACCCACACAATTGATGAAGAGCATGCATGTAAGGCCTCATGGCACATTAGTAGACCACTGTTGCTTATCCATCTTCATCTGTAAAGTATCTTCATGCATATGTCAGATAACATAATCTGTTGCTGCAGTGTAGTAATGAACAGATGTGCATAATCACTAGTATTTTGGGTTCGTACTGTTGATGTACTGAAATGGTGCTACTACCCTGTACCAATGCCACAGGTGTAGCTACTGACATTACATTTCTCACACAACTATGTAGGTCCCCCTGGTATACAATTAGGTCAGCAGCCTGTAGCTGGTGAGTATGGAGTTGTTTTGTTCAGGTTTGCCAATACACCGGCCATGTTATGGACATGGTATTTGCCATGTACACATTTAACATACCTACCCATTATGCATGCTGTACATGTTCACTTATTGCTGCTGTTAACTCCATTGCATCACAGTGGTCACCATGGTGACATATCTGAAGGGTATGTAAGATTCCTGCAGTATACCTAACAACCTGTCAGTGCAAGATGTGTGAACAGAGATGAACATAATGGTGGGACAAATGACCTACAATAGGGACATGTCTGAAAGATTACCCTTATACAGTGGCTACAACAGTGTATACACCACTATTGCAATGACAAATGTTACTGATCTACACAATGGCATATTACAATACCACATTCCACACCTTTTTCAACCTGTAATGTAATCCTAACATGAGCAATGAATGTGTAATATGGAATCCTATGTTAGGACAACAAATATGGGGAATACATACCTTAACAAACACAGGAAGCATATGTGTGCACAGACTCCAAATAACATATTGTGGAAGCAGCTTTTGAGGTACCGACAGCATTCACTCTTCTTGACTACGCACCTTCCATCAAGTACAGGACCTCAATGTCACACCAAGCAATGGTCTGCTGTCCAAGAAGCATGTCCATGACATTTGCCCACTCACCTGCAACAGAGGCAGACATGGCTTCCAAACATCTTACAAACCACGGAATGGATCCCATATCCAAAAGATAGCAGTCAGAAGTGGGAGAAGTAGCCTTACCTCAACATTGCATATACCATGGCAAACAGTGCAGTCATATATGTGACTATGAAGTATGGGACAAAATTAATGTAGAAAATAAACTGATGCCCATCCAATACAGATGACAACACATGTTGCAAACTGGTCATGGAGGCTGCCCAGAAACATGCAGCAACACTGAGGGACTTGCAGGAATGTCAATCAAGTACTGCCTGTGCAAAACCTGTGTCAACAATTGCCTGGAATCTGCATAAGTGTGGCCTATGGGTTAGGGTAATTTGGTGGAAGAGTTGTTCCACAGGAAACATCATCCAGGGCTCTCTACAGGTAGCATATGCATAACATCAGGTTTCCCAAAGGCATGTGTTGCAATGTGTAATGGTTTACTGAGACCTAGGCTGAAACCTGCAGACAGTATTAATAAAGATACATGTGGTGCACAATCAACACCTCACTCCACCTCAGCCCCACCATCCTCATCTGTACCTTGCTGGTAGCAGTGTACACCTTTAGGTTTGCTGTTCATTAGGAGGAATTAGGCTGGTAGACATGGCATTCTGAACTTGGAACACTGCAAAATAACACTCATGTGTGGCTCATAGTTGTCAAGCATCTGCAATAAGGCTGAGGTTAGGGAGGGATGTCATCCTGAAACACAACAGTGAACTGAAGCTTACATCCAAAGCTTGCTAAGAATGGCTGTATCTGAACATAGTCAAGGTCATGAATTGTGACAGACATAACCCTGACTCCACAGCAATAGTGACGGCACTGTGTGACCTCCAAGGTCTGTGCACATGAGCTGACCTAGCAATCTGGCAGAGTTAGGAGACATTTGTAGGGTGGAGTGACCAAATATTGGCAAGTGAAGATGTGCCATGCTAGTATACCCCTTCCAGGAATAGTGACTGTTGTAGTTCACTTAACAGGTGCTGCCACAAACCATCATGTTAAGGGTGTGGACACTTATGCAACCCACATATTGTATGCATCTCAATCAGCATCTGCACAAGTAACACATTTGTTTGAGTCTCCATGTGATTGCACAGGTCATATGTCACATATCAGGTGTGTAATGTTAACACATGCAGTATTGTGGCCACATTGCATATCATGGAAGAGGCTGGCATGTCAACAAGGGTGTGTACACTCATCATAGCCACAGTAAGCTTTGAAGGTTGTCAGTGTAATCAGATTTTATTGCTCATACATGCACTGCTGATGATGAGATCAGCAAATCAGAGGTCAGGCATACACTGTTGACATCTGTCCTCATATCATCCCAGGTATGTTTGGACAAACACATAGGGGTTGTGAGCAACAGAGCAAACATAACTGCCACACATATACACATTCAGCAATGGTGTGTACACTTGTGAGGTATGGTGCACAGTACATGCCAGGGTGCTGAACAGGTGCACAGCAATACTGTGTACATGTGTGCAGTGTGTTCCAGGGGAAGAGGCATCACCTACTAATACAACTCATTCATCACAAAAATGTATAGCTACAGCCTTCAGGACCATTCACCTACTACACACCTGTGAAGCAATGAACCTATGGATCTCAGTACTTTCAAGTGTGTGTGTGTGTGTGTGTGTGTGTGTGTGTGTGTGTGTGTGTGTGTGTGTGTGTGTGTGTGTGCGTGTGTGTGGGTGGGTGTGTTTGTGTGTGTTGAGATGAATGATTTTAAGGCCATTCGCACTCACTACACCTCCCATTGCCCTACATTTACATGCCTGCTGATGTCAGTCACATTGAAATAACCCTTTGGCCAAGTTTCAGCTGTATAATCTCCATGGCACTTGTGATAACTGTGTAATACTATAGTGTAGCAAGCTAGTTAGGTAGGAGTTATATTCCTGGCCCTGGCAACTGTGATACTGTGTGAGTGTGTGTGTCTTTGTTGACACCTGATTTTGTGGACATTCACACTTACTACACTTCCATTCCCCATCCTTTAGCACTACTGCTGATGGCACTCACCTTCAAAGATACCTTTGGACAGCTGTCCAACATGTAAGCTGCGTGATGCGTGCAATAAATGCGTAACACTGTAGTAGCAATAAATAGTGAGGTAGGGGTTTAAAACTCAGTACTGGTAAGAGTTTGTGTGTGTGCTATCAGCATTCTGTTGGGGTGATTCTGTAAAAACAGGATCCATTGCAATGCGGGCTTTGCTACATTATTATATTGAGGACCTATATGTCCCAATGACCACATTACAAGGCCAACAGTTGTCAAACACTGTAGAGGTTGTTGTAGGCAATCCACAGCCATAAATGTCTACTGCCATGTGCAATTAGTATGTGACATTATGGATTAGTAAATAATGTAGGCAACCATTGTAATACCCATAGACCACACTCCACCCATGTATCATACACAAACTCACTAGACTCTTTCTCTCTTCCTTTCTTCCTTTCTCTCTGTCTCTCTGTCTCTGTCTCTCTCCCTCTCTCTCTCTCCCTCTATGGTACTTGTGGAAAAATACATCTGTTTTGCATAGGCAGCAGCTTGACTTCTGTAGGCAATGCTCCTGATCAGCCGATGGCCTGTGCACAAATTGGAGTCCCCCACTTGCTAATTGCATGTGGAACAGCTGTGTTATCATTCCTATAGCCAATTGCATGGAAACACATTCTTAGAACTAAGCACTTCATGTGGGTGTTGGCCCTTTCCCTTCACTGTGAGCAGGACTTCATGTGGGTTTCTGACAAACAGCATCACAGAGGGTAGTTGGAAATATCACTTACAACAAACACTATAGAGACAGGCCAACAAACTGGAGGGGGATATTCCAGACATGGGGGCAGAATGTAAGTATTGCTGTTCTACGTTTCAAGAAATATTGGTTTAATAGGGTTTGTGTGGACATGGCTGTTCTGCATGATTTAAAGTCTGGCATGACAGTGTTATGTGGTTGAGGAAACTCTCATCTGTAGGGCTATCTGCAGACTGGCCAGAGTTTGGAGTCTTAGATGTGGTGCGTTACTCACACATTTTCTGTCTTTATACGGGGTCTATATTATAATATCAAAGTTCAAAAACTTTGAATGTTATAGTATCAAACCCTTTAGCGTGAAAGCTGAGAATAGCAAAGCCTTAGAACATCAAAATTTTACCTAGGGTAAGATTTTGGTGGTCCGTGGCTTTGCTATTTACAGCAGTGTTCTGTGATGGTTATGGACCAGGTTTAGCGAAGTGAGCGAACTGAGGTTATGGATTGGGTTCAGGTAAGTGTAGTGCGATGGTTACGGACCAGGCTTAGGTAAGTGAGCGAACGGACTGGGTCAAGGTGAGTGTGCGGTAGTTAGGGACTTTAGGGTTAGGGTGCGGGTGAGGTGAGTGTGCGGTAGTGACAGACTTTAGGGTTAGGGGTGGGTTAAGTGAGTTAGGGTTAGGGCACAGGTCAGACAAATGTGTGATTGTGTAGATGTGAGGATTAGGGTGGGGTTGGTGAGTTAGGGTTAGAGAACGGGTAAGGTGAGTGTGCGATATTTAGGGACCTTAGGGTTAGGGTTGGGTTAAGGTAACTGGGAAGCTAGTGGTGTATGTCTGGTTTAGTGTAGGGTTTCGTGAAGTGTATGTCTGTGGATTGTTTATTTTGGCGTGCTTGAGTTGTGTGTATGTTTGTCTGAAGAGCAATTTTTTCTTTGGGAAAAAATTTGCTATTCTGACTGTTCGGTTTTCTGGTGTTTCGATTAAATGGGGTTGATATTATAGCATTCAATGTTTTTAGACTTCGATGTTATAATATAGACCTCTTTATACATGGAGTAGCATACTCTGATGACTGCAGTCAGTAAATGGTGACATCCATATGTGTTACTGACTTCATATCCCTCAGAAGAGATATGTCACAACAAACCCTGTTACACCAGCAATTGTCTCAGTTTATCATAGCAATATGTCAATATTGGCCATATGTTTGTGCCTCTGTCCCCCAAGTCTGTCACCCTTTGTCCATATGTCATGCAGTAAGAGATGCATATGTACATTATATCATAATTTATATTATTTTATGTGTGTGTGTGTGTGTGTGTGTGTGTGTGTGTGTGTGTGTGTGTGTGTGTGTGTGTGTATATATATATATATATATATATATATATAAAACTATACAGACACACACACACACACACACACACAAACACACACATATATATATATGTATATATGTGTGTGTGTTGTATATATATATATATTATACACACACACACACACACACACACACACACATATATATATACACACACACACACACACACACACACACACACACACACACACACACACACACACACACACACACACACATACACACACACACACACACATATATATATATATGTGTGTGTGTGTGTGTATATATATATATATATATATATATATATATATATATATATATATATATATATATATATATATATATCCTTATGTGTAAACATGAGTGTTGTATATACCATCACAGATGCATCCCACCATAGTTATCTGATATGTGTATATTTAGATATAAAACATGACTGATTCAACACTATTTTCACTAACATGTAGTAAATGATTGTAGTAGTCAAACAGTTGTTCACTACAATTCAGTACATGTATTGATTGATATATTTGAAAATGCAACAGACATTTTTACAGCTCAGAAGGCATGGTTGTTAATGGCAGTGACTATAGTCTAGAGAGTCATAGGCTGAAGACCTGCAAGGGCTGTTTATTTTGTTGCAGAACAAGGACTGCTGCATACAGGGTGGTTAAGGTAGTTTTGAGCAGCTTTAAGTGGTTTGCATGTGTTTGTGTGATGGTAAGCAGTGCTAACATATGGTTAAATGAAAAGACGCTTACACCATGTAGGCTTCACTTACAGGTGCGCAAATCTGCTTAGCATTTACATTTAAGCAATGCTTACACCTGCTAAGCATTGCTCAGCTCTGGTAACCAGTCATCACATTCCAATCTGATAAAATAGCAGGCTAATGACATCTTTAATAAGTGTATTTAATTCCATGTACATAACATGCTTCTATGTGCTGTCATTACAGTAGCAAGGGGTGTGAGTATACTGTATGGGACACCTAAGTATACATGGGTAGTACCACAATCTTTTCTCTTTGCATGTGTTTCATACATGGCTAGTGTCCCAGGTTATATGCAGTCACACTTGCATATGTTTTATCATTATGTTACTACTTTTGACAGTGCTTTTCCAAATAAGACTAGATTGCAGATTGTATTACTGGAACCATACACCCCTGCATGCAAAGCTGAACTCTGATTACTGACTACCGTGTTCTTGTTGTTTGAGCTGCATGTTTTTAAGTATCTCCTATTGGATATTGATCTGATATGTTGATATCTACTGTAGAATACTATGTGTTTAGGACATGTCATTGAGGACTGCTGTCATGTAGTAATGGCATATCTATCAGTGTCAGACATCTATCTGTCAAAACATTCATCCTAATGCATCACTTGTTGGCTAGCTAATTTCTGTCTGTCCTCAGTATAGCTGTGCAGATGTCAGGTATCCACCTTGACTACTTACAGGCAATCTTTGATTGATTGACATTGACATGTCTGCCAAGCTGCGTTATGAATGCCACAGCTAGGAAACCCCACTCTGTATGCACCACATGCCATGGATACTTCAACAGGACTACCACAGTCAAAAGAACATGCTTTGGTACAGGTCCCTAACCCAGACACTGACCATGTTATGCAATATATGTTGCATATATGTTAATTGGAGCACCTCACTGGCCCTCTGCAAGAGAAAGGCAGATGATCCGATGTTGTCTATCACCCTGGAAATCACTCAAGTGGCATTGGTTGATAGATGGCCTGCTGACAAATTCAGGTGGCATGATAACAGTGAACCTACATGCCCTACTCTTCTCATCTCTTCATGGACATTAGCCTGGTACACACCTAGGAACACCTGCACCTATGGACCTCAGTACTGACAAATGTGTCAGTGTGCATTACTGAGAAAACATTGTCTGTGTGTTTGTAAACTTGTAGTTGAAAATACTCTGAGGGCCTTCTCACCCACTACACTCCACACTGGTATACTTAGAAATGGCTGCGGCTGCAATTCACATTAAATGTACATTGTTACACTCTTCACCCTATGAGCTACCTGGAGCTTGCAGTACTAGCATAACACTGTTCTACAAATGGGTAGATAGGTGTCGGTTACCCTCTTAGTCCCAGAAAATGTGAGTATGTGTGTGTGTGTATGTTTGTGCAATTGTGTGTGAGTGTGCATATTTTCAGGAGACAACATTCTGAGGCCACATTCCCCAAATATACTAAACCTTTCCATACATTATAAGGGATGGTGATGTTGCTGACAATAGGAGACACATGACAAACCCTCACCCTACTATCCCTGTGGCATGCGCAATAAATGCATAGCCCTTTAGTAGCACTGATTAGATAGACAAGGGGTTGTTATGCAGTGCTGGTCAATGTGTGATTGTGGATATGTCAGAGCATTATCATGGATTTCAGTAAGTACAATATCCAATGTGGGGTGTGGGTGCTGGGTATACTGTCTTTATACCATGGTACCCCCAGTACATGTCCCAAGGTCCACTGTATGAGGACCGCTGTCATCATCAACCATACAGGTAACTGAATACACTATCCAGCCCAATGATGCATGTGCTGTGTGCAAAAGCACTGTACTAGTGTGGATTCACTGACAAGGTAGTTAGCACTGGTAACCCCAGGTTTGTCAAATGTGTCTATAACTGTATGTGTTTGTCAATGTGTATATGACAGTATGTCATATTATGTATTGTTCATTAACACCCAGTACATCCCCCAATACCATACCATAGAAGGCCTGGCAATATTCTTCACTTAACAGGAAGCTCAGGACATACCTCACCCTAAAACCTCTGTGGTGTGTGCAATTAAGGCCAAACACATTAGTCGCAATAAGTACCTAAGTAGGGGTTCTACTCTCAATGTTGCCAAGTAAGTGTGTGTGTATGTGAAGGGATCTACTTCAGTTTGTAGAAAATATATTTTCCAGGAGATTATTTGCCTGAGAACTAACTGGCAAAAAGTAACCTTTCAAAGGAATCATCATGTAGAAATTCATTCCATCAAAACTAGTAACAAATGTGTAAATGCCCTCTTCCCCACTGCACAGCTGTACAGCAATACTGGAGTTGGTATATATAGTTGGGTGTGGTTGTGGGCACAGCCACCCACAGTGGGGTTATTGTTGTGCATACCCCCCCGCTTAGTCTGCTGTTATACTGTACAGTTTATGTTAATAGGTTAAGTGGTTGTTTATTACACCATGTGTGGTTCTATGCCACCCTACACCCTCCAAAGTGGGGGTCTGTGCCCCCCACACCAGCACACCTATGTTTTCCAACTCCAGGATTGCACTGCATTGGGGAAGAGGGCGTATACCCTGCCAGTACCATTGTCAATGACATTAAACTGGCGGACTGGTTATTTACTGATGTGATGTTTTGGCAATTTGGTCATGGTGGAATTACATAGGCCAAAATGAGTTCACTGCAAAATGAAGTACATCCATGTGAACAGTATTATCTGTGTATTGCATCAACACCAAAGCCTCTGTGTGTGTTATTCACAAACATTTGGTGTTTGCCACCCAGTACACTTACCATTGTACACTGTAGAAGAACTGCTTACATCAGCCATCATGCACTCACCTTTATACACCCCTCAGACCTATCAGCCATGTGACAGATACAGTAACTGTTATACAGACCTGTTACTTGTGTTCAGCTGTACCTGGGATATGACACAGTCAATGTGTCACCACAGTGCCACACCCCTTGTAGGAAAGGACAGCAGACCTACATCCTGCTAACACATAGACACCTAGAACACAAACAGAATACATTATGGAGACCACACTCATTCAGTGTTAATAACAGCTATAATGCATCATGGCTGGACAGCTACACACCCTGATGTGTAAGGCTTAATCATTCCAGCTGACAACAAGTTAAACAGCATTACATTGCTAACCCATAGTACATTCATCCTGTGCATCAGAACCATATTAGCATGTCCCTGCATCGATGGTATGGATGACAGGGAAGTGGCACAGGTATCATCATATGTGCAGGGTGTGTTGTGGGTTTGCCAGACACCTAGACTGAGACATTTGGTTGACATCATGTGTGTGGGTTAGAGGGTTCTTTATTAAATGGCTTGTGCAGACATGGTGTGTGTAGGTATGGAGGTGCCTTAGCTGTGTTGGTGATGTGTGTGTGTATGTATGCACACATTTCTGCCATGTGGCTGCCCTATACAGGAGTATGTTGGATAGCTGCAGACCGTACATGGCAGGGTGTACAGTTCACCATGTCTGGCCATGGACATGGGAACTGTGCCTGCCAAGGGTTGCACGGGTACTACCAGGAAGAAGCCCAGATATGGTACTCTCCCCTGATGATGACAATTGTCTGCTGATTCTGTGTCACTGTTGGGAGCGGCCATGCTGCATTGTGGTGTGGACAGTACCCCCCCTGCAGTGCTGGTGCTGGCACTGCCACTACGGGGGTGGCTGTGAGTTGTTGCACAGCCACGTAAACCTCCACCTGTTGGTGTTGCTGACCTACGTCCACATGGCCAATGCTCTACACCCACCACATGCACTACCACAGACACCACATGGTTGAGGATTCCCACCATCTCACCCAACCTTGTATCCAGGACCTCTGCAAAATAACGGTGGGCACTTGCAAGATCATGGATGCAGTCACGTACAGCAGGAAGTGTAGCCCTCTGGAGCCTCAGACTATCTCTTGTGTACAATTCCATACGTGCCTGTGCCTCCATGATGGCCTGAAACATGCATCTGATGACACCTGCTGTGACACTTCTGCCAGGTGCATGATGGTCAGCAGCCTTCCTATGAGCAGCTTTGAACATCTGCCTGTCTAGTACCTTGCCGGTCATCCGGCTATGGCTGCTGTGTACTGACACACTTGCCACAGTCATCACACTTTTGTGGCCCATGCCACCACCCACCAACTGTCCCTCATCTATGGCCACTGATGATGGAGTATGTATGGGCATTGTGACTGTGTGCGGGGATGGGGTGGATAACAGTGGAATGTCAACTGATGGCACAGATTCAGCCCTGACAACCCTGCCTGTACTTTACCCTGCCTATCATCATTATCAGAGTCTGTATGGACACTAACATCAGTTTGCCTGCAGGATGGACCCTGACCCACCTCACCACCTGTGAGGGGCAGACAAGAAATGTAAATTAAGACCTGTACATTATGGTTTACTTCTACACACACACACACACACACACACACACACACACACACACACACACACACACACGCATACTTACAGGTGAGGTGGCACAAAGATATTACACAAACATCTCATTACCCAACAGTCAATATGCATGACATATGGCACTCAAAAGCATACACTGCAGCCATACTCAATCCTTCTTGCCAACATTTTACATCTCTGTGATGCATGAGTTGGGTTAGTATGTGATGCCCATTCCCCTGGAACACACTGCACCCATATACACAGTATTGCTGTGCACCTGTACAGCACACTGGCCTGTACTATGCACCATACCTCACACGTGTACACACCATTTCTGAATGTGTATATGTGTGGCAATTATATTTACTCTGTTGCTCACAGCCCCTATGTGTTTGTCTGACACATACCTGGGATGATATGAGTACTGATGTCAATAATTAATGCCTGTCCTTTGATTTGCAGATCTTATCATCAGCAGTGCATGTATGTGCAATCTGGTTACACTGACATCCTTCAATCCTTAATATGGATATGAGGAGTGTACAGACCCTTGCTGACATGCCAGCCTCTTCTATGATATGCAATGGTGACACAATACTGCATTTGTTAACATTACATACACCTGATATGTGACATATGACCTGTGCAATCCAATGCAGAATCAAACAAATGTGGTAGTCATGCAGATGCTGAATGAGATGCATACAATATGTGGTTTGCACACGTGTGCACACCCTTAACACAATGGTTTGTTGAAGCATCTGTTAAGTGAACTACAGCAGTCACTATTCCTGGAAAGGGTTTAGTAGCATGGCCCATCTTAACTTGCCATTATTTGTTAACTCTGCCCTACAAATTTCTCCCCACTCTGCCAGATTGCAAGTTCAACTCATGGGCACAGCCCTTGGAGGTCACACAGTGGCTTCACTATTGCTGTAGAGTCAGGGTTATGTCTGGCACAATTCATAACCTTCACTGTGTTCAGATACAGGCATTCTTAGCAAGCTTTGGATGTATGCTTCAGTTCACTGTTGTGTTTCATGCTGACACCCCTTCCCATCCTCAGCCTTATTGCAGATGCTTGCCAACTATGGGTCACACATGAGTGTTATTTTGCAGTGTTCCAAATTCCAAACACCACGTCTACAGGCCTAGTTCCAACTAATGAACAGCAAACTTAAAGGTGTACACTGGCACCAGCAAGTTAAATATTGGGAATTGCGGCCTTGAGGTGGAGTGAGGTGTTGCTTGTGCACCACATGTATCTTTATGAATACTGTCTGTAGGTTTGAGCCTTGGTCTCATGATACCATTACACATTGCAACACATGCCTTTGGGAGACTTGATGTTATGCTTATGTTACCTGTAGAGACTCCTGGATGATGTATCATGTGGGACAACTCTTCTGTATGATTACCCTAACCCATAGGCCACACTTATGCAGAATCCAGGCAATTGTTGACACAGGTACTGCACAGGCAGTATTTGCTAGACATTCCTGCAAGTCCCTCAGTGCTGCTGCATGTTTCTGGGCAGCCTCCATGACCAGTTTGCAACTTGTTTTGTCATCTGTTTTGGATGGGCATCTGTTTAATTTCTACAATAATTTTGTCCCATATTTCATACACACATACATGACTGCACTGTTTGCTGTGGTATATGCAATGGTGAGGTAAGGCTACTTTTCCCACTCCTGAGTGCTACATTTTGGATATGACATCAATTTCATGTTATGTTTTTTAAGATGTGTGCAAACCATGGCTGCCTCTATTGCAAGTGAGTGGGCAAATGTCATGGATATACTTCTTGGACAGCAGGCCATTACATGGTGTGCATTGAGGGCCTATACTTGATGAAGGTGTGTACTCAAGAAGAGTGAATGCTGTCAGTACATCACAAGCTGCTTCCACAATATGTTATTTGGAGTGTGTGCACACATAAGCTTCCTGTGTTTGTTAAGGTATGTATTCCCCATATTTGTTGTCTTAACATAGGATTCCATATTACACATTCATTGATCATGTTAGGATCACATTACAGGTTGTAAAAGGTGTGGAATGTGATACTGTGGTTTGCCGGTGTTTATATCAGGAACAGTTGCCATTGTAATAGTGGTGTATACACTGCTGTAGCCACTGTATAAGGGTAATGTTTCAGACATGTCACTACTGTAGGCAATTTGTCTTACCATTATGTTCATCTCTGTCCACATATCTTGCACTGACAGGTTGTTAGGTATACTGCAGGACTCTTACATACCCTTCAGATATGCCGCCATGGTGACCATGGTGATGTAGTGCTGTTAACAGGAACAAAAGTGAACATGTACAGCATGCATTATTGGTAGGTGCATTAATTGTGTGCATGGCAAATACCATGGCCATAACATGGCTGGTGTATTGGCAAACCTGAACAAAACAACTCCATACTCACCAGCCACAGGCTGCTGCCCCCATTGTATACCAGAGGGATCTAAATAGTTCTGTGAGAGAAGTAATGTCAGTAGCCACACCTGTGGCATTGGTACAGGGTAGGAGCAGCATTTCAGCACACTGACAGTACAAATCCACAATACTAGAGATCATGCACTTCTGTTCATTACTACACTGCAGCAACAGGCTATCTTATCTGATGTGCATGTAGATACTTTACAGATGAAAATGGATAAGCATGTGATCTAGTAATGTGCCCTGGGGCCTTACCTGCATGCTCCTCATCCATTGTGTGGGTGGCACCCACCTCCACAATGCTGTCTTCAACCTGCTGGCTTGTCTGGTGGTAGGGTGCCCCAAGGCTGGCGAGGAGCTCTCCAGCATGTGTCAGTGAAGGCTGAATGGTATGACCCCCACCTGTGGCTAGCTGATCCCTCCTAACTGCAGCAGCATGCTGATGGGCATGGTGGATCAGATCTGTGCACTGATCCCACACCTGCTTATAATTTCAGTTGAGCAGGCTGACATCGTTTACCCTGTGGATGAGCTCGTTCCACAGGGTGATCCTCTCCTGCAGATCCTGAGCCCTGTGGCTGAATAGTATGACATGATGCGTGATGAGGTATTGGAGGATTGCATCATTTTCAAGGTTTGTGAATGCAGGCAGATGTTTCCGGGGCATTGTACCTGGAAGACATAAATAGGGAATAAGGTCACAGGACCTCATACAGTTGTCCACGTGCACATCAACAGTGAATATTACTTGCAAATAATCCAGACTATGCCATAACACTGTAAGCTATCATGGCTTTGACATCTTGCTTTACACTTCTGGCCCTGACCTGTCCAGTTCCCCCAATGTTGGACACTTAATGGCATAATCCACTATTCGCCATTCATTTCTGCATAGAGGGATGACAGTAGCCATCTTCCATGTGGATGGTAGCATGTCTTTGTTTGACTGTAGTGTGTGATGGAAATGTGAGCACATGCCTGTGTTCATGTAGGAGGCAAACTGTGATGTTCTCATGCCCCATGGAGACTTGCTGTTGTTGCCATCAGTTGGCATTATGTCCATGCTCACCATTGATGTAGGCAGCAGTGCGGTTAATGTGCATATCCCCCTGTACTAATGTTGTGGACAGGGTGCCACTGTTTCCACCTATCCTTTCTGATGCATGTTGCCTGTATCCATGGCATGTGTGTATGAGGTGTGCTTTACTCCCAGTACAGGTTGACTTGTGTTACTGGCTCTGAGACTGCATACATATGTGGAGGCATGGTTGTAATTGGCCTTGGTGGCTTAGATATGTCTGATTTCTAGTCATAGTCAGCCTTACAGGAAGTCACCTGTGAACCTACATGCTTGATCAGATAGAGGTACACTTGCTTCCAAGTTGTGGTCTGCACCTATGTGTCCCTGTACAGCCACTATAGCAACCTATTATGTGCTTTGTGTCTTGGTGCTGTCCACCAAGGGGGATTACTCTATCATTGGTGGAGGATGGTTGTACAGGTCATGTACTGCTGATTCCATATAGCTATAGTGGATATAAAGTGTACACACCCCTGTTACAATGCATGGTACTTGTGCAATTGGAACATGACCCCACAAAAGCACATGTCACCACAATCCCCACCTGCAATGTGTCCTATATCCTGCTCAGTTCAATAGGGAACATAACAACCTGTCATGTGGAAACATGGAAATTAATACTCAGTACATTAAGCCAGTTGAATGTGTGTGCACACCCTTACACTGATATGTTGTGTAAACACCTGCTGAGATGATTACATCATCCATTTGTCTTGGTTTGTACTCTAACATCATATCACATCTTCACTTGGCAATGGTTGCTCACCTTCCATGAAATAGCTTTGTTTCTTTTTCAATAGAATTGTACAGGTTATTGGTCACATTTGAGGTGAGAAACATTTTGAGATGACTTTCTGTGATCTCATTGGCATACAGCACACAGACCTGGCATTCCAACAACGGTGTGTACACTTTGATATTCAGTGTATATGGGTGATGATATAGCTGTTAATGGTAGGCAGGGACAGTGGGTCATAACACAGTTGTACACTTCTCTGATTACTAAGTGACAAGCATGCCTACTGTAGTACCCATATCAGTGACATGGCAATGCAGCAATCAGTAGCAGTACACATTGTATTTTGTTGTATGCAGTGACAGTGATATTACTCACATGTGCAACATGCACATCCTATTTTCCAGACTGCTTGTTACCCATGTTATTACTTCTGTGCCTTCCAGCTGAACATACGCATACATATACATGCTCAGGGGATATCTGGTATACATTTGTGTTCTATGTCATTATGACACACTGTATTTACAGTCTTGCAGCTCAATCATACGTCTCAACCTGTTATACCAGGACTTCTGGTCATTGGTCCACATCACTGGGTGACAAAACAGGGAAGTCAATTTTTATAAAGCATTAATATAGCTGTCATAACACAAGTATATGTGTAAGTGACTGGAGATATCTGTCACAACTGTGAACATTGTCCAGCAGAGCACTATACAGTTGAATGTTATTAATTCAATATATTACATGCAGTTTAACACACAGATCTGCAACAGTGCTTTACTATGCTCATACCCTATATAGGTATCCTAGACTTGCAGTACAAACATGTATAATACTCATATCCACAGGTAACATATGGATATGGGCAACATCCCATTAACTGGCCTGGCAGTGGCACAGACATGACTGCTTGACAGACACTCTATTTCATAGGTTCCTAGCATTCATGTGTACTAGGCTAATGGTCAGGGGCCTTTACAAACCTAGCCATAGGATTACCCTGACATAGTGCCACCTGACCTTAGTTCCCAGTGCCTCTGTTCAGTAGAGCCACTGGAGTTATCGCCGGGGTGAATTTTCTGTTTCCCATCCACTCATCGAGATTTCTCTTGAAAACAGTCAGCAAGGTGCTCTGCTTGACATGTATGAGAAGTCTGTTCCATAGCATGCGAATTTTCTGGGTTATGAACCTGTCCCTCCAGCATGTTCTGTTAATTGTGGTAATGAGGTAGAGATCTGCAACAGTGCTTTACTATGCTCATACCCTATATAGGTATCCTAGACTTGCAGTACAAACATGTATAATACTCATATCCACAGGTAACATATGGATATGGGCAACATCCCATTAACTGGCCTGGAGCGTGTGCTGCAGAGGGATTGGGATTTCTTTAGATGTTGCATTTCTAACAGAGCTGGGTCAGACATGGCTTTGTAAGTCAAGCAGAGATCGCCTCTGTGAAGGCAATATGAGACAGAGAATAGTTTGAGTTTTTTGAGTCTGTCTATATAGGTCAAGTGTTTAAGGCCTAGGATCCTCTTTCTGAGGTACTTTTGCAGCCTTTCCAGTTGTTGCAGGTGTCTAGCAAGGTACATGCCAAATGGGGCATTGTACTCGATGATTGGCCTAATGAGGGAAGAGTAGAGGTAGACAATGACCTCTTTCTTCCTGGATGCGAAACCCTTAGTAATGAGATTTGCCACACTGAAGGACTTTCTGACCACAGTGGCAATGTGGTGATCAAAAGAGAGGTTGCTGTCAACCTGTGTTCCCAGATCTCTTATAAAACCTTCTGTGTTCAGTGTACTACCATCAATGTGGTAATTCATGGGAACTGGGTTTTTCCTAAAGGGGATGATGACACATTTTTTGGCATTGAGCTTAAGGCCATGGTTCTGACACCAGTCATTGGTCAAAGTGAGGCCATTCTATAGGATGTCAGGATCACTTGGGGAGTTAATAATAGCTCCAAACCTGCAATCATTTGTGAACTTTGTAAGTCAGAGCCCCTTCTTGTTGGCCTGGACTTCAGAGAAGTAAATAGCAAGCAGGAGAGGACCGAGAACTGAACCCTGTGGTACTCCACAAATGACTAATCGGCAGTCTGACTTGGAGTCAGCTACTTTCACACTGTAGGTCCTACCTGTGAGCCAATTTGAAACCCACCTAGTGATATAGGGGTTGACGCCAAGCTTAGTGAGTTTTTCTATGATTCCTGAGTGGGGAGTGGTATCAAAAGCCTTGGCCAGATGAAGATAGGCTGCATGAACCACCTTGGCTTCATCCACAGCTCTGATGACTGACTCAAAGAAGTTGACCATATTGATCAGGCATGATCTACCCTTCACAAAACCACATTGTGTGGGATCCAGAGTTCAGAGATTCCCTATATCATTGTTTATTAGGTCCATGATGATGCGTTCCATAGCTTTGCATATCAAACTCATCAGGCTAATGGGGTGATAGTTCTCAGGGTCTGTAGTCGCTCCTCCTTTGTGGAGAGGCATGACTGTAGCAGTGCGCCATTCAGCAGGGACAACGCCTGAGGTGAGGCTGTGATTGAACAGGGCACACAGGTGAGGTGCCAGTTCACACTGTAGTTCAGGTAGAACACAACAAGGGATATTGTCAGGTCCCATAGAAGCTGTATTCTTGGCCTTGGACAGTGCTGTTTTAACCTGTGCAGCAGTAATACTGGGTGCCTGGCAATCTACTGGTATTGTGATTGGTCCTCTGGGGGGGGTAAAGTTGGCACTGAATTTGTCGGCCAGTATACTGGCAATATCTGTTGGCTTGGTATAGGTGGTACTATTGTGCAGTAGTTCAGAGCAAATCTGGGTATTGCGGTGGAGATTCTTAACATAACTATAGAAGGCCTTGCGGTTGTCTTTACTATCTGCCGCAATTCTGTTTTCATACCTAGCTTTAGAGAATTTGATGAGGGCTCTTAACTTTTTGTTGAGGCAGACAAGGGAGTTTTTCCAGTCTTGGGATAACACCTTATTCCACATCAGTTTTCTCCTTCTGTTGTAGAGTTTGTTTATGTCAGGGGACCACCAGATTGGCTTCCTTTTTTGGAGGAGAGTGTCTTGGTTCTATTGGGTATGGTTAGATCCATGCATTTGTATACTTGTTCGTACAGTGCATTAGTGTATGATTCTTCAGTCACGCAACTATTCTCCACTTGCATGGGTGCCGACTAATTAGCCACCTCTGTTTTTAGGATCCCAAAGTTAGCTTTGAAGAAGTTTTTCATGGTGGTTACCTTTGCTGAAGAGGGGGGATGTGGATTTCCAAGGTGATTAGTTTGTCGTTGGATCTAACCAGGGAGGAGCTGACTACTGGTGTAGAGCAATGGTTGCCCATGTTAGTAATGACCAGGTCAAGGATGTTGCTACCTCTAGTGGGAGTAAGAACGAGCTGGTTCAGGGAATTGGAATTAATGAACTCCAGGAAATGATGGGCAAGTATATTGGTACATGAGTAGTTTACCCAGTTAATGGAGGGGAAGTTGAAGTCACCTAGTAAGACAGTGTTAGGTTGGACCCTAATATTCTCCAGGGTGCTTAGGAACGTGGAGTGCAAGTCTTGGGACATGGTTGGCGACTTATAGCATGCTACGACCTGAATCGCTGTGTTACCCAATGTTAGCTGCACCTAAAGTATCTCTGATGCATTATTTTGGGCTACCAGTCTGGAGGTGTGCACATCCTTTATAAATATGGAAACACCACCGCCTTTGGAGCTTCAGTCCAAGTTTTGGGGCCGATACTTGCAGAATGAGTTATAGCCTGGTAGCGCAGGGGTGCTCTCTGCTGCCTTGAACCAGGTCTCTGTTGCAGCACAAATGTTGATGTCCTCCATTTTATGAAGTGCCTCAAGTGAGTGCATTTTGAGATTTAAACTTCTAGCATTGAGCAACATGACCCTCAGATTACATTTGTTTGTAGCTCTTACTGTGGTAATTTGGTCTTTGGAGCACCACCTAAAAAAGGACTATAAGGGTGGCAAGAGCCTTGGCCAGTATGCAGAAGCCTAGGGGTGACTGATGCAGGCCATCTCTGGCAAAGCATCAAGGTCTGTCAATAATGTCATCCCAAGCAGACAGATACTGGATCCCCTTAGAGTGACACTAGAAATTTAGCCAATTGTTGAAATCAATCATTTTCTGCTTGTACTGTGAAATCATTCTGGGTGATGGTAGGATGCTTATCAGGGCTAGGGTCATACCCACCTGGGCTACATAATTTGAGAGCTCCTCCATGTCTCTACTCATATAGTCCAGGGAGGTATGTCTCAGGTCATTCACACCCACATGTACAACGACAGAGTCATATTTTCATCTGTTGTTGAGCAACCTGAGTGCATGCATTATGTGTCAGATCTTGGCACCTGACAGGCAGCTGACTGTTACTTTCTCTTTATTCAACCTAGTGAGTGGGACATCAGTGTGCCTCACTATCAAGTCAGCTATGACTAGTGTGTTGGGCATGCTGTTTTGCCTTAGGGGCTTTGGTTGAGTGGCACATTGTTTAAGAGAGTTATGTGCCTCATGATTAGTGTTGTGTTGTTGTGGTCGAGTGCGTTTCTGCCTTGGAGGTCTCTGCTGTTTGGGGAGATTTTTATTGAAAGCCTCCGCGAAGCTGGGTGTGTGGTTTGTGTTTTTATGTGAAGGCAGTGCTGGTGTGTGTTCTGGAGGGCTATGTGTTTCATGTGGTGTGGTGCAAGTGTTAACCTTCTCCTCTTGACCAACTATTCCAGTCTTGGCTGGAGAGTGTGTGGCTTCCATTTGGATATACAAGTGCAACTCTCACAAGTCTGAGTTTTGGAAGGTAAGAGGAGAGAGTTGTCAGCGTACATGAGGCAGTTGCAAAACTGTATCAGGATGCCCAAGTTCACCAGGTAATAGGAGAAAGCACAGGGAACTGACATTTAGACATGCCTGGAGGGGTGGGCATTGATAATAAGTACTAGATCTGTTCCCTTGTAGAACGTTTAGTGCTGGTAGCACTTGTGTGCTACAATAATTGCTACAAGAAGTCTGGTAAAGTGCTTGACTAATAAGCTAGTATAAGTGCAGGAGAGGAGAGAATTAGTAAAGCTAAGGGAAAAATTGAAGAGCAGACTCTGGCACCACTCAGAAGCTTTCAAACAATCCTGGATAGAGCAAGTCTGTATCTGAACTAGACTAGTTACAGGAAAGGCGGGAAACAAGAGCAAACGTGGGCTTTTAAGCCGGAAAGTTGAGAGAGATGGAAAACATTTCCAAATGGCCAATAAACTACAATTTCTGGGCCAGGAACCGTTCCTCTTGTGGTTGATAGGCTACCTAGTGCTTACCACTCCCACTGATAAGCTAGAAGGCTTGCCCCAACACAGAAAGGCTTGGGGGGCTGAGAAGCGTACAGTCTTAGACACAGAAAATCTGTATCTGGACTAGACTAGTTACAGGAAAGTGGGGAAACAAGAGCAAACACAGGCTTTTAAGCCAGAAAGTTGAAAGGGATGGACAAAGCTGCCCAAATGGCCAATAAACCACAAATCTGGGCCAGAAACCACTCATCTTGTGGTAGATAGGCTACCTAGTGCTTACCACTCCCACTAATAAGCTAGAAGGCTTCCCTCCAACATAGAAAGGCTTGGTGAGCTTATAAGCTTACAAGCAGTCCTGGATACAACAAATCTGTATCTGGGCTAGACTAGTTACAGGAAAGGGGGAAACAAGTGCAAATATGGTCTTTTAAATCAGAAAGTTGAGAGAGAGACGGAAAAACTGCCCAAATGGCTAATAAATACAATTTCGGTGCCAGAAACCACTCCTTATGTGGTAGATCGGTTACCTAGTTCTTACCACTCCCACTGATAAGTTGGAAGGCTTCCCTCCCACACAGAAAGGCTTTGCGGGCTCAGAAGCTTACAAGCAGTCCTGAATACAGCAAATCTGTATCTGGACTAGACTAGTTTCAGGAAAGGGGGATACAAGTGCAAATGCAGGCTTTTAAATCAGAAAGTTGAGAGAGATGGAAAAAACTGCTCAAACAATCAATAACTACAATTTTTGGACCCAGAAACCACTCCCTATGTGGCAGATAGGTTACCTAGAGCTTAACACTCCCACTGATATGCTAGAAGGCTTCCCTCCAACTAAGAAAGGTTTGTGGGGGCTCAGGAGCTTACAAACAGTCCTGGATACAGCAAATCTGTATCTGAACTAGACTAGTTACAGAAAAGGGGGAAACAAGTGCAAATGTTGGCTTTTGAATCAGGCAGTTTAGAGAGATGGAAAAACTGGCCAAACAGCCAATAACTACAATTTCTGGACCAGAAACCACTCCTTATGTGGTAGATAGGTTACCTAGTGCTTACCACTCCCACTGATAAGCTAGAAGGCTTCCCTCCAACACAGAAAGGCTTGGGGGGCTCAGAAGCTTACACATAGTCCTGAATACAGCAAATATGTATCTGGGCTAGACTAGTTACAAGAAAGGGGGAAATACAAGTGCAAATGCAGGCGTTTAAATCAGAAAGTTGAGAGATATGGAAAAACTGTACAGACGGCTAATAACTACAATTTCTGGGCCCAGAAACCACTCCTTGTGTGGTAGATAGGTTACCTAGTGCTTAACACTCCCACTGATAAGCTAGAAGGCTTCCCTCCAACACAGAAAGATTTGTGGGGGGCTAAGGAGCTTACAAACAGTCCTGGATACAGCACATCTGTATTTAGACTAGACTAGTTACAGAAACGGGGGAAACAAGTGCAAATGCAGGCTTTTAAATCAGAAAGTTGAGAGAGATGGAAAAACTGCCCAAATGGCCAGTAACTACAATTTCTGGGCCAGAAACCACTTCTTATCTAGCAGATAGGTTACCTAGTGCTTACCACTCACCACTGATAAGCTAGAAGGCTTCCCTCCAACACAGAAAGACGTGGGGTCTCAGGAGCTTACAAACAGTCCTGGATACAGCAAATCTGTATCTGAACTAGACTTATTACAGGAAAGGGGAGAAACAAACTTAAAATTTTTTTTGTTACTAAAGTGGAAAAGGAGAAAGCTGGAACAGAAGGTAATTCAAGGTTAGGAATCCACGTGGGTTGGCCCTCACAAATGTTCTCTCTCTGTTAGGTAGAATGAGCTAATGACACTAGACTGGGAGGAGTGTCCCAGACTAAACACACAGTATGGATGGGCAACTGCAAAGCCACCAAGTATAAGAACAAGACAACAACAGGGGGGTGGGAAACTATTAAAGCTATTAGCTGTAGCCACTAAATGAAAGTTCTAAACAGATAAAGGAGCAAGGAGACTCTAAAGAATGCATTTAACTGCAAACAAATCAGTTATATGATACCTGTCTAGAACCAAAAACCTCAAAAAAATCAGAAATGCACATAAAAGCATGAATAGAGCACTCACAAACAGAAAATACAACTCTCAGTATGAAAAAGCAGTTTACAGTTAAGTAATTTAGTAAACATGCAATTAGAGTAATGAAACAGTATTTAGCAATGAAAATAAAGTTAAAACAGTATAAAACAGTACATAAATGCAGTGAAACAGTAAAAAGGTTTATAACAGTGCAAAATATAGCAGAGTAACTGTATAGCACAAATATAAGCATTACAGAAGTGCAATTCAAAGAAATAAGTGTAAGAAATTACTTATCCTGCTCTTGGAATGTTAAGGAATTTCTGCTTAGTTTCAATAATGAATCACCATCCACAGCCTGGTAAATATGTGAGCTGTCCTTTCCCAGGGTGTGTCAGGCTCCTCAGCTGTAACCCAACCTATCCACCTCTTAGAACATCACATGTAGACTAAGCCTAACATTAGGGAGGATATATATAAGGACAGATCATAGATATGCCTATTACAAACCTTTGAAGTTTGTACCATGATACATTTTGCATTACCATGACTGTTCTGAAGATGGTGGGATCTGAAACTCATGTATCTGTCATTACTTCATTTCATCCATCTCCAATGCATCTGTCATTACTTCATTTCATCCATCTCAAGCTATTTGCCCGACTAATATAGATGTTTGGAGAAACAGAACAAATACTATGATGGCTAAATCGTGACATTCTGTGAAGATCTGCACAGTTGACATGTATGGCCCACTGCAGACAGAGCCAGAAGCTATGTACATAGCATTTGTTCAGCAGGACATCATTACAGCAAGTATTTATGGCACATATACATCTTTCATAATCATCTATCCCATTATTACACACCAAGTACTACATTCAAGTACATGCTCACATGTTTCATACCTGGTTTATCTTCAGGTTCCTCCTGTGTACAAGTTGTTTTCTTGTTTCTTATTTTTTTTAGGTTTTGTTCATGTGGTTTCTCTCTCTCTCTCTCTCTCTCTCTCTCTCTCTCTCTCTCTCTCTCTCTCTCTCTCGATTGAGCTTGTTTGAATAGGTTGCAGCATGGCTTTTTTAGGTGATGTTCATGTTCAGGTGATGGCCTCTGCATCAATTTCTGTTCCCATTTGCTAATTGCATGCAGGCAGCTGTGTCGTTCTTCCAATAGCAAATGTCATAGCAACCCACTACTATAAATAACTACACCAAGTGGGCATTGTCCCTTTACCTTGCCTGCATGGAAGACATTCTTCATGTGTGGGGCCAGCAGTGTTATATACAGCAGGTAGGAATATTTCTTACAACAAGACTTGTGGACACAAGCCAACTACATGTTTGTATAAGGTTCCAGACATACAGACAATGTGTGAGTTTTGCTGTTATATGCATTGAATACTGCTAGATTTGGAGGGTTTCTGTGTACATGCTAGTTTTGTATGGAACGCAGTCTGTATGCATAGCTCTCAAATGTGGGCATATCCACATGATGGGCAGAGGAATGGCTGTAATGTTTTGTCTGTTCCCCACACAGGTCTTGTCCTTGACATATCAGTGGCATTCTTTCCGTTGATTGCTATCAGTACATGGCAACATCCATTTGTGTTTCTGACTTCATATTCCTGATTAAGGGTATGCTGCAACAAATTCTGTAAAACCAGCAACTTTCACAGTGTATAACAGCAATATTTCAGATATGGCCCTGTGTTTTGGCCTCTGTCCTCCACCTATATACCAGGCTTTGTCCAGATGTCATGCAGTAAGAGGTTGATAGGTACGGTCTATCATTATTTAGTGCTGACATTCCTGCTATCATTCCAGTGATGTTGTGGACTCCCACACAAGTTGTGGGGTAGGGTCACTATATAGAGATACAGCTGGACAAAACATGTATGACCCTGTACAGACTGGAGGTCAGTGTACAGAGAACACTGTTATATGCCCTTGTAAGACATTTTATGAGGGAGGGGTATTAAATGATTTTAACCTAGGCTGTTACAACATGTGAGGAATATCAGTAAAAAAAACATAAAGGTATATGGCTGTACATTTTCATATGTTTCACCATGGGAACAGTGATGGGCTAGAGCTTACTGTCTTGTACACAGTTCTGTTTGTCAGTGTGATAGTGAGGTTTTAAGTTAAGCATTGTTATGTAATGGATACATTTACATTGTGATGGCTGATACTTTTCACCTAGGGGGGTGACTACAGAGTGTAAGTGGAGGCTATTGAACTACATCTGTAATTAAGTGGTGATTGATTCTTGTCTTCAAGGCAAGTGTGTTTTTTACAGTTGTACTACTTGAAGGCTTTAGCCTAGACAGCAAAGTATGTTATTTTTTGCAGATTACTGTATCATATATTTTCTTTGAGAGTTGCATTAATCAGATATTACGTATTTCAAACACCTAAATGCTATGATAAATGACAAAAACAACTGCAATAGTACACAAATAAGCATTTATATGTATGCAAACGGTGTGGTGTCATGTCCTTTTCATTGTGAGTGGGTATATGTTTCATCCAATAATTCTCATTTGTAGGAAAGAATCAGACACTGGCCATTTGAAAAGATGGCAGCTGTAGGAATAATGGCTGTATGATATTCTGTGCACCCTCTATATATACTTTCTTTATATATATCTATAAGTATTTGTATATATGTGTATATATATATATATATATATAGATATATATATATATATATATATATATAAAGTATATATATATATATATATATATATATATATATATATATATATATATATATATATATATATATATATATATATATATATATGTGTGTGTGTGTGTGTGTGTGTGTGTGTGTGTGTGTGTGTGTGTGTGTGTGTGTGTGTGTGTTTGTATATGTATCATTAGAATGTTTAGTGCTTCCACATTGTACATTCCCTATGGTAGACTGTTCTGCATGATATGTTAGAGAAATCATCCCACCATCTTACAGCTCAGATGGCTTAGTGGTAACTTGTTGTGGCTATGTTGTGCAGGGTCCTGGGTTTAAGACGTGCAAGGGCTGGTTATTTTATTGCAAGGCAGAACATTTCAGCTGAAGAGGAAAGGATAATGGCAATGATTACAAGAGGTCCCTATTTTGGGTCACTTCATCTCCATTTATAGTGCCTTTGGTCAGATATTTTGCAGTGAGAGATTCAGAGTGTGGATCCGATATCCAAATGCACTACATATATATATATATATATATATATATATATATATATATATATATATAAATAAATATTTATATGCATAGATATGTATGTATATATATATATGTATATAGATATATATGGGGGCCCTTCATTTGATCGAAATTTCAAATGTTCAACACCCATATGGCTGACATCATATGACTGAACATTTGAAAGGCTGACAAATGATAGCGGAGATCCTGCTACAGTGTGGAACTGGGAGATTCCCCTTTCCTGCACAGTAGTGTGATCTCAGAGTGAGAATATTAAAGTAGCGGGAGGTGTTGGGGTGCAGGGGGGCTTGCCTCCTTGCCCAACACTGTTTTTAGTAGTTTGCACTACTATTTCAGGTTGTCGGCATTTCAAACTGTTGGCCATATGGTGTCGACCATATGGTTGTTGGCATTTTGAAATGACAGCAATCTGATGTAGACCCGTATCTCTCTCTCTCTTTCTCTCTCTATATATCTATATATCTATATATCTATATATATATATATATATATATATATATGTGTGTGTGTGTGTGTGTGTGTGTGTGTGTGTGTGTGTGTGTGTGTGTGTGTATATATATATATATATATATATATATATATATATATATATATATATATATTCTCTACTGTTGAATGACTATGCTGCATGATATGTTTGAGAAAACATCACCCATTTCTCCAGCTCAGATGGAGTAGTAGTAACTTGCTGTGGTTATGGTGTGCAGGGTCCTGGGTTCGAGACTTGAAAGGGCTGATTATTTTGTTGCTGCGCAGAACAAGGGCTGTTGGATAGAGAGTGATCAAGGCACTTTTAAGCAGTTGTAAGCAAGTGTGCTTGGGTTTGCATGGTGGTAAACAATGCTAACTTCTGGTTAAATATACTTACAGATAGCCTGAAAAGTGATTAATCTGTGTAGATATTGCTTAGTGCCACGCAAACAGTCTTAATCCCGCTTACTACTGCTTAAAATGTGCTTACTCCCAGTTACCCCTTGGCTAATTTCTTTAAAAGAAAAGAAAAAAGGGGTGATAGGACAGTGGTGAAAAAGGGAGCATGCACAGGGAAAGACAATAGGGAAAGTAGCTAGGCATGAGCAGGATGGGTGTAGGGAAGTTCCATAGCTGTCCATTTCTTCTACAGCAACAACTGTGCATATATGCTAAATTTGGAGGTATATTTCGACACTCAAACCCCTGAGAGAGGGGTGAGGACAGCAATAATGTGTTGTGAAGCCAATTAGACCAGATTACATGTGTCCAGTGGATACGTGCGAAATGGACAGCTATGTATGGGGTGAAATTTTTTGGGGGGGACAGATTGCCCTTTTTTTTAAGGTGAGAATGGGATGTTTGGGAAGAATAATAGGTATATTCGGGTAGGTAGGTTTGGAAGAAAGACAGACAAGACATATAAGACAGCATACAGTGGCAGTATATGACACGTGGGGGGGTAAACACCTTGAATGGGGAGGGGTGTTTGGAAATCTGAAGCCTGTGAGCCCCGAAATGGAAACAGTGGGAATGTGGTCCACACCCACGAGCAGTCACCACTGCACCTTCATGGCCCCGAAGGTGGCTGTGCTGGGACCTGAGCAGGAGGCGGCAGGCTAACCCTCTAATTGCACCATGTGGTCCTCAAGCTGGCATAGCAGATCTGCAAACTCCTTTTGGAGCTCGTTACGCACCAAACCCCAGACCTGACTTTGGGTGACATTATCCTTTCCATGCCCACTCCCATGGGGGGGACGAGCCCCATCCTCTGAGGCGGTTCCACCCGGAGATGGTGCAAGACCAGCAGATGAGGAGGTCCCGGGGTGAGTCCCAGATGTGCTGGGGCCCAGTGCCATTGTCAGATGAGGTGGGTCTGCTGGGAATGATCTTCTCAAATGTCCTATGGTGTTACAGTTTTAGAACATATGTGGGTTAGCAATAGTCAACACAATCCAGGATTAGTTGTACAGCATGCATAGATATTCCCATTAACCCAAAACAACAGATTTGGAACAGATGCATAGCAAACAGAACACATACATATATGGAACCACAGTGGACATTACAATGGCATGCAGGTTACATTGATAGTGACAGGCCACCAATGATAGTATTTTAACATGGAACATTAATAGAAACACATTTCAATATTTGTTGAACAATAGAACATATGTCCCAACAGTAGGTTTGGTGTAAAACATACCCATTGATTTGTTTGTTTAGATTATTGTTGCAGATATGATGGGGGAAGAGAGAGAGATATGTCAATTAACAACTTGTATATCCTTGCAGTACTCACAACTTCAATGATCACTGCTCTAATCATTACTCTACAGGTATTATTACAATACCCTATGGGCTCGGTTTGGACAGTGGTATGTTTTTGTACATAGTGTATACTTCAACTGTCTTATAGCTACATTCTACTTCTCTTACCTGGTAGACCTGTGGGGGCAATGTTTGTTAACACTGCTTGACTGTTTCTACACATATTCCCAGATTCTTATTTAAAATTCTGCACATACATCTCAACCTCTTATGGCAAAAAGTGTGTGTAAAGCTTGGCAAAATGGAGGTACAAATAGGCAGATATTTTAAATATTGCTCTTATAAACTTTTAGAAAGTTGCTAGAGAAACAGGATTTGTTTTAATATGCATTTTCTGAAGGCTCTGAAGTCTGAAACTCAAATGTATGTCATTATTTAGTGACTACAATCCTGAGATCATCCCAGTGATTTGCCAGGAAAATAGAGGAAGAGGCCAAAAATATGAGGCAAAAATCTGGACATTATGTGGAAATCTGTACAGTTGAGAGGTATGATTATGCATACAACTTACTACCACTCCCAGGATTTGAACCATGTCTGTGTGTGCTAAAAACACAACAATGTGTGTGTCATCTGAGTGAGCTATTCAGAAAGTGCTCTAGTTTTTTTTCCATGTTTTCTGTCTAAGTCTCTCTTGGTTGTACAATCTGCCCTTGTAATTACAACATTCTTATACAGACATTCCTAGACATATTTTTTATGTAGCACAGTGTGAGAAGCAGTTGACACAACAGTACTATTCACATATCAGATCTTGGTGAATGTGACATGTGAGGCCATAAAATACCAAAGTAAACACAACCAGTCCAGGATTTAGAGCTTTATTGCTAGACAGTTACACTTTTATTTAAATATGACCTATATGGGACTATTAATGTTATATTGTCTGGTTTATTCAGTACAAACCATAGCCATTTTTTATAGTACCAGGTGACATTTTACTCTTAATATTTATTTGGTATGAATACTACAAGCAGGATTGTTATTCACCAGCCTCATGTTGCAGCCTTTGCAACCTGCTGGCATGGGCTTCCTGGTTCACAGCCTCCTCAGCTGCAGCTGTAATGAAAATAGAGAAACATTTATGCATACCTATCCATCACATACACAGGCTGGACTTTGGTAAACAATTATTGCTATGAATACTTGCACACTGCTGGGACATCTCCCCTGTCTCTTGCTTCTTGGAGCCACTGTTCCAGGAGCTCCCTCTTCCTCCATTTCAAGTCGGCATAGTAGTGCCGGACCTGCTCACCAGTCCGAGGGATACCAGTGGCAGTGGTGAGATCACAAGCGAGAATTTCCCAGGCTTCTGCTTTATATTGGGAGCCCTGGTACTGGTCCTGCAGCAGTCTCATGTCATGTTTTTTTACCAGGAGTCCTACCATGACCTTGGACTCCTTTATGCCCCAGCACTGTGCCCAGAAGCACATGCCTTCTCCAACATCTGCCATACTGCATACAGTGGAGAGCTATAACCAGTTATGAGCTGTATTTCCTCCTGTGGGGTTTAAATACAGATGATTTCATACCCTTTGCCATGATTGGACGGTTTTGAAAATGCTGATCTAAGCTAAGCTACGGGCAAACCTGCTTAGCTAAAGTTGACAGTGCGTAAAGGGGCAGATTCAGCATTGCTTACCAATGGGCAAATCTACTCAGCTGGGCTATTCATTGCTTGCTATTCATATGTACACTATGCCTACACCTGTCAACATAGCTGTGCAATGCTTAACATTGCTTTTGTTTTATTTTATTGGTCTACCACCTGTGTGGAATTGATTCATCATTCATTACATAATATAGATTTATTTACTTTCCCTGACATCCCCCAGTGTGCTGTGATTAATTTATTCTTTTGTGAATATACTGTATGGGGCACTTGTGTTTATATGGGGGTTTCACTACTTTATTAAACTGACACCTCACATCTGGGCCTAATACACTACTCTTGTTGAGAAAAATCAGTTACTTCTTACACAAGTATTCAAAAAATTAAAATGTTAATGCTTACACATACAAATTGGAAGTGGCCTTAGTAAGGTTTGAACCATGAGTGATGACATGCAATGCTTATGGTCTAACCACTACACTATTACATTTCTGCTTATACTGGATGTCTATTGCTTTTTAACTTATCATGCTGTTTCAGCTGGGCTAAGGGTAGCTAAGCAACAGGCACACCCACACAGCTACACTTAAACATTATTGCATATATATAAAAAAAAAATATTTGTTGTGTTTTTTTATTTGTACCCTTCAGAATATCCATGCTAATGCTGAACTTGTTATTCTATAACTTTCTTCTTTGTAGGGATGTTTGTCCCTTATGGCTTTGTCCACATTCCTTACTCTGATGGGTTGGGAAATGTGCACTATGTGCTTATGCTAAATCTGTTATTCTATCAACTTTTTGTTTGGTAGGGATGATTGTCCCTTATGGCTTTGTCCAGATTTCTTACCCTGATGGGTTGGGGGTTTTACGAGCATTCTCGCTCATTTTAAATTGCTGAATGGCAATTCTGGAGTACAGGGGGCAAGTGTATTGTGAGAGCTCTGCTCTCAGACACACTCCCTGTGCTCATACATGGAACCATGTCCATTTTGCAGCACGGCAGCATGGCTTCATACATATGCATGGCGCACTTCCATGCTGAACTGGAATGGTTCCTGCCGTGCAGGAATAACTTATACCTGCGCAGCTGCTTGCTGAATCCAGGGGTTAGTCAGATATAGACTAAAAATACTGTTAGCTAATCTCACTATATTTTGCTAAATGACTGAAGAATCACTGTTCTCTAGTTAAGTTAATTATTAAAGCAAGGCAAGATGAAGTGGGCGAGTGTCTTGTCATTTCCAAACCAGAGTGCTAAGTGTGATCTGTCACATCTCTCACTGATATCTAAATACAATTTTAGTTCTGGGTACAGAATGACATCACATCTGATCACCTGATTCTGTGGTTCCTACACTACCCCTCAATAGAACATGAGCCAAGATTTGGCACAGGTCTGTCACAATACACACCTAGACCTTTGCTAAGGCATATTCCAGCATCTGGAAATTGCAAAACAATTCCAACCCTTTCAAGAGCAGATCCCAGCCCTGATATTGTGTCTCTGGTTGCATTCAGGTCTGTGAGTTACATTTTTTAGGGTCTAAACCAAGTCATTCAATTACAGACTATTTTTATTAAGGTTAGCTTGGCTGAGATTAACCCCTTCCCTTCCAGCATCCTCTGTTATCTTATATACATTTTATCAGTTACATTACAGTCTGACATACATGTATATTTCTTTTCTGTCCAGCAGGACCCACTGTTGATACATTTGCAACACAAGCCATGCGTAGTCATATAAAACTTTACAAATACATTTTTAACACAAGCATCGGTACAAATCAGTCTGATATTCAAATGACATACATTTTTTTTACAAAACTCCAGCCAACTATGCTGTCTGTGTTACACATGCACTGCCCTACTCTCTCTGGCATAGCTGACTATCTCACATTATCACAACTTTTATCATCTGGTCATTTCTAAACATTGCAAAAATCAGGTATCAGAGTGAAATATAGCTGGTGAATTTTAAAACACATCCAATTATCTCGTTATAACCCCCCACAGGAAGGCTTTGAAACTGAACTAGAGAAACTGTGTGCAAGATTTAGGTCTAGGGCTTATAATGATGAGGAGACTGTGATGGGAATAGCTGGGATCTCCACTTTAAGAAGGGATGTTTCTACCCCCTATTTTTCAGATCCTAAGAAAATAGCCTTTGATCAGGTAGAAGCAGAGCACCCTATAGTTACAATGGAAAATGGTAATGTCAGGATCCCCCTTTTTTACACTAAGGATGTGGGCAGTGTTAAAGACATTGTTAGATCGCACTGGGAAGTGCTGACTGTGGATCTGGTGGTTAGAGAGGTGGTAGGGGATACAACAAGTTTTGTATATAAGAATAGGTCCAATTTGAAGAAGTTGTGTTATCCTAAGAAAGGTAGGAAGGAGAATGTTTATGATACCTTTGGTACAGTTCCTTGCAATAGTTGTAATTTTTGCCACTTTATAAATTCTAGTGGTAATTTTGTGCACCCCTCAAATGGCATGAGTTATGAGTTCCATGTCTCTGCAACTTGCCAGTCTGAGCATGTTGCTTACCTTGCTACTTGTGTAGCATGTGATGGATTCTATGTGGGCAAGACAGATAGAAAACTCAGAGACAGGATACATGAACACATATATCAAATTAGAGTTAAGTCCACAGTCAACATGTATTGGAGAGAGGCAACACACATATGTTCACCTTCAGAGTCATTGAGATGTTATTCACAGGTCCTAGAGGTAGTGAGACTAGGAACCATACTGAAACACAGGAGGCTAAATGGATAATTTGGTTTAGGGCAGACTTCTATCCAGGTCTTAATGATAAGGTACCCCTGAAACCATTTTTGAAGTCTAGAAGGCTTAGATAGAGCCATTTGTTCACCAATTGGTGAAGACCAATATTGTGTATAATAGGCATATGAAATTTGTGTCCTTATGAAATAAGAGTATTTATTAGTTTTAGTATATATTCTCATCAGTATTTATGAATTTGTATATTAAAATATGTATATGTTTTATATATTTTTTATATATTTTCTTATAAACATTTCTTTATATATATTTTGATAGACTTTTTATACTTTTTATGTTTATTTTTTATATGGTGATGTAATTAATGTTTTTAGAATAAGATGTTTGATAAGATTATGATCTTGTCACTTTAAGAAAATGTTATCAGTGATGCATTATGGTCTGATGAAGCCCTGTTGGGTGAAAGCGCTTACCGGATTTATCTGTTTGTTTTAATAAAAGACTTGCAGTGGATGGAATTGCTGCCTTTGGATGTGTTTTAAAATTCACCAGTTGTGTTTTGCTCTGATACCTGATTTTTGCTGTTTTACAATTTGGACTGTGAGGGATGTGCAGAGCGTTTACTATTTGTTAGTTTTTGTCTGGGTTTGAAGTTACATTTCTAAACATTCTTTAATCTGCTATTGCAGAGTTAGTGTGCATGTGTTATAAATTAAAATGGAATACTTTGACTACTGTGTGTTTGTGAAACAAATCTGAAATATGTTGCTTTGGTCACTATTATTGGTATTAATAATGCATCTTGCAATAAACATCTGTGAAAGATGCAGACAACAATGTGTTTATAATTACTTGATTTGATGGATGCCTGTGAGTTAAAAAAATATTAGTCTGCCTTTGCAGGACTAGTACGCATGTGTGTAAAGCAAATTAGAACACTTCAGTTGCCCATTTTTTCACAATCAGGCATTATGTGTACACAGTCAACAAATTGGGCATAATGATGAGAATGAATATTAGTAGATAATAATGACAGGAGTATGAGTGGTCCATTATGGCTGAAATGAAATGTTCTGTACATGTGTCACAACTGGTTAATACAATCTGTTTCACTGCTTACTGGAAAAACATGCTCAAAGCTATAAATTTAAAACCCACATTACAAATATTGCTGTATTATTTATTTTTATTTATTTATTTATTGACATTTGTTAACTACATTTGTTAACTGGGTTAGTGCAACTGAGACAGGGACCCATTTTCAGTGGAGACCTGAGGAGAAAAGCTCCAGAAGTATTACATATTTTTACAATAAAAATCAAATCAAAAATAAAAATAAGAGTAAAAAAATTAAAACCACCATAAAACATAATAATAAAATCAACAGTTAGAGAATGTTTGTAAACAGAGTTGGTTAAATAACAATTGGCAGGTCTAGAGAATATCACACTTGAAGTACATACAAAAAGATAAACCATTCAATCAGAAACATTTTTTAAGTAAATATATATATATATATATATATATATATATATATATATATATATATATATATATATATATGAATATATATATATGGTATGGAGGTGAGGGGAGAGGAAGGTATAAAGGTATATGAGGCAAGTGCAAGGAAGTAAAGAGTAGAATAGGGAAAAGGAGTTAAAGTTGAGAAGAGGCTAGATCAAGTGGGAGTTAGACAAGGGCAGGACTGTGTAATCTGAAGAAAAAAATTAAGTTCTTTTTTGAACAGATTTTTTTTTGATGAATGCTACTTATGTTTTGAGGGAGTGAGTTCCAAGCATGTGCAACAGAGTATTTGTAAAGGGACAGTCCTATATTTCTGTTGGGTTTATGCATGTCAAGGAGGTGTTTTCTGGAAGTACGAAGGTGACAATGGGGGTTGTAGTAGGAGACTAGGTTGGAGATGGAAGGGCAGGAAGAGGGATCACTCAGGCTAGAGTGCGTAATGTGAAGTTGGGGTAGAAGTAGTTGTTTAGAGAATTCTGGCCATTGGAGTATTTTAAGGGTGAGACAGTGGTGGGATTTATAGGGGAGATTAGAGGCAAACCTGGCTATTTTGTGATACGTTTGCTCTAGTTTAGTGATAAATAAAGTTTGAACATTAGTAAGTACAGGAGCAGCATAGAGAAGGCAGGGTAGAAGAAGGAATGGAGCGAGAGAAGGTTTGGAAGAAGGTGACAGAAATTCCTGGTTGAGATAGAGAAGTCAGTTTCTGGTGGTTTTTTTTATACATTGTTGGATATGAGTATCAAATTTTAGTTCATCATTAATAATTACTCCATGTAGTTTGGTATTGGGTTTGGGTTTGATGATGGTGTTATTAAGAGAGGTGATAGAGAAAGAGGGTGTGTGCTGGGTGACTGTTTTAGGGAAGAAGAGTTTAGTTTTTTTGGATTTAGTATCAATTGGTTATCAGAGTTCCAGGTTTTGACAGAGGTGAAGGTTTGTTGAGTGAGCGCTAGGAGTTCAAGGATGTTGTGGGCAGGAGTGATAAGGGTGGAGTCATCAGCATATTGTAGAAGTGTAGAGAGGTTAGTAACAGAGTGAAGTTTGTTAGTGAATATGTTGAACAGGAGGGGGCCTAGAATCAATCCTTGGGGAACGCCAGTATGTACAGGGAGGCATATAGAGCGGATAGTTTGCCAGTGGATAGATTGCTGCCTGCCAGAGAGGTAGCTAGAGAACCAGTTGATGGAGGAAGAAGACAGATGTAGATCAGCATGTTTAGTAAGGAGTTTAAAGTAAGAGACAGTATCAAAGGTCTTTGACAGATCAAGGAATAGACTGGAGCTGAGCAAGTTATTTTTACAGGCTTCAGCTATTTTTTGAATAAAGGAGAGCAATGCAGTGGCTGTGCTATGGTGGAGTCTAAAGCCATGTTGGGTACGAGTAATGAGACTGTTGTCAAGAAGGTGTTTGGTTAACTGAGCATGGATGCACTTTTCTAAAATTTTAGAAAGGGGGGACAGGATAGCAATGAGTCTAAAGTTAGAGAGATCAGTAGAGCTTTTGCCTTTGTGAAGAGGCATTGGATATCTGGGACAAGGGTCTCAGAGATGGAATGATTAATAAGTATAGTGACACCATAGGTGATGGATTGTGTAGCTATTTTTAGGAAGTTGGAGGGTAGTTGGTTGGCAGAGGGGGAGCAAGTGTTACATTTATTTAGAAGACATTTAGTAGTAATTGGTACTGGTTGGAAAGAAAATGTATTTGGAAGACTTTTGTTAACAGGTGATAGAGGGGTTGGGTGAGATGTGCTATTTTGGTTGAGCTTTGGAATAGTTTCTATGAAATAGCTGTTGAGGAGAGTGTTGTGTGGAAAGGGGTTGGGAGTAGTGGGTTTACCTGGGTGGAGCAGGTTGTTGATGGAGATCCAGAATTTTTTTTTTGGCTTTTTGTGAGGGCTGCATTGGTTAGAGGAAAAATAAGCTCTCATCTTTGATGACTAGTTTTTTTTTTGGTCTGGTTTCTGAACTCTTTGTATGGCTGAAGTAAGGGAGAGGATTTATTTTTAACTCAGGATTTCCAGGTGCTATCTCTTTTGTGCATGATCATTTGGGTTTGATTTGCAAGCCAGGGGGGCATAGTTGGATTTAATTCTGATTATTCTAGAAGTGGCGAAAGAATCAAGAGTGTCAACAAAAATATTATTGAAGGAATTTACAGCCTCAATGAGAGGGAGGTGCTACAGGAAGGACCAATTGATGCCAGACAGTTGAGTTAAATGTTTCTGGGTCAAAGTGGGTGATGTTCCAGCATATTCTGTAAGTATGGTCTTTGGGAAAATGTTGGGTGAGTCTATGAATAAAGGTTGGGGAGTGATCACTAAAAGATCTGGAAGTATGACAGGGTTATGGTAATGGTTGGAACCTGAGGTAAGAATCCAGTCAAGGATAGGTCCAGAAGGGGAGTTTTTGTTAGTTCTAGTGGGGGTAGAAATGTGTTCATGAAATCCATGGAGGTTAAGACTATGGGTAGGGGATGAAGGGTACAGTTTAGACCAGTCTATGTTAACATCTCCAAGTATGATGGTTTCATAGGGGACATGTTGAGTGAGCCAGGAGAGAAGGTTCTCTAGGACTGGAATATTATTGCCGGGGGGAATGTATATAGAGACTATGGCAATTTTTTTGTGTGAGTTTAGGTTACAGTTAACGATAAGGATTTCTGCAAGTGAGAAAGATGGAACAGAGATGGAGAGAGGGGACAGGTTTAGTAGTTCAGAGTAGACAATAGCTACACCTCCTCACTTATTGATTCTTTCTGGGTGAAAGATATTGTAGCCTGGAGGTAAGATTTCTGATTAAACAGAAAGGTAATTTAAAACAATCAGAAAGATAAATAAAAAAAAAACGTATTCATTCATGGTAATAAAAATGTGTGAAGGGGAGCCCGTGGTTTGAAAACAGACCAGGGCCCAAGGCACACTTAATCTGCTACTATCCTATATATAAAATTCATGGAAACATAGCAGAAATGCATTGCCCCTAGAAGTCCATGATAGAAAGTCCAAGGTGATCAATAATAACAGAATCAAAATAAACACAGTGAATGTGGTACTAGGAACATATAGTTTATTTTAATCTACATAGGAAAGGAATTAATCTGAGTTAACAAAGCTTTCCATATTCCTTTGCTCAGAAAATTCTAAAAATTAAATAAAGAAATAAATATATTTTGTACAACTTTTCATCAAAACCGTTCTATGTTTCTTTGGCTTCCTCAGGATCTAACCATTTTCATCCCTACCTACACTCAATTGGCCTTTTTTTTTTCTTCTAATAAGGGATGACAGTCTGGAACATTTATTTCCCAGAAGAGGTGTGAGAGCACTATGATCCATTCACTTCATGACCAGACTAAGAGCTGTATCAGCCCATTAATTCCACTAGAGTTAAAGGATGGGATTGAGGGAGCATATTAGCTTCCAATCATGCTGGGCCCCCTTCCCAAGTCTATGCATTCTCCATGGTGGTCTGTGCACCACATATTTTTGCTACTATAGGGGAGTCCTATACGTATTTCTGCATGTCTGTGTGCCATGCATAGCCACACAGATCTGATAGCTGCTCCTGATGTTTCATTATACTTGTGCTGAGACCAGCACTACAATAGATCTTAATCTCCTCCCTCCCCCAGTGAGTTAGATAGAATTAATTGCTAATTAGCCTCCACTCTCATCCCTTAGCCCTTTCTTTGCCTAGACTAGTAATCAAACTCAGGACATCTGGGACCTAAATCTTAAATTTTATTTATGTGTGTAATAACCTTAAAATTGCAGTATAAGTTATGCGTATATGTTCCTCAATAACACAATGCATCCCTTGTATCTGTTTGCTAACATTACCTACTCTCATGATATAGGCTGCCACATTCTGAAATCTGTTTTTCACTCTGTATCCTTTGATTATGAGATGCATATAGCTAATGATTCTTATAAGTGGCAGCTGAATCCAAGTACATACCTAGCTGTAAATAAAAATCAAAAGTAATAAATAGGAAACAGTAATGTCTACTCTTGTATTACACTGATGATTGTTACAGATCAAATGGGATATTACCCACTATAGAAGTTAGTAGATCATATATGCTATCCAAAATCTATAACATATCAAGGGTATTAAAATTGACTTGATATTCAGTGAAACTGTCAATTGTTAGTGCTGTAAATAAGTGCAAAACGCAGATAAAATATAATCATTGAGTTAATCTGAGTTTATTGTACTTGAATTCAGCAGTTACAAGATAAAACAGTATTCAATCTCTAACTAGTGTTTGGAAACATAGAAGATGGTCTGCACAGCCAGTATTAAATAAGTGCCCTTTGTTTTGTTATTTCAGCTTGTCTAAACAATAATGAAAAGTCTATTAAGTTGCACATTCCACAGATGCTGTAGAGGTTTGCAAGAAGTAATAGATTTGTGTTAACATCACTGATACATTGCCTCTGCAAAAGGACTGTAAACAGAATTCTTTTCGCCTGACAGCCTGAGTAATAGGTATATTAGATATAATAAACTCAAGTGTGAGGTACGTTTTTGTTATGCTTCGCTCTATCCTTTGTCAACCTTACCGAGCTTGTGATAGTGCTCTAGCTTTGTACATTTACTGCTCTGGAAGAATAAATAGCATCTTTTATTTGTTCTATTAAAAGGAAGAAAGGAAGGCAGTCAATCCTTTGGGCTTAACTATTTTCTTCTTCCTGGGAAAAATAATTTTTCTTATAAGCAGACACACATGCACTTACACTCTCACATGTTTATGTATGTACCTATGTGTGCATGTGTGTGTGTGTGTGTGTGTGTGTGTGTGTGTGTGTGTGTGTGTGTGTGTGTGTGTGTGTGTGCTCATGTGTGCATATGTGTGTGGATCCTCTGCCATTTGAAGTAGAACACAGCACTCTTAAGTATACTTGTTAAGCTGCTATGGCAGAAACAGAAAACCTTGTTTTTATCCTACAAATAGTAGCAAAGTTTAAATTGCAGTTGTATAAAGACATAAATGTAATATACATAGGCTTTTATATGGTTAATACAGCATCAGGCAGAAGATAAAATATTTAAAAATGATCCGGTTGTAGTATTGACTGTTAATCAAATAAATGACTTGACTTGGTCTGAAAATTTGAGCACACTGAAGATTCATGAGGCACATAACTAAACTGTCAGCTCATGCAATCACTGTGATAATGATTAAAATGTTTTGGAAGCCAACTGTCAGTGCTAAAATAACATAATTATTCTTAAAGGAAGTTTTATTATCTTTAAACAATCTGCAACAATTATGGTTGCAAAAACATATGAAGTATTTTATTTGCTGTTCTTCTTATAAAGCCCATTATACCATGAAAGACTGGCTCTTGCTGGTTTTCCTTGCATGATACTGCAGCCTTGCATGCACTTCTCCAAGCATGTAGACAGTTGTTTTGTTGAAATTTGTTGTGATGCATCGATCCATAATGATGCTATATTATGAAGAGATCCAAAGCAGGAATTAAAGCAATATAACATAAAAAACCCTGCCTGCCCAACAATGTCATTACTCAGGAAAGCATGGCCATTGGCAGAAGAATCACTGCACAAGGTAGTAAAAGTTAAAGTCTGAGGAAGTACTGAGCTTAAATCTGTACACAATGACAGATTCTCAATAAGACTGATAATTCTTAGATTGGGGTGCCTGATAACACCTCCAATTAAAGCAACGGTGGGATCGTGGTGGGGTGGTGTTGAATATACATTGAATGTCTACATGTGACAAAGATGTTCCTGTTGAACTCTCGAGGAATGAGCATTCCATCTTCTCTGAATTTCTGCAACTTTGGAGTTAGTATGTACGCATTAATATATATATATATATATATATATATATATATATATATATATATATATATATATATATATATATATATATATATATATATATATATATATATATATACATGTGTGTGTGTGTGTGTGTGTGTGTGTGTGTGTGTGTGTGTGTGTGTGTGTGTGTGTGTGTGTGGATAGATATAGATATATAGATACAGATATTTAGATATAAATAGACCTACATGTATAAGTAGCATGGGGTGGGGTGCAGAGATGCTTGTTCCTTGTAAAAATGCTTTAAACATGTATCAACCATTATTAAAGTTAACTGTTATTTGTGTTAAAGGGTAAATAAATGCATTTTCATAGTACTGATATTCACAATATCAGGTCTTTGATTTCTAACAGTGAACAGTGGCAAATATTATGATTTCTGTTGGATCTGGCAGCCTTTTTAAAATTTCCATTCTTACCCAAAATTGTATAATATGTAAGTAAAACCATATTAAGTATGTACCAAAATAAAGATGATTATTCACTGCAGATTTCTTTAACTCCATGGCCATTTTCTGTGGAATAGCAAACCAATCCCCTTATTACTGCAAACCAGTCACTGAAATAATATATGCTTCAAAAGTCCCATCTCTTCAAAACATAGCAAAATAAAAAAATAATCCAATCAGACTATACAGATCCACAGAAACTATAACAAAATAGAGTTAAAAAAACACTGAAGTAATAGTTTAGGGAGCTGCAACATCTAAGTTCCCTGTTAATTATATAAGCAAATGCAGAGAAAGGGTTGCAGCTGTTAAGGCAGAATGACAACTAATGACAACTGCATCCTCTGCTCTCTGCTTGCAAAACGTCTAATTCAGCTAGTTACAAAATATCAGAGTACTGGTCAGAAACCAAGACATTCTGTTACCAGCAGGACATTATAAAAAGCCAGTTTAATGAAGAGGGCTCAGAGAGTGATGAGCTACTGATTAGTGTCATGGTAAGTACCCTGTTTCTGATTTTTGTTATGATATCTAAAATTCTGCTATTCTCTCCCTCCAAGACTGTCTATTATGACAAACATTCATTCAAGTTCCTTAGCCGTACCAACTCTCCCATAGAAGTGGTTCCCTACGCAAAACTTCTTGGCATTACTATTGATGAACACCTCAAGTTTGATATCCATATTCAACAAAATATAAAGAAAACCCACCAAAAGTTAATTATGCTTTATAGGAACAATATCTTTCTCTCCAACTCCATTAGACATATTTTGGCTACTACTTACCTCCTCCCATCTCTGTTATATGGAGCCCCTCTTCTAACTAACCTGACCTCTGCTATCACCTCTAAATTAGAAAACTGCTATAAGATCTCTAACTTTGCCACCAGATCCAAAAATTCAACCCATCACTGCCATACCCTTCATTCTCTGAAATGGCTAGAACTCCCTAATTACCTAGACTACCTCCAACTTACAACAGCACACAGACTTGTATTTCACCCAAATAGATGTCCGGTTCTAACAAACATCCTTCCCCCCTATACCCCTAATAGACCTCTCAGATCTGGGCATCAAAACCTAATTACTATCCACAAACATAAATTACCTGCTGGCCAACTTCTCCTCTCTTTCTCACTAGGCAAGAAATGGAATTCATTCCCATCCACACTTAGGACAATAGCTAACTCAGAAAACTTCAAAACCCAGCTTTTCACTTACTTGTCCTCCAAATAGAAATGCACCTGTTTTCACCCTATCTAATTCTATTTAACAAATGCCCTGAGGACTTTTTTCTCCTAGGTTCCTAATCTGTCTAATACCCCAATAACTATTGCCTTGAGTTGACTCAAGCTCTCTTCAATTGCTTCTCAATACACAATTTCAACTTTGTAAATATTGTAAATAGCTTCTTACGTCAGATAAATGCATGTAAAGTGTTTCCTTACCTAAATGGTTGTATGTATAATGTTTCTACACTTCAATTGTAATGAAGGTATATTTCAAAGAATCTCTACGGTACAACCATCAGATATATCAAAATTATCTTTGTTGATCAAACCTGATACGGAATGTGCATATTTGTAAACTGTACTTTATTCTGTGACTTCCTTACTATTGTAACCTTACTGTTTTATATTCTATGGAGCTTTTCTCCCCGGGCCTCGACTGAAAATGGGCACACTTTCCCTCTGGACTTCCGTGGTTATCAAATTGAAATAAATAAATAATAAATAAATATAGTATCGAGTACCATCACAAGAAAATCCAGCAAGTCATCAGAGTTTAACCAAATAATAATAAACCAAGAAAAAGCACCATTCTTCTGATTTGTAAAGCCACCAATTTAATATATTAAGCACTTTCATTCCCCCAAACAAGGGCTTGTTCCAAATAACACTGGCACAGTTGTTTATATATAGAAGTTCCATAACCATAAAACACAAAAATAAAATTAAAAGGTGTGACAAAAATCTAAAATGAGTTACAGTTTAGCGCCCTTAATCTCAAAATACTCTAAATGCTCAAATTAATCATTCTGTCCTGGTGGGTGAGTGGTATTTAACAAAATATGGCAATGCAAATTACCATATTTTAAATAAGTTTTCCAACTTCTTTTACCACTATTATTATTTATGTTATCATTTACCAGTATTATTACTTATGTTATCTAACACAAAAATACAAACTTTGAAACATTTCTCAAGTTCTATTATGTTTTTTACTGTGCTGGTATCACCACTTTTTGTGATGCAATATTCTGTTCAGATATTCTGTCTAACAAACTGCATTCTGTCTTGCCAGTTTAATTTCTTCAAGCTTTTTGGGTTTTTAATACGACAGGAATTGATTGACCCCATTCTTAAGTCAAGGTATGATTAAAATCAATGAAATTGATACTCCCTGAGATTCAGCAAGCAGCTGTGCAGAAATAAGTTATTCCTGCATGACAGGGACCATTCCTGTTCAGCACGGCAACGCACCATACATATGTATGAAGGTGTGCTGCCATGCTATAAAATGGACATGGTTCCATTTACAAGTGCAGGGGGTGTGTCTGAGAGCAGAGCACTCACAATATACATGCCTCCTGCACTTCAAAATTGCCTTTCGGCAATTTTAAATGAGTGAGAACACTCGTAACATCTGCAACCCATCAGGATAACAAATCCGGTCAAAGCCATAACGGACAATTGTCCCTACCAAGATAAATGTTGTTAGAATAAAACATGTAGAATAAGCACATAGTGCACACCTCCCAACCTGTCAGAGTAAGAAATGTGGACTAAGCCAAAATGGACAATCATCCCACAAATCAGAAAGTTGATAGAATAATAGGTTCAGCATTAGCAGGGATATTCTGAAGGGTACAAATAAAATAACCCAACCATTTTTTTTTAAACATGCTATAAAGTTTAAGCATAGCTGCATGGGTGTGCCCATTGCTTAGCTACACTTAGTCCAGCTTAAACAGCACAAGAAGTTAAACAGCAAGAGACATCCACCATAAGCAGTATTGCAATAGGGTACTGGCTAGAGCGTACGATTTGCAAATAGTCATTCCTGGTTTGATGCCCACTGTAACCAATTTGCATTTTACATGTGAAAGCAGTACATAAACATTTTTATAATTAGCCACTAAATAACATATATTTTTTAACCAGAGTACTGTAGTAGGTCCAGATGTGAGGTGTCAGTTTAATAAAGTTGTGAAACCCCCATATAAACAGAAGTGCCCCATACAGTATAGTCACACATGAATAAATGTAATGAAAGCACATTGGGGGATGTCAGGGACAGTAAACAAATACATAATATATAATGAATGATGACTCGATCCCATACAGCAGATACTCTATAAAATAAAAAAATAAGCAATGTTAAGCATTGCACAGCTCTCCTTACCAGGTGTAAGCATTGTGTAAATATGACTGCTAAGCAATGAGTAGCCTAGCAACTGGATTTACCCATTGGCAAGCAGTGCTGAACCTGTCCCTTTAAGCACTGCTAACCTTAGCTAAGCAGCTTTGCCCATAGCTTAGCTTAGCTCAGCATATTCAAAACCATCCAATCACAGCAAAGGGTGGAACATCGGCCGTATTTAAACCCCACAGATAGGAATACAGCTCATAACTGGCTGCAGCTTCCCCCCTGTAGGCAGTATGGCAGGAGTTGGTGAGGGCATGTGCTTCCGTGCGCAGCACTGAGGCATACAGGAGTCCAAGGTCATGGTAGGACTCCTGTTACAAAACCATGATGAGAGACTGCTGCAGGTCCAGTACCAAGGCTCCCAATATAAAGTAAAAGCCTAGGACCATCTCGCCCATGATCTCACCAGTGCCACTGGTATCCCTCGGACTGGTGAGCAGGTCTGGCACCACTATGCCGACTTGAAGTGGAGAAAGAGGGAGCTCTTGGATGAGTGGGTCCTAGAAGCAAAGCAGAGGGGTGATGTCCCAGCAGTGTGTAAGTAGTCATACTAATAACTGTTTACAAATGTCCAGCCTGTGTATATGATGGATAGGAATGCCTAAATATTTATCTATTTCCCTTACAACTCCTGCTGAGTGGAATGTGAATCAGGAAGCCTATACTAGTAGTTGCAAAGGCTGCTTCGTGAGGCTGGTGAGTAACAATCCTGCTTGTAGTAGTCATACCAAATAAGTATAAAGTAGAAGAAAGTCACCTGGCAGTATAAAAATTGTGTATGGGTTGTATTGAATAAACCAGACAATATGACAGCAATAGTCTCACATAGGTCATATTTAAATAAAACTGTAACTGCCTGAGAATAAAGTTCTAAACACTGGACTAGCTGTGTTTAATCTGGTATAGCATGGCATTTATTGTTGCATTCTCTAAATAGTAATGTTGTGTTAACCACTGTTACCCACACTGTGCTACATAAAAAATGTCTAGTATGTCTATATAAGACTGTTGTAAGGACAA
>NC_056746.1:65527064-65537064 GCF_019279795.1 Protopterus annectens | reverse complement strand
ATATATGTGCCATCAAGACTTGCTGTAATGATGTCCTGCTGAATAACTGCTATGAACATAACATCCAGTCCTGTGGGCAATGGTCCATACCTGCCAACTGTGCAGATCTACACAGAATGTCAATATTTAAGCCATCATAGTGTTTGTTCTGTTCCTCCATACATCTGTATTAGTCTGGCAAATAGCTGAAGGTGGAAATAATGAAGTCATGACAGACACATGAGTTTCAGAGCCCACCACCTTCAGAACAGTCATGGTACTGTGAAATGTATCATGCACAAACTACTTAGGTTTGTAATAGGCATATCTATGATCTGTCCTTATATATCACCCCCTAATGTTAGGCTGTGTCACATGTGATGATCTATTTTGTAGCAAGGCAGAATAGTTCAGCTGTGGTGGAAGGAGGTTCAGAGTGTGGATCTGATGTCCAAATGCACTATGTAGATATATATATATATATATATATATATATATATATATATATGTATATATATATATATATATATATATATATATATATATATATATATATATATATATATATATATATATATATATATATATATATATATATATATATATATATATATATATATATATATATATATATATATATATATATATATATATATATATTATATAGTTGAGAAAGCATCCCACATATCTACAGCTCAGATGGCTTAGTGGTAAATTGCTTTGGTTATGGTGTGCATGGTCCTTGGTTCGAACTTGCAAGGGCTGATTATTTTTTTGCTGGGCAGAAGAAGGGCTGTTGGATACAGAGTGATTAAGGCAGTTTTAAGCAGTTGTAAGCAGGTGCAAAATGGACAGTTATGTATGGGGTGAAATTACTTTTGGGAACAGATTACCCTTTTTTAAGGTGAGAGTGGGATGTTGGGGAAGGATAGTAGGTATATTTGGGGTGATAGGTTGAGTCAGAAGACAGACACGACAGACAAGACAGCATACAGGTGAGGTATATGACACATGTGGGGGGTAAACACCTTAGACGGGGAGGAGTGTTTGGAAATCAGAAGCCCATTAGCTCCAAATGAAAACAGTGGGAATGAGGTCCCCACCCATGGGCAGTCACCACTACACCTTCATGGCCCTGAAGGTGGCTGTGCTAGGGGCTGAGCAGGAGGGGCATGCTGACCATCTAATTGCACCATACAGCCCTCAAGCTGGTGTAGCAGATTTCCAAATTCTCTGTGGAACTCACTATGCACCAGAGCCTGGACATGACTTCAGGTGTCAGGATCCTGTCCGCTCCTGTTCCCGGGGGGGGGATGAGCCCCATCCCCTGAGGTGGTTCCACCAAAAGGTAGTGCAGGACCAGCGGACGAGAATGTCCTGGGGTGGGTCCCAGATGTGCTGGAGCCTGGTGCTACGGCCAGATGAGGTGGGAGACGTGGGTCTTCTGGGAACATCCTTCCCAAACATGCTATGGTGTTGCAGTTTTAGAACATATGTGGGTTAGTAATAGTCAACACAATCCAGGATTAGTTATAACAGCATGCATAGATATTCCTATTAACCCAAAACATCAGATTTGGAACAGTTGCATAGCAAGCAGAACACATGCATATATGGAAACACAGTGGCTATTACAGCAGCATGCCAGTTACATTGATAGCAACAGGCCACCAATGATAGTGTTTCAACATGGAACATGAATAGAAACACATTTCAATATTTGTTGAACAATAGGACATATGTCCCAACAGTAGGTTTGGTGTAAACATATCCATTGATTTGTGTGTTTAGATTATTGTTGCAGATATGGTGGGTGCAAAGAGAGAGCGATGTGAATTAACAAGTTTTATATCCTTGCAGAATTAGGTCCTCTGACCTTCTTTCCTGTTTATGTCTTCCAGGTACAATGTCCTGTGAACGGCTCCCTGCTTATACACCCCAGGAAAATTATGTCATTATAAACTTCATCATACTACATCACTGAACCCTATTTGGATGCAGGGCCCATGAGCTGCAGGAGAGGACCACCCTGTGGAATGAGCTCATCCACAGGAAATGATGCTGGCCTGCATAACCGCAGTTATCTATGCACGGATGTGATCGACCATGCCCGTCAACATGCTGATGCAGTTAGGAGGGACCAGCTAGCCACAGGTGGGGGTCATGCCATCTAGCCCCCACTGACACATGTTTAGGAGCTCCTTGCCAGCCTTGGGGCACCCAATTGGCAGCCAAGCCAGGAACCTGAAGATAGCATTGTGGAGGTGGGTGCCACCCACACAATGGACGAGGAGCATGCAGGTAAGTCCCCAGGGTACATTAGTAGACTACTTTTGCTTATCCATCTTCATCTGTAAAGTATCTTCATGCATATGTCTGTTGCTGCAGTGCAGTAATGAACAGATGTGCATAATCTCTAGTATTGTGGGTTTGTACTGTTGATGTACTGACATGCTGGTCCCATCCTGTACCAATGCTACAGGTGTGGCTGCTGATATTACATCTCTCACTCAACTATGTAGGTCCCTCTGGTATATAACTGGGGCAGCAGCCTGTAGCTGGTGAGTATGGAGTTGTTTTGTTCAGGTTTGCCAATATACCGGCCATGTTATGGCCATAGTATTTGCCATGCACACATTTAACACACCTACCCATAATGCATGCTGTACATGTTCACTTATTGTTGCTGTTAACTGCACTGCATGACAGTGGTCACAATGGTGGCATATCTGAAGGGTATGTAAGAGTCCTGCAGTATACCTAACTACCTATCAGTGCAAGATGTGTGGACAGAGATGAACATAATGGTGAGAGAAATGGCCTACAGTAGGGGCATGTCTGAAACATTACCCTTATACAGTGGTTACAACAGTGTATGCACCACTGTTACAAATGCAACTGTTCCTGATGTAAATAATGGCAAATCACAATACCACATTCCACACCTTTTACAACCTGTAATGTGATCCTAACATGAGTAATGAATGTGTAATAAGGAATCCTATGTTAGGACAACAAATATTGGGAATACATACCTTAACAAACACTGGAAGCATATGTGTGCACACACTCCAAATAACATATTGTGGAAGCAGCTTTTGAGGTACTGACAGCATTCACTCTTCTTGACTACATACCTTCTATCAAGTACAGGGCCTCAATTATACCTTTCAACCTGGAAACATCAACAATCTGGACAAAGGCCCATGAAAAATAGGTACACATCTGCACACTTATTAACATAAAATTTGCATACATAATTATCTTACCACACCCACTCCAATGGGATTGCGAGATGCCAACTTTCAAATGCTAACTGAAGAACAGACAGCCAAAATATGGCCCCTCAGAGTTACTAATGGTAAAGACTGCAGTTCCACAATTTTCACTCTTTGGGAAAACTGTTTTTTTTTTTTTTTGTTCATCATTTTGCATCCATAATCCCAGTGTAAGTATTCTTTCTTAACAGTCTTAACTTGTAAGGAGAATATGAATGATATACAAGCACCTTCATAATCAAAAATCATTAGTGCATCATAAACTACCAAGTCTCATATAAATCCAGCAACAGACACAGCATATTTCATATTCTCACTGTCTTCACCGAGTAAATAGTACAGTACGCAGATTTCTAAATATCTTAAATATCAAAACTAGTGAATAGTTTTCTCCAGTCTGAGTCTAGAATATGTGTAACCAGATATTATGAATGCATCGACCAGTTTCCAGTCTTTAATGGGACAATTTTAAAACGAAAGTTAAGAAAAAAAACATTAAACTAACCAATCTGTTTAATTACCAACCATCTTTCTTAATAAATAAATCAAATGGAGCAGTCTGTATTTCACAGATCATGAGAGTTATTGAACAGCAAAACAATGTTGTCGAATACATATTTATCAGTTTTATTTACCAGCAGTGTGATAGTTGTGTCTTTTTTTCTGACCTTGCAGAGGCAACCAGAAGCTAATTAAGAAGTACCTAAGTACCTTGCTACGATACTAAGTACACACACACTAAATAAGAAGTACCTTGCTGCAGCAATAAGAACGGCAATGACAATGTAAATAAATTAAAGAAGAAGTTCAGCAGACTGTTCAGCTTCAGCACTTGCAGCAATTTAACTCATTAATTCGCACACACAGAAGCAATAAGAAGTTTAACCCTTGCAGCACACACAAAATAAATTAAATAAAAAGTACCTTGCTGCAAAATTAAATAAACAGTGGCACTGTGGCAGTAAGAACAGAAATGGTTGAACACTCGTTCACACACACACACACATACACACACACACACACACACACACACACACACACACACACACACACACACACACTCTCTTAAGAAAAAGAATCTGCAGCAGTACCTCTCAGCAAAACAGCACAGCAGTCCCCAATTATTCACTCAGCAGATGCAGAGATAAGTATTCACGGCATGGTTAAATCTGCCCAACGAGTACTCCATATTCCAACAGAGAATGGCATTTGAAAGCAGCATTTAAGCAGAGGCACAGCATTAAATGAAAGCAGCATGGCTTAAAATCCTACCCGGAGTCCGAACGAAATGAGTATTCAAACAGACAACTCCATATTCAAACATTCGTGCGCAAAATGAGTCATGCACGTCTGAGCTTAATTCCAACAGGCTGATAGAGCTGATGTCATTGTGCAGGTGATGACGTCAGCTCCGACAGGGCGAAATCTAAAACAAAGATTGTAAATGAAGGGGTGCCACTCGAGAATCGTGGCACCCCTTCATTGGGACCACAAAACTCGGTAAAAAACGAGTAATTCTGGACGGTTGGGAGGTCTGGCCTCAATGTCACACCAAGTAATGGTCGGCTGTCCAAGAATTATGTCCATGATATTTGCCCACTTACCTGCAACAGAGGCAGCCATGGCTTGTACATCTCATACAAACCATGGAATGGATCCTCTATCTGAAAGGTAGCAATCAGGAGTGGGAGAAGTAGCCTTACCTCACCACTGCATATACCATGGCAAACAGTGCAGACAGTCATGTATGTGTGTATGAAATATGGGACAATATTAATGAAGAAAATAAACAGATGCCCATCCAGGACAGATGACAACACGTGTTGCAAACTGTTCATGGAGGCTGCCCAGAAACATGCAGCAACACTGAGGGACTTGAAGAAATGTCTAGCAAGTACTGCCTGTGCAGTACCTGTGTCAACAATCACTTGGAATTTGCATAAATGTGGTCTATGGGTTAGGGTAATTAGATGGAAAAGTCTTTCCACAGGAAACATCACTCAGGGCTCTCTACAGGTAGCATATGCATAACATCATGTCTCCCAAAGGCATGTGTTGCAATGTGTAATGGTGTACTGAGACCAAGGCTGAAACCTACAGACAGTATTAATAAAGATACATATGGTGCACAAGCACCACCTCACTCCACCTCAGACCCACCATCCTCATTTTTACCTTGCTGGTGTCAGTGTATACCTTTAGGTTTGCTGTCCATTAGCAGGAACTAGGCTGGTAGACATGGCATTCTGAATTTGGAACACTGCAAAATGGCACTCAAATGTGGCCCATAGTTATCAAGCATCTTCAATAAGGCTGAGGATGGGGAGGGGTTTCTTCCTGAAACACAACAGTGAAATGAAGCATACATCAAAAGCCCACTAAGAATGGCTGTATCTGAACACAGTCAAGGTCATGAATTGTGCCAGACATAACAATGACTCCATAGCAATATTAAAGGCACTGTGTGACCTCCAAGGGTTGTGCATATGAGCTGACCTTGCAATCCGGCAGAGTTGGGGGGACATTTATAGGGCAGAGTGACCAAATAATGGCAAGTGAAGATGAGCCATGCTAATATACCCCTTCCAGGAATAGTGACTGCTGTAGTTCACTTAACAGGTGCTACAACGAACCATTATGTTAAGGGTGTGCACACTTATGCAACCCACATATTGTATGCATCTCAATCAGCATCTGCAGAACTAACACATTTATGTGATACTGCATTTGATTGCACAGATCATATGTCACATATCAGGTGTGTCTAATATTAACATATGCAGTATTGTGGCCCCATTGCATATCATGGAAGAGGATGGCATGTCAACAAGTGTGTGTACACTCCTCATATCCACAGTAAGCATTGAAGATTGTCAGTGTATTCAGCTTTTATTGCTCATACATGTACTGCTGATGATGAGATTTGCAAATCAGAGGTCAGGCATTAATTATTGAAATCAGTCCTCATATCATCCCAGGTATGTGTCAGACAAACACACGGGGCTGTGAGCAACAGAGCAAACATAACTGCACACATATACACATTCAGCAATGGTGTGTACACTCGTGAGGTATGGTGCACACTACATGCCAGGGTGCTGTACAGGTGCACAGCAACACTGTGTACATGGGTGCATTGTGTTCCAGGTGAAGGGCCATCACCTACTAACACAAATCATGCATCACAGAGATGTATAATGTTGGTAACAATGATTGAGTACAGCTGCAGTGCATGCTGTTGAGTGCCATATGTCATGCTTGTTGACTGTTGAGTAATGAGAGGTCTGTTTAATAGCTTTGTGCCCCCTCACCTCTAAGTGTGTGTGTGTGTGTGTGTGTGTGTGTGTGTGTGTGTGTGTGTGTGTGTGTGTGTGTGAGTGTGTGTAGAGGTAAGCAATAAAGTACAGGTCTTAAATTACATTTTTGTTTTCCACTCACAGGTAGCAAGGTAGGTCAGGGTCCCTCCTGCAGGCAAACTGATGTTACTGTCCATGCAGCCTCTGACAATGAGGATAGGTATGGTGAGGCACAAGCAAGGTTGTCAGGAGCTGAAGCTGTGCCATCTGTTGACATCCCACTTCTATCCACCCTGCACACAGTCACTATGCCCATACATACCCCATCACCTGTGGCCATAGATGAGAGACAGTTGGCAGGTGGTGGCATGGGACAGGAAAGTGTGGGGACTATGGCAAGTGTATCTGTACACAGCAGCCATAGCCGGATGACTGGTGAGGTACCACACAGGCAGATGTACAGGGGTACTCATACTAGGGCTGCTGGCCATCATGCCCCTGGCAGAAGTGCCACAGCAGGTGTCACCAGACACATGTTTCGGGCCATCATGGAGGCACAGGCACATATGGAACTTTACACCAGACAGAGTCTGAGGCTCCAGAGGGCTACTCATTCTGCTGTACTTGACAACATTTGTGATCTTGCAGGTGCCCACTGTTGTTTCGCGGAGGTCCTGGACAGATGATTGGGTGAGATGGTGGGAATTCTCAACCATGTGGTGTTTGTGTTAGAGCATATGGTGGGAGTAGGGCATCAGACACATGGATGTAGGTTAGCAACACTAACAAGTGGAGGTCTACGTGGATGTGCAAGAAGTCACAACTGCTCCTGTAGTGGCAGTACCAGCACCAGCACCAGCACTGCAGGGGGGGTGCTGTCCACACCACAATGCAGCAGGCCACATACACATGGTCCTGGCAGGTCCCAACAGGGACGCGGATCCAGCAGACATTTGACATCATCAGGGGAGAGTAACATATCTGGGCTTCTACCTGGTAGTGCCCATGATACCCCTGGTAGGCACAGTTCCCATGTCTATGGCCGGAAAATGTGAACTGTACACCCTGTCATGTTTGGGCTGCAGCTTTCCAACAAACCCTTGTATACAGCAGCCACATGACAGAACTGTGTGCATACACACACATACACATCACCAACAAAGCTAGGGCACCTCCATTCCTACACACACTACATCTGCACAGCCCAATTGGTAAAGAACCCCCTAACACACACACATAATGTCAACCAAATGGCTCAGCCAAGATCTCTGGCAAATCCACAACACATCCTGTGCATATGATGAAACCTGTGCCACATCCCTGTTATCCATACCATCAATGCAAGGACATGCTAATATGGTTCTGATGCACAAAGTGAATGTACAAAGGTTTAGCAATGTAATGCTGTTTAACATGTTTTCAGCTGGACTGTTTAATGCTTACATGTCAGGGTGTGTAGCTGTCCAGCCATGATGCCTTAAAGCTGTTATTAACATTTACTAATTGCGGTCTCCATAATGTATTCAGTTTGTGTTGTAGGTGTCTGTGTGTCAGTAGGATGTTGGTCTGCTGTCCTTTCCTACAGGGGTTATGGCACTGTGGAGACACACTGACTGTGTCATCTCCTGGGTACAGCTGAACACAAGTAACAGGTCTGTATAACAATTACTGCATGTGCCACATGGCGGATAGGTCTGAGGGGTGTATACTGGTGAGTGCATGGTGACTGATGTCAGCAGCTCTTCTACGGTGAACAATGATAAGTGTACTGTGTGGCATACTCCAAATGTTTGTGAATAGCACACACACACACACACACACACACACACACACACACACACACACACACACACAGGTTTTTGGGTTGATGCAATACTGTACACATGGACGGACTTAATTTTGCAGTGAACTCATTTTGACCTATGCAATTCCACCAAGACAAAATAGGCAAAACATCACATCAGTAAATAATCAGTCTGCCAGTTTAATGTAATTGATGATGGTACTGTCAGGGTATATGTCCTCTTCCCCAATGTAGTGCAATCCTGGAGTTGGTAAGCATATGTGTACTGTTGTGGGTGGCACAGCCCTCCAATTTGGAGAGTGTGGGGTGGTATAGAACCACACATAGTGTGATTGACAACTGCTTAACCTGTTAACATAAACTGTTAAGTATAACAGCAGACTAAGGGGGGGGGGATACGCACAACAATAACCCCAGTGAGGGTGGCTGTGCCCACAACAACCACACCCAACTATATATACCAACTCCAGTAATGCTGTAAAGCTGCACAGGGGGGGAAGTGGGCATTTACACATCTACTATTAGTTTCAATGGAATGAATTTCCACAGGATGATTCCTTTGAAATGTTAGCTTTTGCCAGTTAGTTCCCAGACAAATGATCTCCTGAGACATGTATTTTCTGCAAACTGAAGTAGATCCTTTCACATACACACACTTACTTGGCAACACTGAGAGTAGAACTCTAATGTGTTTGGCCTTAATTGCAGACACCACAGAGCTTTTAGAATAAGGTGTGTCCCGAGTTTCTTGTTAAGTGAAGAACATCACCAGGCCTTGTACTGTATGGTAATGGGGATGTACTGGGTGTTAATGAACAATGCATACTATGACATACTGTCATATACACATTGACAAACACATAACAGTCATATATACATCTAGCAGACCTGGTTTTATTAGTGCTAACTACCTTGTCAGTGAGTCCATTCTGTTACAGAGAATTTGCACACAGCACATTCATCATTAGGATGGATAGTGTAATCAGTTACCTGTATGGTTGATGGTGACAGCTGTCCTCATACAGTGGACCTTGGGACATATACTGGGGGTACCATTGTGTAAAGACAGTATACTCAGCACCCGCACCCCACATTGGATATTGTACTGACTGAAACCCATGTTAATGCTCTGACATACCCACAATCACTCATTGCCCAGGACTGCAATACAAACCCTTGTATATCTAATCAGTGCTACTACAGGGATATGCATTTATTGCACATGCCACAGGGAAAATAGGGTGAGGGTTTGTCATGGCTCTCCTAATGTCAGCAACATCACTATCCCTTATAATGTATGGCAAGGTTTATTGTATTTGGAGAATGTGGCCTCAAAATGCTGGGTCCTACAAATATACACACTTGCACACATACACACACTTTCCAGGACTCAGAGGGTAACCCACGCCTATCTACCCATTTGTAGAACAGGGTTATGCTGGTACTGCAAGCTCCAGGTAGCCATAGAATGAAGAATGTAACAAGGTACATTTAATGTCTATTACAGCAGCATCCATTTCTAAGTATGGTAATGGGGGTGTAGTTGGTGAGAAGGCCCTCAGGGTATTACCAAATGCAAGTTTACAAACGTGCAGACACTGTTAATCACAGTAATGCACATTGACACATTTTTCAGTACCGGG
>NC_056746.1:65499564-65522064 GCF_019279795.1 Protopterus annectens | reverse complement strand
CCACATAGAAGGACTTCCTGACTACTGTGGCAATGTGACTATCAAAGGAGAGACTACTGTCCACCTGGGTCCCAAGGTCTCTTATCATGCATCCGGGGTTAAGTAGATTGCTGCCTATGTGGTAGTTCTTGGGTACAGAGTTTTTACCAAAGGGGATGACACTGCACTTTTTCACATTAACCTTGAGGCCATGGCTCTGACACCAGGCATCTGTCTCAGAGAGGCCCTTCTGTAGGATGTTCACACCATTTGGGGACTTGACTATGGCTCCTAGTTTGCAGTCATCTGCGAACTTAGTTAGCCAGAGGCCTTCTGTGTTAGCCTGTACTTCAGAGAAGTAGATACCAAACAGGAGCGGTCCCACGACGGAACCCTGTGGTACCACACTTGTCACTGGTTTGAGGTCAGATTTGGAGTCGGCAACTTTTACAGTGTGGGTTCTGTCAGTGAGCCAGTTGGCAACCCATCTTGTGACGTAGGGATTTATGCCTAGTTTATTGAGTTTATCTATAATTACAGAATGGGGAATGGTGTCGAAAGCCTTGGCGAGGTCAAGATAGGCTGTGTGAACCACTTTACCCTCATCTACAGCTTTGGTGACTGCCTCAAAGAAGTCGATCAGGTTCAGGAGGCATGATCTGCCTTTCACAAACCCGAATTGGGTGGGATCCAGAGTTTGGACGTTACCAATGTCTTTGTTTATGAGTTCCATGATGATACGTTCCATGGCTTTGCAGACCAGGCTCGTCAGGCTAATAGGTCTATGGTTCCCGGGATCAGTGGTGGCTCCCCCTTTGTGGATTGGGATAACTGTTGCTGTGCGCCATTCAGTGGGCACAAAGCCTGATGTGAGGTTATTATTGAACATGGTGCTTAAGTGGGGAGCCAGTTCATTCTGAAGTTCATGTAAAACACAGCCTGGGATGTTGTCCGGTCCCATGGATGCTGTGTTTTTGGCTTTAAATAGTGCAGCTTTCACCTGTGTAGTTGTGATTACAGAGACTCTGCATTCTTCCTGTATAGATATGGGACCTTTAGGGGGTGGGGGGGGGGGGTAAAGTTAGCACTGAACCTATCTGCCAGGATGTTGGCAATATCAGTTGGTTCTGTAATTTTCATGCCTTTGTGCTGTAACTCAGAGCAGATCTGGATGTTGACATTGAGATTCTTGACATAGCTATAGAATGGTTTGTGGTTGGCCTTGGAATTAGTGGCAATTTTATTTTCGTAGCTAGTTTTGGAGGATCTTATAAGGGATCAATGCTTCTTACTGAGGCTGACCAGGGAGCTCCCCCACTCATGGGATTTTACTCTCTTTTGCAACAGTTTCTTCCTTCTGTAGTACAGTTTCTTTATGGCAGGGGACCACCAGATTGGTTTCTTTTTTTTTTTGGAGGATAGCGTCTTGGTTCTGTTTGGGATAGCACAATCCATGCACTCATGTAGGTGCTTATAGAGTGCATTTGTGTAGGATTCAGCAGTTGTAACTGTATTGTCCATCTGCATGGGTGTCATGACGTTCACTACTTCTGTCTTATGAAGCATGAAGTTGGCTTTGGAGAAATTTCTTACTGTGGTTTCCTTAATGGTGGGGTGGGGGTGTGATGTGGATATCAAGGGTGATTTAGCTTATGGTCAGATCAGACCAATGAGGAGTTGACTTCAGGTGTGGAACACCGGTCACTCATGTTGGTAATGACTAGGCCTAGGATATTGTTGCCCCTGGTAGGGGTGTGGATAAGTTGATATAGGGCATTGGAGTTTATGAATTCCAGAAAGCATTGCGCTAAGGAGTTAGTACATGAGTAGTTTTCCCAGTTAATGGTGGGGTAGTTGAAGTTGCCCATTATTAGGGTGTTTGGTAGCACCCTAATATTTTCCAGTACATCAAGAAAAGAGGAGTGGGAATCCTGGGGCATTGTGGGGGATCTGTAGCAAGCTACAATTTGGATTGCAGTTTTGCCAAGGGTTAGTTGCACTTGGATAACCTCGGATGCATTATGCTGAGCAACTACCCTGGAGGTGTGGATATCCATAATGAATATGGACACACCGTCACCTTTGGTGTTTCGGTCCAGGTTAGATGGCCGAAAAGTGTGGTATGAGTTATAGCCTGGTAGTGCAGGGGTGCTCTCTGGAGCCTTGAACCAGGTCTCAGTCACTGCACAGATATCGATGTTCTCCATTTTAAGGAGTGCCTCGAATTAGTGCATTTTGAAATTTAGACTTCTAGCATTGAGTAGCATTACCCTCAGTTTTTGCTTACTTGTTCCTGTTATGGTGGTGAATTTGTTACTTGAACCCTGCCTAAAAAGGCACTATAGGGGCAGCAAGAGCCTTAGCCACTATCCGGAATCCTAGGGGCGACAGGTGCAGGCCATCTGTGGCAAAGCATCGGGGTCTGTCGACCATGTCATCCCAAGCAGACAGACATATGTATTGTTTTACACTGTGATGTATTATGTCATCAACTACTGACAGATATAGTTATTTGCTCACAGTTATTTCCTCGGAAATACAAGATGAATGAAGCTGTTTCCAGTATTGTGGTCTGCAGCCTACATATTCTTGCATATGCATGCCATCCTGGAGGGGTAGCTGCAGACACTCGCTGATGGGTCTGTGTAAATGATCCAGCACTTTTGTACTGTGGTGGATGATGATCCCCTGCTTGTACATATATCAATGTAACAGAATGGCCATATCCTGCTGTGGCCATACCTCTCAGCTGTACAGATTCATCCAGGTTACCCAGAGGCAGAGCTCATATATCTGGTCAGTTCCCCTTCACATTGTGGTTTACAAACAGGGTTGTAGCCACCCATTACTGGGTTTGCAGGCATGGGTAGTATGGGCACATATCAGAGTTTCAGACTTCACACACTCCATGACGTCCATGCTTCTACACCCACCACTCTGTTATTCTGTCCTCTTCCTCACATTATGCAAGTGATATCTGAGAAGTATCCCCTATAGTTGTCCCTTCATCCCAGCGGTATTTAGGAGTTGGTCCACAGTTCATGCAGTAGGACATGGTGGGCATGCTACTGGGATTTGTCAACATGGCCTTGCATTTGTGTTCTGTGGTCTGTGTTATGTTGATAGTTGGGACCCCATGAGATGACATATAGTACAAGTGAGGCACAGGCCTTTGTCAGGGGAATGTAGGGCATTTGGTAGTGATGCAGGCCATCTGTAGCAGGCCAGTGCATTCTGTCACTCCTACATTCCTAGGCTGTGAGCCACTGGATTCCCCTGGGGTGACAGGGTAAGTATGCAATGTGTTAATGGCAATAGTTCCTGTCCATATTAATTAATTGGTCTGGATGCTGGCAGGGTGCTACTTACAGCTAGGGACACACCTGCATGGGACACCTCTTCAGCATGTTGCATTCTGTGGGTATTCCCATACAGAAGTGGGGGTCATACTGTACTCATTCCCAACAGCAGGGATATGACCTGTGATAAACCTGTGGCTGATGGTGGGGTGAGCTGAGTGCATGTGTGATATGGAAGCTTCTTGCAACTGACTCACAGATATACCTGGGAGATTCTCCTTATGCTGCCTTGTGTAGGGACATAGGCAGTCTCTCATTACTTCATAACTGTGCCTTTTGTGGTCTGCCAGTGATTGGCCAGACTACATCAGTATTCATATGTACAATTCCAAAGGTGTGTGCAGTTGATAGTTACATTTTATGTACTCTGTCTAGGCTACTTCCACCTGTGTACTGTGTGTATGTTTGGCCCCACTTTCATGGCATATCCATCTTTCAGATGGTGAAAGATATTGACATATGGACAGTGAGTATGGATGACTGCTTACATGGGTATTGCTGAGATGAATTGTGGTTGGCACTGCTGTTGTTGGAACATGGCCCTGTCATCAACAGTACTGGCCATAGGCTACCAAGACACAACCCTCCATGCCTACATGCTGGCCACTTCCACACAATGTTGAACACACAAAAACCTAACACATGGACTCCTGCATATTGCACACATGCAACAATCTATACTGTTAATTGGGCCAGCTCAGGTAATCTGTGCTCCATTGTTATTAAACCCACACATTCATGTTACTGCATTTCTACATAGGATTCTAGGGGGTGACCCACCTGACAACTGTACACATTTGCTATGATTGCACTTGGATTTCAGATACTCTGTTGGCTTCCATTTCATTTTGTATTCTGACCCATCATGCAGACTAGAGGCATGTCAGTGCAGTACAGATCTTATGTTTCATTGACCTACATTTCAGTTTCAGACTTCTTACCCTTCAGAACTTACATACAACTGCCAGACCTGTGTAGTCTGTCTGTGTAGGTCTGGAGGGGGGCTGTTCACCATTGCCATCAATTGGAGGCCTTAGCACAGCCTTTCTTTATGGTCATCTACACCTGCCATGCTAGCTGAGGCTGGTGTTGAGTATGTGAGCCTTACTGATATGCATGCGTGTGTCCTATGGACACACATTTAGGCCACCACATGTACTGCAGTGGGATTTGTCACCTTGTCTAGTACTGCCTACTACGTTGACACCAGTATTTGCTATGGATTTCATGCTGCCCGTATAGGTGTCCACTATCTGCTGCCATTTCATTCAGCCACCCGATTCCCTTGCATGCTCACATCCATAACATAGATACAACTAGCAGAACATACTACTCTATTCAGCAATTGATAGGAAGAGTGACTTACCTTGTGGCTATGCCAGTATTGAGGATGGTGCTGTAGGGCTGACTATGTTGGATGCACATAGTACACACCCTATACATGGTAAAGCACAGGTAGTGTCGAGTTTGACATCCCTTTTACTGTATGTGCAAGTCAGAGAGAGGTTACATTCCCTGGGTCCCTACCATGTCATTGTATGTGCTATGCATTCCCTCTTTGCCAAAGCCTGGGCATATTGGGCACACCTCCTTCTGCCTACATGGTCAGAGTCAGGTTGTTCCTCCTCCATGTCCCTCTGTGCCTGCGATGGCCTTGGCAATGGTGGAGGGCTGTTTGGCCCTGCTTCATGCTGTTCCTGCTGCAGCTGTTTCCACAGAATCATATTGTGAAACATGGCAAATACACATAGCTGGAGAGTACTGCAAGGCTCCACTGGATATATCCAGGCTGCGGAACTGTGACTTGAGCATCCAAAACACACACTCTGCTATGACTCTGGTTTGTGCCTGTGCCTCATTATGGAGTTTTTGTTCAGGTGTGTGTGCATTTCTGAAGGGTGTCAACAGCCACAGCTCCAGTGCTTAACCAGCACCCCCCACCAGGTGGCCATATGGGATGTCCCCACTGGCAAATGTCTGGTACAGCTGTGCCATATGCCAGATGTGGGAGTCGTGGTAGCTTCCAGGGCTGCCAGCAGACACATTCAAGATAATTCCCTCAGCACCGCACATGACCTGGCAGCTGATGAAGGGGAAGCCCTTGCAGTTTATGTAGACCCTATCCTGCTTTCCGGGTGGTGTTTTGATATGTATGTGTGTGCAATTTATAGCACCCACTACCTCAGGGTATTCTGCTATTTGGTGGAAGAGATGCATATTTCTGGTCAGTGCCTCACAGATGTTGAGGAAATATATGTGCTCACAAGCATATGCTGACATGGCATCCAGGAAATGGTGGAGTACCCTGGATGCTGATGCCTGTGAGATCCCCATGATATACCCAGTTGGCCTTTGGAAGGTACCTGTGGCTAGTATTCTTAAACCTAAACATACCTTGGTATCCACTGGGATGGGTTCCCCTCTGTTGGTTCTGTGTGTGAGGCATGGCCAGCACAGCTCAACAATTTGCTGTAAAATGTCCCTGTTCACCCGATAGTGCTCCACTATCTCCAGCACATGTAGCCCCTGGTAGGTTACCCTGGGTCTGTACAGTCTTCTCCTCCTCCTCACTGTGGGTTGGTCATCAGCATTCATAAGCTCACTACACTCAGTCTTTTCCAGATATTGATGTATGAGGGCAAGAGCATCCCGTAACATTTTGTTAGTTTTGTCAGGTAAAACTTCCCCATCTGTGTACACCAGTCATGTAGAGTTTGTGGGAAAAAACAGAGTGAAAGGTGTTTGCATAGTTTATAGTAGTGTGCCAGGCTGGGCTGCTGCCTGTGTGATTGGCTGATTCTGATACATTTCACCTGCCACCTATGCTAGTCTTCCTTGATTACCTTCCTACTGCTGTTTTCACTTTTCATTGCCTTCCCATTTAAGCCCTGAGGCGCACAACTTATACCCAGTGCTCAGATCTTTACAGAGCTGCTATTTCCTGTGTGTTTTTTTTTTTGTTTGTTTAAAACCTGGTGAGCAGTGTGCACACCAGTTTAAGCAATGTAAACACTGCTAGGCAGCCTCAGACACACCCCTTTTCCTTAGCTGTGCTTAGTTAAGGGCAAACATGGGCCACAGAGCTTCAATAAGCTTATAGCATGCATGACACTCCCCCTTATGAGGTCATTTACCTCTTATACTTATACCATGGTGTTGCTGCACCTACACGGTTGGGTGCAAGCTAACACAGAGGAATTTTGTGATTCAGTATCAATCCCCTCATTTGCATAAAGCAGAATGCTAATTCATAGTTACCACACTCACACTGGGCCTTCCCCCTTAGCAACCACTATTCCCTAGTATTGTTGTCTAATGCATGCCACTGACAATCATGATAAAATGTTGATTTGGATTTAAAAGCTTATTTCCAACTTTTTTTTCATATTTTCTGGCCGATCTCGTTTGCAAACCGCTGCTCTATGCTTAAACGTCTGAAATCGGCCAAAAAAAATAAAGGTTATTTTTTATAATTTTGCAACTATTTCCCATGCCAATGACCATATATTTGGCCATTGGCATGCCTACTACATTGAATATATGATTTCTTTGGAGCTGTCATGCCTCTGTTTTGTAATTTGCAGAAATGTATTTGGTTAGTAACCGAATACGTTTCTGCAGGTTACACTATTCTTGCACAGATGCCTGCCTACTTCCTGGATTGCTAATTCACCTCATTTGCATGGTTTTCACCAGCAACTGGGGTAATTAGCATGTAGCAGTAGTGTCCATGCAGGAATAGTGTAGGAGCGTTCAAACACATTCTGGGAGCTCGTTCCTGGATCGCTCGTTGGCCATATTGCATCTCGCAGCTCTTGCACTATTCCTGCACACCATGCAAAGCTTGCTGAATCCTGGAGATTGTTTTAACCTTTGATGTTAGCCAAAAGTGCTCTTTCCTGCACCCACAATGTGCTCAGAAGTGACAATTTCTGTTATGCATATGGAGTTACATGTATCGGTAGCATATCTAAATCTGACTGTAAATTATTATTTTTTTTTATACCCATTGCTCCTACTACTATTGGAACTCTCTAGATATACTTCTTCCACATTGTCCTACATTGTCTTATGTTTGCTTTCAAATCCTGGTGTTTTATGACTTTGTGTCTCTCGGTACATCAGCATCTTCTTTTGGCTGTTCCCGTTAGGGGTCGCCACAGCAGATCATCTGTTTCCATTTCTTCCTATCCTCTGCATCTTGCTCTGTCACACCAACCACCTGCATGTCCTCTCTCACCACATCCATAAACCTTATTTTAGGCCTTCCTCTTTTCCTGTTACCTGGTAGCTTCATCCTTAGCATCTTTTTCCCAATATACTCAGCATCCCTTCTCAGCACATGTCCCAACCAATGTAATCTTGCCTCTCTGGCTTTGTCTCCAAGCCTTCCAACCTGGGCTGACCTTCTAATATACTTATTCCTAATCCTGTCCATCCTCGTCACACCCAGTACAAATCTTAACATCTTTAACTCTGCCACATCCAGCTCAAACTCCTGCCTTTTTGTCAATGCCATTGTCTCCAACCCATATAACACAGCTGGTCTCACTACCCTCTTGTAGATCTTCCCTTTCACTCTTACTGGTACTCGTCTGTCACAAATCACTCAGGACACTCTTTTCCACCCATTCCATCCTGCCTGTACTCTCTTCTTCACCTCACATCCACACTCACCATTACTCTGAACTATTGATCCCAAGTATTTAAACTCATCCACCTTCACCACCTCTACTCCCTGCATCCTCACCATTCCTCTATCCTCCCTCTCATTCACACACATATATTCTGTCTTAGTCCTGCTGACCTTCATTCCTCTTCTCTCTAGAGCATATCTCCATCTCTCCAGGGTCTCCTCCACCTGTTCCCTACTCTCACTACAGATCACAATGTCATCTGCAAACATCATAGTCCATGGGGAATCCTGTCTGATCTTGTCTGTCAACCTGTCCATCACCATTTCAAATAAGAAACGGCTCAGAGCTGATCCTTGATACAACCCCACCTCCACCTTAATTGCATCCGTCACTCCCACTGCAGACCTCACCGCTGTCACACTACCCTTGTACATATCCTGTACCACTCTTACATACTTCTCTGCCACTCCCAACTTCCTCATACAATACCACAACTCTTCTCTAGGTACCCTGTCATATGCTTTCTCTAAGTCTACAAAACCACAATGCAACTCCTTCTGACCTTCTGTGCACTTCTCCATCAACACTCTCAGAACAAACATTGCATCTGTAGTGCTCTTTCCCGACATGAAGCCATACTGCTGATCACTAATCATCACATCCCTTCTTAACCTAGCTTCCACTACTCTTTCCCATAACTTCATGCTTTGACTCATCAGTTTAATCCCTCTATAGTTACCTCTGCACATCACCCTTATTCTTAAAAATTGGCACCAAAACACTTTTTCTCCATTCCTCAGGCATCCTCTCACTTTCCATGATTTCATTAAAAAAATTGGTTAAAAACTCCACTGCCATTTCACCTAAACACCTCCATGCTTCCACAGGTATGTCATCTGGACCAACAGCCTTTCCATTCTACATCTTCATAGCTATCCTTACTTCTTCCTTGCTAAGCCATTGTACTTCCTGATTCACTATCCCCACATCATCCAACCTTCTCTCCCTCTCATTCTCTTCATTCATCAACCCCTCAAAGTACTCTTTCCATCTCCTCAACACACTCTCCTCACTTTTGAGTATGTTTCTCTCATTATCCTTTATCACCTTTACCTGCTGCACATCTTTCCTAGCTCGGTCCCTCTGTCTAGCCAATTGGTACAGGTCCTTTTCTCCCTCCTTAGTGTCCAGTCTTTCATACAACTCTTCATATGCCTTATCCTTAGCCTTCGCCACTTCTGTCTTTGCCATGCACCTCATCTCCTTATACTCCTGTCTACTTTCTTCATCTCTCTGACAATCCCAGTCTGGCAATCTCTCGATACATAAGATACTGTAATCACTGGATGCAGCAATTTCAATTATCAAAGCTACTTTTGTCTTGTTTTCATGGACTACTATGTCTTGTTTTTTCACACCTATTTTTAGAACTGTTGGGAATGGTGATCCCATGTAATATAAATTTCATCATTCTCTATAATACTTTGTAGCTGATGTTTCCAATACTTCTCAGCTAGTTCAGTATTATAATATTTGCACAATCCCCAGTGTATCTGTCTAGCCACATTATTATGCTTTTCAATATATAAGCTTAATAATATATTTGCTGATATACAAGGCATCACATGATAAGCAAGTGACCAAATTAACCAATACTCACAAGTAACCGTAATGTTTTTTAATCAGAACATGACCTCATTTAAAATTGCACTCCAATTATTTATGTTGATTAAAAAAAACAATAATTGCATTGGCCATATCTTCTTATACTAGAACATGTGATACCAGTCTTAACTATCTTGTTAAAAGTAAACTGTAATACAGTTTTAATATGTAAACAAAGCTGGGTGCTTCACCCAGGACCACCCTAAATGGGATAAGGCACTCCAATTATTATGAATACTCTTCTTGATGTTATAAACAATATTACTTAAAGTTAAATTGATTTATCTAGTTAAATCAACATCTCTGTTTCTGTTAAAACTCAAAATATAGTCAAGTAGCTTAACACTAGGGGTAGATCTAAAACGTCTACCCTCCACAACATCATCCCTGATGTCATTCAGTAGGGTAAGTGGATATTATATATCAATAAACATAAACATTACATGGAAGATGTGTTTTTCATTTGGAAAAGTTCAGAGCAACATTTACATGAGTTCATTACAACTCTTTCAAATAGTATTCCTTTTTTAACTTTCAAGCTGTCCAGTTATGGCAAGAGAGTAAATTCTTTGGATTCAGTCATTTATTTGAACACGGAAACACTTTCTTGGGAATCAGGTATTTATAGGAAAGAGCTATTTCGGAATAACTATCTGGACTTCACAAGTATGCATCCTTTTTTTATGAAAAGGGACTTAGCTAGAGGCCATTTCCTTAGACTCTCGTGTTTAGTTAGCAATAATGACAATTTCGTTCAGGAATGTAATTTCCTTAGAGTTATTGAAGGCTAGAAATTACCCAGACTCTTTACTTGAGTCTGTTCTCTGAGGTTAGCAATGCACGAGCTATAACATTTCCACCTATTCTAAAACACGGCTTCTTGTAGCCGCAGTGGTGCAGCAGTAGCATTGTCGCCTAACAGCAAGAGGTTCTCCCATTTGATACTCGGCTAGAGCGTCTTCTGTGTGGAGTCTGCATATCATCCCAGTGGTCGAGTGGTGTTCGAAAGACATGCGTGAATGAACCTTCATTGAAGGTTGGGCGTCAAGCTGGCACCTCGGCACTGTAAAAATCGACTGCCAATCATTAGTGGACCGGAGTTCCGCTGTGGCGACCCCTAACCGGGAAAAGCCGAATGAAAAACAACAACATTCTAAGACATGACTTCATTCCTAAAGCATGTCAAATACTGGTACAGAAACTCACCTCTTGGGAAATAAATTTTTCTTCAACACTCGGATTTTGACTGTCTAGCCAATGAACAACAACCTCAGATTGCTTCTACCAACCAGACGGTCCCATTAGATATAAATATCAGTGTCCACTGCCCATCTGTTGTGACTTACAATAAATAAAAAAAGTTATCTCTAAAAATTGGAGTATTTTAAGTCACAAATAACTTGGGACACATTCCAATTTCCTCTCATTAAAAAAAAATAAAAAAAAAATAAAAAACAAGTCTCTCCGAATGTCCTTTGAAAACAGGGCCCTTCTTGCTACATTTAGATACTAACTGTAAAAATGCACCAGGCATGTTTGCATGCTGAGGTTGTGTGCAAATACATACTTACTTTTGTTACCACTTTGAATATTGTAATTTAAAAGTTTATTTTCCAAGACATTTTGATTATAACACTATAAATGTAGTGCATGCAGGAGTATGTGAAACATGTTTATGCTTTTATGTTGGCAAAACGTCAAGGAAATTGTCAAACAGGATCAAAGAACATTGTGCTGCCATCAGAAATAGAGACTTTAAGAATGCATTAGCAAAGCATAGCAACAATTGCAATGGTTTTAATCAATTAAATTTTTTTTTGGAACATGTGGACTTGTTTTACAGTGATGTGGATACACTTCCTGGAAGTCAGAGAGCTAAAATGGCAGTTGCATCTACCCGCTGACTCTTTTCTGAGATTGAATGAAAATTTGAACATTAAATGTGCACTCAGATGGCATAGTTAACCATGCTCAGCACTTTCCTGTCATGGACTTTATGAAGTTGTACTGTTATTTAGAGTAAAACGTTTATATAACCAGTCTTGGTAATCCTCCAATTACACCTTAAAATTATTTTTAAATATATATGATTGTCGCCTGCAATGTGACTAGATTTAAACCACATCAAGATTAGTTATTCTAACTTTGATGAATCTTCACCAATCCAGTATCCAGAATTCACTTTATAACCTATCATATTCAAATAAGACACATCCCTGGAGGTCTATTTTTCAGTAACATGGAACTGATCTGTCGATTTCTATTACTTACCAAAGGTCCTACGGTGTACCACCATTTTAAGGTTCTATGGTGTACCAACATTTTAATTATTCAAACATTTATAGTCTCCAACTAATATTTTACTATACAGTTAGAATTAAACTACTTCGAAGACTGCAACTTTTTATTTGATGTGTCGACCAACCCTATTTCAAAGATTGACTTCATAACCTATCCTATTTTATCACAGGATTGTACTTCCAGGGGATTAATTATTTAGTCTTATGAATTCGATCTCTACATTTCTATAGCTACTCCAAGACTTTTACAATGAACCAACTTCTAACTTATTTTTCATTATTGGTTTATCCCACAGGAATTTAAATCAGAGCTTGAAGCACACTTATTTCTTGTCTTTTGCACACGCAGAAAAATAGTTATTATTGCGTTTACAGTGTCTGTGTTCATTTTTAAATTAGTGGTGTTTCCACCTATGAGTAGCCGAGAATTCTTTTATTATCCACTAACTTTTTCACACTAAAACCACTCCTCATATAACGTTTTTTTTTTTTACTTCCAGTCCTGTACTGAAGTATTACTGTGTAAGGCAAGGCAGATCTTTTGTTTAAGCACTTCAGACTAAAGATTTCACCTGCACACCCACCTGCTATTTATTTTTACAGTAGATTCTCACTATTTGGGTGTTTACACATAAATCCTGACAACTTTGAAATAGTACACATGACACTAATGTGCACTGTGGTGTGATTATATGAACGATGTCTTCACAAACTTTTTTACAGTTTATATATCACTTTAGTAGTACCATACATAATTATGAATGCAAAACACAATGCAGCTACCACTAAACCTAATCTGTTGCAGTGTTTATTCACTTTGGCATGCTTCCATTTATTTATTTCCTTTTTGATTAACTTGTGCCAAGTACGTGTGATACTGATTCACACAATGCATAACTGTAATTCTTGAATCCCTACAACACAGAAAAGGAACACTTGCTATTATTGTCTACTAAGGGCAAACTTCAATGGGATATGCTGTGTGTGCCACCATGAAATTAATACTGCTGCAAGGTTTTTAGATGTTTTCATCAATTAGAGTTGTTGCGTCAATAATTATGTATTAAAATCCATTGGAACACACTGCCATTTTATTTTTAATGAGCTTGCTTTTACTTGCAGTAATATACAGAGTTCAGTGCTCTGGTTTGATACGCTACTATGCCAGGAAAATTAAGACTGCTGCAAGGTTTACACTTAACAACAGATCATTTTTTTCTAATGGAGTTGGCTCTTCTATTTTTGTGCATACAAAATTCCACTGGAACACACAAACATTTTCTTTTTAACAAACATGCTCTAATTGGCTGAATGCAGTGGTTCCTGCTCCAGTCTGATGCACAGATGCTTCTGCCTATGATACACCATACATTCTACTAATAACCTATCATCTTTTCACATAAAACCACACCTCTATTTTAGCCTATATACTTTCAGAAATGAAGTGAACCCTCCATGGCTATTGTAAAGTCAAGCTTTCTCTTACTGGCTGAATACAATGGTTCCTGCTCCAATCTGAAGTGCTGATGCTTCTGCCTATGATACCGCATACATTCTAGTAATAATCTATCATTTTTTCACATAGAACCACACCTCCATTTTTAGCCTATACTCTTTCTGAAAGAAACCTAACCCTCAGTGGCTATTGTGAAGCCACTCATTTAAACCCTCAATCCATTTTAACCAATAAACCTTTAAATAGACATGCATATACAGCAACTATCTATTTCGACCAATTTATCTATCCAAAGTATTTTTACATATTCCTGTGTTTTACTTTAGATGCCCATAGCACACTTGTTATCGGAAATAAAATTGCTTGCATTTCTATTGTATTTTATGCCCTCTGCACTGAGTTATCTCAATTACTGCTCACTTAGCATGAAGTTTATTAAAATGTTATAATGTGATTGGGATATGCTATGCTTTGAACTACTTGTGCTTCCACTCCATTTCATACAAGTCACATGTAATCCCAGAAGTGTACACAACCCTTGGTTGATTTACTGTTAAATTATAATATTAACACAGACATACATAGCACAATTCCTTGCTTTATCATGGAAGGTTACAGACAAATGAGAAGTGCTGAACAAGGAGTATAAACTAAGATTTTTGCAGTTTTTTTTTGCATTGTTCACACTATGAAGAGGACACTTACTGGAGCATATTTAATATTTCTTTACCATCAGTTACTGGAAACACCTTAAGTTTTCACGTCACAAATATTAAAATGGGTTGCTACCCCACCTTCCCATAGGCTGAACTGAATCAATTACTGCATTTCTAATACTGTCATGTTAATTACATTGGCAGAACGGATTGCTTTATTGCTTTCTAGTCTTGTATTTATTTCAATGACTCACTCCATGTTATTATTCTGAAGAAGTTCGTATCACTAAAATGCAAGTGCTCAATCCTAGTTCTGCTTGTCTTCTTGTCTTCTTTTTGTCAGTTTTTATTTATACTACAAAATGTATCCAGTTTCTACTCAAAGGTACTGCTAACCTCGAAAGGCAGACTATTTGACCCTTTGATAAACATTTTTTTAAGTTTAAGGGATGACTAGTATTATAATAGAGGTATGAGTAGAAAAGCATTTGTTTTAAGTAAGATTTAAATGAAAAAGAACCTGCACATAAGTTCCTGATAAGTATCGCATCCAAGTAATTAATCATCCAGTGTGAAAAAACATACACTTTTTTCAATGTTTTAGTGCTCCTCTGTGGCGACCCCTAACCGGGAAAAGCCGAAAGACTAAGTGCTCAAAACTTTGATAGTTAGAGCTCTTTTAACATTTACATCTTGAGAGAATAATACTAGCAAAGTATCTCATATGAAAGAAATGCTACCATGTCATGAAAAACTCAAAATTCTGAATACTTCATTGGCATTAGATAAAGAACATTTACATTCAGAAACATACCTTGGAAAGTGAATCACAACCCCCCCCCCTTTCAGAACATTATTAAAATGTTCAAGTAATACACTTCTAGTATAACAAAGAAATTGAAAGGCTATAAGGCATCTGGTATGTTGTGGTGAATCTTGTTGAATTGTTTTGTCTTGTATTGTATAGCATTTTGCAAGCCAGCAGTGTACTCTTTTGGGGTGTTCTTCTTTTCTTCACTGTGGTGCATATAAGATTATGCAGATTGTGGGGGCTTGCCCCCACATCGGGAGTGCAGGAGGGCTTGCCTGTTGCAAAGAAAAGGGGTTTTATGATTTCTTGTTTTTTTTTTTAGATTCTTTTGACTCATTGTTTTCAATATTTAATTTTTGATAAATGGTGAGCAGAAAAAAAAATACCTGTTTGATGGTTATGCTGACAAATGACCCCATATTAAAGCAAGACAAGGTTCCAAGACCAATTGCATTACTAAGTATGAATTGCAAAATGTTTGTAGCTATATTTGTAGACAGACTAAAGAAGAATGTTCCCAAATGATGAGATGAGGATAAAACGGACTTTACTATTATTAGATAATGATAACGTTAAAAGAATACTTTTTAATTTACTACTCAAAAATATAAATTAATAATTGTCAATTATTAGTTTTGAAATAGGAAAGACCTTTGATGCATTAAATTGGGATTATCATTACTTTGGTTTTGTCACTGCATTTATTAACTTGCCAAAAATACCAACACATAAATAATAAAACTTATATTAAAATTGGATCACTTTCGTCAGCTGCAATTGGTATTGATAGCCATAAGAACTCCTAACAAAGCTGCCTGTTATCTTCTGCCTTTTCCCCCCTTTGGATAAATCTGCAAGAAAACAATTTTAGATAAAAGGCTTAAAAATAAATGGCAATTATGAATCTAAAATTCTATTTGCAGATGCCATCCTCTTAAACCTTACAAACATAATAAATTCATTATGTTACATTCATATGAAATTTACAAAAATTGAAAACACGCCAGTGATAAAGTTTAATAATAATACAACTAAATGTATCTTCATAAACCCTTATCAGTTATTATTACTTTAAAGAAGAAATCACACTCAAGTAGCGATGAAATAGAATTCATAGGAATTGTTTTTAAAATGAAATTGCAAATAATATTTCAAGAGAACTCGGAAAATACAAAAAAAATCTCAGTGACATTACTACAATATAAAAAAATTTTGTATTTTACCCACTTCTTTCAGAAATGATCATTCTTCATAAAAGTTTATGTTATAGACAAACCACAGAATTATCCCATTCTACATTTTCAATAAAGAAGATAGAAAAAATGTTACTGATATTCTTAAGGCAGCCTGATAGACCATTGGTAGCCTATAAAATCCATTCCAGAGCCTGGGATAGAGGAGGATTGTATTTCTTAAATATATAAGTTAATGGTCTGCATTCTCGAAGGCACTGCAACTTGTACCGAGCCATATACATGCTGCTGTACCTTTTTGCTTTTCAGCAAGTACACTTACAATATGATGCATGAAGTTGTGCAGCACCGGGAACAGCTGGCCTGCTGTCATGCTGAATGCTACTGTGGCATTCAGGTGGGACAGATATATGCTAATTAGATGCTTTCTCTCATCTTAAATCACCTCCAGAAAGGCATCTGCATGGCTGAGTGATTTAAGAAAGCAATTGGCCATGTAGATCAACAGGGCCATCTTCACCATTCTGCTGTAGAGAGTATGGCTGAAAGACCATATTGAACTACTGAACTGAAACATTGTGGAGGGGCTCAGTAGGCCCAAGCGCTAACTATTAATGTACTATAACAGCACAGCGATCAAAATGGGGATGGGGGGGTAGGGGATAAACTAGACCATTTAGAATACATCTGTAAAGTGTCATACTGGTAACAATGCTATTATAAAGACTTGAGGTGGAGGATACAACAGATCACCAGGGATTACTTTACTTGCCATAATGGCGCCAATGTTATATGCTGCATTGGTGGTGAGGAGCACCAACAGACACCAGCAAGTGCTTTAGGTTCCATGATGGCACCAGTGTTACAGTGCAAATCACTTAGTGGCAGGCAATTTCAGACACCAGCAAATGCATTAAGTACTTTTAGAGCACTACATTTAATACAGTGATTGTGGGTTGGGGGGGAACCTCCAGAAACCATGGAATGCTTTAAGTGCTCTAACAACACCAATGTTACTGCAAGGATCAGAGGGTTGGTAAGTACAGTAGACACCAAGGAATTCACCATAGTGTGCCCTAAGGCACAAAACAACATAATAGGGATAGAAAGATCACCAGACACACCCTAAGGTGCGGTAATGATACAAACAATAATATGGGGATCTGGGATCATGCTAGCCACTGTACTCCAGGGATAAAGTGAAGTGCCATAACAACACCAGCATTGTAATAGCAATTGGGGTGGGGGAATACACTAGACCATCAGGGCCAAACACATAGGTGCCATAATGGCACTAAAGTATTATAGGTTGGGAGGAATAATAGGAGGGTAGGGACAGGTACAGGGACTGTAGTGTGTGTGTGTGTGTGTGTGTGTGTGTGTGTGTGTGTGTGTGTGTGTGTGTGTGTGTGTGTGTGAGTCTGTTTGTGTATGAGAGAATGACTGGCATGGGGATTCCTACACAAGCAGTATGCTACTGCTCTGATCTGTACATTCAGCAGTAACTTCTATCCCTTTTTTGCCATTCAGAAACCAAGTACTACAGGAACTCAGTCACAGATTGTTAGAGCTGGAATTACAGATTGCCACCCTGCAAGAATGGCCCTGCCTGCACATGTGCAGTGCCACCTACAGTAACCCATGGTGACTTGAGTGCAATAATTATCAGATGTGCTCTTCATGTGAATTGATTCAGAAACTGTAATGACTTGCATCCTAAACAGCATAATCGTCATGCTTAGCCATGTGAATCTTCATGATACATCTGTGATGGTAGCTAGACAGCCCAATCACGATATAGAAGACGTTGTACGACATATGCTTTTGAAAGATGAGAAAGTTGAATATCTGAATGTCTGATCAAGCAGAACTGCACCTGTTTTTAGAAAGCAATCAGTACTCTTTACCAGTCTATCTTCTTAAGTACTGCTGCTTTTCACCACTATAGGACTTGTGGACATAATGAAGATAGGAACCTGTCAGTATGTGTGTAGGACTTGCAAGTTCTTAGGTCAGGAATTCTGGAGAAAGTCAAAAATAAAAATAATGGGGCAATAACGGCTCAAAATCAGGGGTGTATTTTTATACTTCTCATAAACTTAACAGGTAAAATAAAGGATTTTATAGCTGCATGCATTTTTCTGAAGACTATGAAGTCTAAAACTTAAATGTCTGTCATTATTTAGTAACTTCTTTCCTCAATTATTTGCCAGCAAACAAGTTTTATAAGGGACAGATTAAAATATGAGGGGGAACTTTAGACATTCTGTAAACATTTGGATAGTTGTGTGGTATTGATGGAAACTCATTTGAGGGGGCATGGCAGGCTCAACATTTGTAAAGCACTTGCTAGATTGCAGGATCATTAAGCAAAATGCCTGACACACTTCTCAGCTCATACATTACACATATGTCAATTGAAAATTATTTTACGCCTCAGATAAACAGTCATGTCACCTCAATTACTTGCAGTGGTATGGGCATTTTTTTTTTGGTTGACATTTCACAGTAAACTTATATACCTGACAGTAAATAAATGTGGCTATCAATATATAACTGTCAGGCACACATTGAGCATGCACTATGTCCAAATGGGGAGACTAGTTCTGTGTGAATTTGGCAGGGCTATGTATGAACATGGCTGCTAATACAACTTTTTTCCATGCCTACAGAGCAATGCCTAAAAACATGAAAGTAGAACCACACTGATGACTTTAAGACTTCTGTTGAAGCATTAATCTATAAGCCATATCTCTTTAATACACAGAATGAGGTGCTAATCTAGGCCTGCCTTCTCAATGGATGATGGCACTTTAGCCCGCGTGGACCTAACTAGTACTAGAGGGACTATCCCCGAAATAATAATGTTTCAACATTGAATTTTTTATAATGTTCATGATAAATAATTAGAGCTATTAAAAGGTAAAAATACCCATAATGTATACATTTTAAATTCTGCCCAATATTATCATCACCTTTGGATACATTTGAAAAGCTGCCTTGATAAATCCTTGATAGGTAATAACAATAATCAATATGATACATATTAGGACAATTATTTAAATATAAAGAATAGTGTTAATTAAAGACATTTAAAGGGAGAACATCTTAGTAATATTATAAATATCAGTCACAAAAAGGTACCAATAGGAGGTGTCGAAATAATCACTGTGCAAAGATGTAGCAGCCACAAACAGATTTATTGCATAAACGCCAACTAAAATCCACAGCGTTTTCATCCACTGACTTCTTCAGATGTACAAGCAAATTCATCAGTTAAGGCAGCTTATATACCCTCCCCTAAATGTTTAATTTAATAATTTATTAACATGTTTAGTCAATTCCATAAACTTTCCCCTTAAAGCCATAATGACAATACCAATACTAATATAAAAAACATACATATTTAAAATACTTTTTTTAAAAGGCAGATGAGAAACTCCAATACATCAATACTCTTACTCAAATAAGTCACCCTTTCTAATAAATAACTATGATAATCTAAAAAATAATAAATATTTACTAAAAAAATGTATATATATGTATTTGTAAAATGCATTAGAAACTGTGGAATACATAAAAAATTACAATTAATGTACAAGAATTGGCAACAATAATCTGAAACCCTAAAAAATAGAAGTAAAAAATGCATTGCTTCACAGAACATAGGACTAAATTCACTTCTATCCTTCTACAATTTTAACAGCCCTCATTCTCAGTATGGGAGCAATAGAAATGTGTTCATTAAGCCCGGGTAGTTTGTTAGCTTCCAAGAGTAATTGCCAATATATCTCTCTCTTACTTCTATTCTATTCTCCCACGGGCCCCCCTTAGAATCTTGGTGCACCATTTCAATTACCAAAAAAACCCACTGGGCCTTAGCACACAATAAACTATGTTTGTATAATGCATTGTTACTGTCCTTCGCTCTAATGGCATTTAGATGTTCATATATTCTCCTTTTTAGTTTTCGTGTAGTTTTACCTATATAGAATGCCCACACATCTTACAAAGACCTAGGTATACAAGTCCTGCACTATCACAGTTAGAAAAACTAACACTTTTAATCCATTCTTAATGTACACCGAGTCCTGCCTAAGAATATATGGACATTGGGCACAAGACCCACACTTGTAGGTCCCAGGTTTTCGTCCTTTCTGTCCCTTATAGTTGTTTTCCAGTAACTCTTTAAGGTTTTTACCTTTCTTATAGGTAAATTTCAATGGATTTTTGAACAACATGTCCAATTCTGAATAGCTACTAAACCTATACCAGTGCTGTGTTATGATATTTTTAAGTTTTTTTGTGTTCTGATTGTAAAACATCACATAATTGCTCGTGAAGTTCTTTTCATTATTCAGGCTCATCTGGGTCCCTTCAAAACCAAATGGAAAGACACAATGGTTAATAACGATAACCAAGCCAGAATCCCCCTCGAAACAGCAGCTTTATTGGAGAACAAGCAAACAAACAACTTCAGACTTAGCGCTTTCTCCCACAAAAGGGCATCATCAGAGTAATGCATGAATAAAACACAATTCAACTTATACTAACCAATAAAGTTACCGCCCCCTAAATAATCCAATAGTCTAAAGACACCAATTAAAAAAATAAACTCCACTAAACTTCTGTATGAAGTATATACAACTCATAGAAAGTATATACCACTTTAAAAAACTAACTAAACTGTCACAACTATTAAGTTAGTTATTATATTAAAAAATTTTTTTAAATATAAATATATATGTATATTTGATGTCATTAATTAATACTACTTTGTTAAAATAATTTTTATCAAAACTATACGTAGTTGTTATGCATTTAATGTTCATACTGAATTTACTTAAAAAACATAAAATTTACCTTTAACATTCACTATGACATATGTGAATTTTTGGACATTAAATTGATTAAAGATAAAAACAATGGTAGTTTAATATCAACTATATTTCGTAAAAAAACTTATTCTAATGCTTTACTTCATTTTCAGAGTTGTCATCCCCTTTATCAGAAGAAAAACGTAATTAAAGGCCAAATGGTTAGATTGTCACGCTTAATTAGTGACGATAGGACATTTGATGACATTTGACAATTAATGACATCAAATATACATATATATTTATATTTAAAAATTTTTTTTAATATAATAACTAACTTAATAGTTGTGACAGTTTAGTTAGTTTTTTAAAGTGGCTATGGCCACTTTAGATGTACAGTCATTGTACACATGTATAGACAACAATATAGGTATTGAATATTTAAGAGAATATCTTGTCAAAAATACCAATTTTGATGGAATAAAAATCAATACCATTTGTACACTTATGGAACTAATTTTAGACAATAATTTTTTCACATTCAATAACATCTTCTATCAACAAATTGCAGGTGTAGCAATGGGTGCACGTGTAGCACCAGCATATGCAAACCTAGTGATGTCTCAGTGGGAGACCAGGTTCATAGAAAATTGTGCATTTTTCAACAATATTGTCTTTTACACCCGCTATATTGATGATCTGTTCTTGTTATGGCATGGAACATTTGAAGAATTTGAACATTTTGTTTCTTTCTTAAATAACAGTACTTGTTTTTTGAAATTTACCATTGGAGCTTTTGGTAGTGACATTTCTTTTTTGGATTTGTCACTTAGTTATGATCACCACACACAGACTTTTTCAAGTAAAATATATAGGAAATCTACTTTCACGAATCAATATTTACATCAAACTAGTTTACACCCTCATCATATGAAAAAAGGAGTAATAAAAGGTCAGTACATTAGGTTGAGTAGATTAACCTCTGATAGTGAAGTTTTTCAAAATGAGATGGCAATATTGAGAAATTTCTTTATTAACAGGGGATATGGTGAGTCATGGTTATTGTTGATTGAAAAAGAAGTTTTACAACTTCACAATACAACAATAGGACCTATTTTAAATTCAGGTTTAATTCTGACTAGACCTAACAATTCTGACAATGTAGAGCACATGATTGAAAAGGAGTTTATGAATGCTTTTATTTTGCCTATATGCAATGAAATGTGGATTATCAAAGATATTATTCTAGATAATTGGAAAATAATATTAGGTAACCATGAATTGACAAACGCTGTAGGTAGAAAGCCTCACTTCACTTTCAAGAGGGTTGTTAATACTAAGACAATTTTGGAAGGTAAAGACAGGTATGCTGCTGACAATAAAAGTATTATAAAAACTAAAGGAACTTACTCATGTCACAAATGTAAACAGTGTAGACATATAAGTAATTCTTCATCTATACATTTTCCACATTTATCATACACACATTGGTCCAAAGCATTTTTTACATGCCAAAGTTCTATCGTAGTTTATGTTGCTCAGTGTCAGACATGTCCTAGTTATTATGTGGGCATGACAACGAGAGAACTTAAGGTTAGAATTCGTGAGCATATGTTAGCCATTAGAA
>NC_056746.1:65402064-65494564 GCF_019279795.1 Protopterus annectens | reverse complement strand
CAATCGCACACTTACCTGAACCTGACCCGTAACTTTCCACCACAGCACTGAAAGTACCGAAGCAACAGAAACGGACAACCAAATTCTTTCCCTAGGAAAAAATTTGGGTTTCTGTTGCTTCGATATTTTAAGCTTTTGCTTACATAGGGTCGATTAATCACCGTTCACTTTTTTAAGCATTCGGTGATCTAATATAGACCCTATCTATGGTGCTTGTGCATGTGGTGTTATTGACCACTAGTTCAGAGCAGATGTGGGTGCTAACTTTGAGATTGTGGACATATGTGAAGAATGTCTTGTGATTGTCCTTAGTGGATGTGGCCAATTTGGACTCAAAGTTAGCATTAGGGGATTTCACCAGTGACCTTTTTGCTTGTTCAGAAAAAGGAGAAATTGCTTCCAATTTGGCACCTGCTCCTTCTTGGTCCTGGACAGCAATTTTTTTTTCCTTTTATTATAGAGTTTGTTTAGTGCTGCTGTCCACCAGACAGGTTTACTCTTCCTTGAAGAAGATGATTTGGTCCTGTCAGGTATTGCTCAGTCCATACAGCTATGTAGATGCTCATATAGTTTTTTGGTGTAAGCTTGGACATTAATACTAGTTCCATCTGAAGAGATGGTGGCTGTGAAGCTGCTTATACCTGCTCTGAGGAGATTGTAGTCAGCTTTGGAAAAGGTTTTGGTTTTGACCCTGACGGGGGGGTGGGGGTGGGGGAGTGATCAGGGGAGATGGTGACTTCAAAAGTGATCGCTTTATGGTTGGATGTTATGAAGGAGGATGACACTGTAGGGGTGCTACAGTGGCTACTCATGTTGGTTAGGACTAGGTCCAGGATATTTTCACCGCTTGTAGGGGTTTTGACCAGCTGATCCAATGCAATGGTATTGACAAATTCAAGGAATCTGTGGGTGTTCATGTTTGGGCTAGAATAGGTCTTCCACATTATGGTTGGGTAGGTAAAATCACCCAAGATCAGGGTAGAGGGTTGAATCTTGATGGATTCAAGTAGGTTCAGATAGGTGGAGTTAGCGTCCTGAGTCATGGTTGGGGTTCTGTAGCTAGCTATGATTTGAATAGGTGTTTTGTCAACAGTTTACTGCACTTGGACTGTCTCTTGCATGTTATACCATTTGACCAGCCTGGAGGTGTGTATGTCTTTGATAAATATTGAAACTCCACTTCCTTTGGCTTTGTATACCTCCATTTGTGGTCTGAAAGTATGGTAGGATGAGTAACCTGGTAAGGCTGGGGTGCTCTCCAAAGCTTTGAACCAAGCTTCAGTGACTGCACAAATGTCAGCATTCTCCAGGGCAAGGAATGTTTGCAATAAGTGCAGTTCCATGCTAAGACTCCTAGCATTTAGCAGCATGACCTTTAAATTTTGTTTAGAATAATTTTTAATGTTTGTAATTTTGTGCTCATGACTTTGCCTAAAACAAGCACTATGGGAGAGGCAAGAGCCTTTGCCAGAAGTCTGAAGCTCAGAGGAGACAGATGAAGGTCATCTATGGCAAAGCATCATGATCTGTCAGTCATGTCCTCCCAGGCTATCAGGTACTGGATCCCCTTGGCATGACACCAGAAACTAAGTCAATTGTTAAAGTCAATCATTTTCTATTTGTATTGAGGCATCATTCTGGGTGATGGTAGGATGCTATTTAAGGCTATGGACATACCTGCCTGGGAAACATATTCAGTGAGCTCAATCATGTCTCTCTTCATACAGTCCAGAGAAGTACATCTCATGTCATTCACACCAACATGGACTATGAAAGAGTCATAAAAGTACCTGTTGTTAAGAGACTTGAGTGTGTGTGTGATATTGTGGATTCTAGCACCTGACAAGCAACTTACTGTGACTTTCTCCTTGTCTAACCTGGTGAGGGGCACATCTGTGTGTCTCATGATAGAGTCTCCTATGACTAGTATGTTGGAATTGGGGCTGGACCTTAGAGGCTGTGAGACACAGACATGTGTAGTCTGTGTGATGCTTGGTGCTGTGGGTTGTGATGTGAGTGTATGTTTTTGCTTCCGAGGTCTCTTTTGTTTAGGTATGTTTTTGTTGAGAATCCCCCCATATGTAGGAGTGGGTTCTACAGATGTGGGTGTTGTTAGAGGTGTGGTGTTCATATTGTTTATGCAGACAACCTCAGTGCTAGATGTATTGGCTTGTGACTGAGACAGCAAAGATTCTAGATTCTTAATGTAATTGCATATCTCACATATTGTGTTCCTAGGTGGTAGTAGTAGAGGGCATCTGTGTACATAAGGCAGTTGCTACACTGTCTCAGGATGTCCATATTAACCAGACTACCAGGAAAAAACATAGGAAATTGTCCATCAATGGTTATCAGACTCTGTGAAAGAGAGATCAGGGATAGTAGAGTGGGTACTATCTGAGGAGAGTACCTATAGGTGTGAGTAGGGCTGGATAAAATCAATACAGTAGCTGCAGGTGAGGGCTTCACTTACACATGAGTACTGGCAATGGAAAAAAATGCAACTGAGATACCTCACAAAGGGTTAAAACAGTGCAGTGGAGTTGAGTGATGGGTAAACAAGCACAAATCCATGCAAATGGGTTTAAATGCCACAACAATGAAAGTAAAATAGAAACACCAGTAGTGACCAATAAACCCTTCTCCCTGAGCTCTTAGGTCAACACCCTATACCAGGCCAGTTCCAACCAGTTCACTTACTCCCACGTGCAGGCAGGCCCCAGCCAACACAAAATGGTATAGCAGGAAACCCAGAAATTACACAAACAGATCTGGATACAGCAAAACCTGCAACCAGGTTATGCTAAATATATTTAAACTCTGTTTAGGTCGATTTAACACAGGAGAACAAATACACACTTAAATATAACAGTAGCAAACAAGAGCAAACTGATTTAAACAAATGAACTAATTAACCAATAAAAAAGCTCAAAACTGAGCCCAGTTCCAGCAGTCTTCAATTTTCTAACTGGACATTCCTGCAACTATGATGCAGGGGAACCCTCTCCAAAAAGATGGCCTGGATTAGTGCTATAAACAGAACTAGGTTCAGTAGGTTTGAATCTAGTCTATGCTACAGCAAACAAGGCAGACCAGTTTCAGAAAGAAACAGTTCAAATAACCATGCACAGTAACCCTTCAATCAGCCATTCCCAGCTCAGAAGGGCAAAATCTACCCTCTCCTCCCACAAGAGTGTAGACCACAATCTTTCTTAATATAAAATAGCTGACCTGAAGTCCAAGTGCTTAAACCAGAACTATGATACTTTTAGAATAACATACACTAAGCCTTCAACTGGCAATTCCCAACTTAGAAGGATGCAAGCTACCTCTCCTGCCACAAGAGTGTACACTACAAACCTTCTTAATATAAAACAACTGTCCTAAAGCCCAAGTGCTTAAACCAAAAGGCTTAGAATAGCAGTTAAAATTTAATCAGGCTACTTACAAGCAGTAATAAATGCAGCAGAATAAATGCAATTTAGTATGTTTAAGAACAAGCAATAAACCAAATTAAAGTAATAAAGTAGGAAGACACATAAATACAGTAAAAGCAGATAAATAAAGTGCATTTTTTAGGTTAAATGGGAAGGGATGAAACAAGATAAGTCAAGGTTGAGAAACTAAGGGAGTGACCTTCCCAAATGATCTCTCTTAAGTCAGTAGAATGATCTGATGAGATGGGACTGGGAGGAATGTCCAAAATGAGATTTACATTAGGGGTGGGCAAGTCAAAAGCTACTGAATTTAAGAACACAACAAGAACTGAGTGGGTGAGAGGGAGAAGAATGCAATCATAGATGAGTGATATTCATTGCACTGCAGACCACACAAGCACTTCAGCTAAATACAGACATTTCAAAATAAAAGAGTTTCTTAGCTCCCCCACTAATTAACTGATGCTATTCACAGTTTGGAAAGGAATTCTTTGGTAACTATTTTTAACTGATCCTAGCCAAGAACTCTTAAAACTCAAACATAACAGAACACTTAAAACAAAACAAATGTAATACTAGAATATGATACAAAATAGAAGTGATCATGCCTTAAATAAATAGCTTCAAATCAAAATGAAATGCAGTCTGAGATTAATTATATTCAGAGCAATGCAGACCACAGAAACACTTTAGCTAAATACAGACATTTCCAAATAAAAGAGCAATGCTGTTTTTCAGCCCCCCCCCAACACTAATTAACTGATACTGTTCACAGTTTGAAAAGGAATTCTTTGATACATTTTTTAACTGGCCCTAGCCAAGAACTCATAAAACTCCAAGAGAACAGAAAACTTAAAACAAAACAAATGTAATACTAGAATAAGATACAAAATAGAAGTGATCAAGCTTTAAATAAAGAGTGTCAAATCAAAATTAAATGTAGTCTGAGATGAAGTATATTCAGAGCAATGCAGACAACACAAACACTTCAGCTAAATACAGATATTTCCAAATAAAAGAGCAATGCTGTTTTTCAGCCCCCCACCAGATAACGGATGCTATTTACAGTTTGCAAACAAATTCTTTGGTAACTTTTCTTACCCTAGCCAAGAACTCTTAAAACTTCAACAGAACAGAAAACGTAAAACAAAACAAATGTAATACTAGAATAAGATACAGAATAGAAGTGATCAAACCTTAAATAAAAAGCTTCAAATTCAGAGCAATGCAGACCACACAAACACTTCAGATGTTAAATACAGATATTTCAATAAAAGACAATGCTGTTTTTCAGCTCCCCACACTAATTAACTGATGCTATTTACAGTTTACAAAGGAATTCTTTGGTAACTTTTTTTAACTGACCCTAGAACAGAACTCTTAAAACTCCAACAGAGTAATACTAGAACAATATACAAAATAGAAGTGATCAAACCTGAAATAAAGAGCTTCAAATCATAGTTAAATGCAGTCAGAGATGAGTGATATTCAGAGCAATGCAGACCACACAGACACTGTCACTGTGATTTCTATATTTAATGATTTGTTAACCAATAATGTTTATTAATCCAAGAGACTCTTCAATCACAGCTTAGTTTTACTACTTGTGACAGCTTGTGTGGACTTGGCTCTTTCCATAATTTGACAGTAGAGTCTACCAGTGAATGAAACCACACCCAGACTTGCCTGAAGATGACAGGTTGGTCTTCTCCATCTTGATGAGTGGAAACAATAAAAGCATCTGTCAGTTAACCTTATTTTCTTCCAACTATAGACCAGCATCACCTGTTCTGATAACAAGATCAGCATCATGCAAAATATATACAATTACAGCAAATGCTAGAATGCCTGTAGAGGGCATAATTCTCACTTTTAGTTTTAATTGCATACTTATGTTAATAAGTACAGGTCCTTATCTGATTTTGTAAGTATGAAACACATCAGACTTTGACAATAATGCATTATAGAAAACAATTACAGATCCACAAGTAAAACCCCTAGTTTCTGGTTTGAATTGTTTGTATCAATGTTGTAAAAACACAGACTGTCTTAAATAAATTTGAAATCTTTAAATACACTTTTTTCTGTCCAACTCCAACGAACTACACTTTCTTTCTTGATTTTTTTACATTCCCTTTTTATAAAATGATGTTTTATCTCCCAAAACCTCCATTACTGCTTGATAACTATACATTACCTATCAATTATAGCTAACGGCTATTTTATTGACTTCTGACTGAAATAGAGTATGTCAGCTGTATTGCATAAGACCTATTGATTTCAACCTAAATATCTGCTAATAACAGAAATAATGTTGTGATTTTATTCACTTAATTTCAAGGACTGATACACATTCTAAATTCTTTACCCTCATCTACAACTTCATTTAGTAATGAAGCTTGATAGCTAATTGCTATAATTTTATCATTTAAACATCTTACATAATTTTCCAAGATTTCGGTCTGATCTGTGAAACCTGCATAGCCTCATCGCTTTCATCTGTACAACATTCTTTTATAAATGGCTACAGTCTGTACTGCTAAAATGTAACACTAAGTTGTTTCTGGCTGAAATTCTATATATCCTTGTCAGTTCCTTATTCTTTGATGTGTCTTTGGAAACTACAGATCTAATAAATTAATGTCAAAGATATCAAAATTCATTTGTAAATTTAAAACAAATCTATACTGGAGTTTCATTTTTGATAAAGTATTTCAATAAATCAGCTTCACTGCAGCACAGAAAACACATAGCCCATAAAGTGAATATAGTCAGTGACATAGTACTAGAGATTATAAAAATGACTAGTAACTGTTTTACTAGGTATAACTCATTTTTAAATTGGCATAGCTGGATATTACAGTAGTACCCATAGCGTCAGCAAACTTTGGCTTGATCATTTTAACTTTTTTTAACAACACATTGTTCAATAAAATACTATCCACATAGTCAGCAGGCAATCTTACCTTGGAAAGTGGCTTTTGCTTGAAATTAAGTAGCATGTATGAAATCCATTTTAGCCCTGACATGTGCATTATACTGGGAAATAAAGGAGTCAGCATCAGCAGTGACAAAAAAATAATAGCTCCTTATTCTGTCTCAACATATCTTTTATGTACCTCTTTAAATGCTCTTGACATGTAAGCAAGCAGTTCTCTTGAAATCATTTTCAGAAAAGGTAGAAACCTAAAGAGTATTATGGAAAGCACAATCATGAAACCTACTACGATAGCGGGTACATATAAATGTGAGGCATGCAATTACTTTAAATTTATATCTACAGGGTCCAGTTTTACAGTGAATCTATGCATGTTCAAAGCCAGAGGCCGGTATAGTTGTAATTCTAAGTCAGTGGTTTACCTGGCTTTCTGTCAGTCATATCTGGCTTTTTATATCGGCAAGACAGACAGAAAATTAAAAGAAAGGATTTATGAACATACATATCACATAAGGAAGAGGAGTAGTATTAATGCCTTAGCGAGACACTGTAATGAAAACCCTTCTCATGCCTTTTTATTTAAAGTCATAGACCAGGTAGTGGTTGATGAAAAAGATGGACCACACTAGTTATTTTTAGAAAAACGTGAACTTATTTGGCAACTTAGGCTGAATTCTTACACTTTACCTGGTTTAAATGAGGTCACATCGTTGACTTGTATTCTGAAGTCAAGAAGTTTATTGAGGTGACATAAATCCTAGTATTTAATTTATTTGAGTTAAAGGTAGTACCCTCTATGTATATTTTTGGGTTTGTTTCCAATTTTTCATACACATATACATTATACATTTTTTATAGTTTAGTGTCACCCTAAAGTTGGAATATAGATTTAGTAGTGTTTTAGAACATAGACTAATCAGTGTCATGGAATTTAGTTTTATGTACTTGCTTGTCTTTTTAGATATCGACACCCTCCTTGTATGTATTGACACCCTGTAGGTGCATTTTAAGTATATATATATATATATATATATATATATATATATATATATATATATATATATATATATATATATATATTTATGGTTATGTTTCCTTCATCCATGTGGTCCTTTTATTACTTTTATACTTTTATGTTTGAGTATAGTTTTACATTCGGTTCCCGTTTTGAACTAATGTTTTTTTAAAAAATGAAGTTTTAAATTAATTAGTATATTATGTAATATAAGCTTGTTAGTGCAAGGAAAAGGTTTTTGATGCAGAACACCTTTAACCATCTAATCTAGCATTTAAATGGTTTATTGAATGGCAGCTTAATTATTTATTAATTGTGCTTGTTGGCGCCTTTTCTATTTTAAAACTGTGTTTGTAAACTTTTTTCCTTTTGTCTGAAGAAGTCTTCCAAAGGCGGAAGACGAAAAGAGCTTCACATTAAACATTTTTTGGAGTTAACCTAACTAGATCAGAGCCTGTGCCTTTTTTGTGTTACAAGAGTTTGTTTTGCATTTGTCACAAGTGTAGACACTATACTCAGAACAGGTGATGTGGTTCACGAACACTGAATGTTCCTGAATCCCATTATCTTGTCTAGGAGTAGCAGGCTACCACTCGATACCTAGATGTAGAGAAACACTGAAATGGGTGGATCCTAGGGTTACCACCTGTCCCAGTTTGCGAGGGACATTCCCTCTTTGGGCAGTTGTCTCCTGCAAAAAAAAATGTAAAAATAGCCAATGTCCTGAGATTTTAGGGCAAAATTATTTCCTATATTTTATGTAATAGTTTCATAAATCAGTTATTCTGTATCCGAAACACCTAAATGTTATCAGAATAAGCAACTAAAATGCTACAAGAATAAGCTTTTACTTAGGCAAAAAAGTGAAGTTCTTATGTTTTGGCCTTCAAAATCTGATGTTTGTATCACAACTGTCCCACTTTGGGCATTTGAAAAGGTGGCGACCCTAGTGGATCCCCCTCAACATAATGTCATCCTAGGGGACTAGTTTGATTTTACTGTTCAGAGTGCAAAGCTGGAATGTTGGAAGACCTGCAGTCTCTGCTCTGATGTTTTGGAATCCTACCTCTTGTCTTCACCTTTATTGCCTTTAGTAAATCAAGCTTTTTTTTTCCTGTTAATCGCTATCGCTCATTGTTATTACTAGGCTGAACCTATAATTGGTCATTGTTTGATAAGTGTTTTACCCTGGTAAAAATAAAGAAATAAACAAATAAATAAATAACTCAATCCTTCAGTACTGCCTTTTACTTTGTATTTTAGCCCATTTTTTCATCCACAATCGCTGCTAATAAAGGATACTGTTGTTAGTCACCACCCCTGTCACTGTCTATGTGAGTTATTACTGACTTTCACATCTTAATTTACTTACCTAATTTGACTGCCATCCTAGCCCAGCTCTCACTAACATACTTTAACTGTTACCCCCCCGCCTCATGCATTATATCAGAGATACTAAGTCTGTCACCTTTCTCTGCATTGTAGGTCCATGGTCTCTTCTAATACCTTCTGTGGTCAGCCTGTTTGTATTTGGCACCTTGAGGCCATGTAGCAAATGCTTCATGTATACTGACAACAATTTACTCTTAGATAACGCAGACACCATTTTTGAGAGGTGTAAAAATGTATTCAAACTGGAGAAGGGTGGCTCACTATCTACCAGTGTTGGTAAACATCATATATAAACTGCACTGTACTCCAACATTAAACTCACCTATGCTGAGGAAGTAGAGAAACCATTACCTAAGCCTCCAAAACACCTTCCAAAAAGCACCAGCCACAGGGACACTGCAAGAACTACAGATGCATCCTCTCTTTCATCTCTGTGAAGAATCATCAGCACTGCAAACCTATTCCCAAAAGATCCCCAAATGTCCGCACCCTCCTGTTCTAACATCACTAGGGTGCACTAGAAAATAGTGGCAGCTGCCTCTCATGTGCAGAAAATTCTGAAGTGACTAGGGTTGTTAGATGTGTCCACTCTAAGAGCAGTTATGGCTTGCGGCTGTCCATGCAGGAGTGAATAATCTTAGACATTGAACCCTGTGGGAAATGTAAAGGCTTATGAATGACTTCTTTTTATTTTGGCGGCTTCTTTCAAGGGATGCCACAGCAGATCATCTGTTTCTATTTCTTCCTGTCCTCTGCATCATGCTCTGTAACACCAACCACCTGCATGTCCACTCTCACCACATCCATAAACCTTATCTTCGGCCTTCCTCTTTTCTTCTTACCTGGCAGCTACATCCTTAACATCCTTCTCTCAACATACCCAGCATCCTTCCTTGGCACATGTCCAAACCAATGTAATCTCACCTCTCTGGCTTTGTCTCCAAACCGTCCAATCTGAGCTGGCCCTCTAATATACTAATTTCTAATCCTGTTCATCCTCATCACACCCAATGCAAATTTTAACATCTTTAACTCTGCCACATCTAGCTCTGACTCCTGCCTTTTTGTCAATGCTACTGTCTCCAACCCATATAACATAGCTGGTCTCACTATCATCTTGTAGATCTTCCCTTTCACTCTTACTGGTACTCGTCTGACACAAATCACTCCTGACACTCTTCTCCACCCACTCCACCCTGTCAGCACTCTTTTCTTCACCTCTCTTCAATACCCACCATTATTCTGAGCTGTCGATCCCAATTATTTAAACTCATTCAACTTTGCCAGCTCTACTCCTTGCATCCTCACCATTCCTCTGTCCTCCCCCTCATTCACACTCATATATTCTATCTTAGTCCTGCTCACCTTCATTCCTCTCCTCTCTAGAGCAGGACTAAGAATATATGAGTGTGAATGAGGAGGAGGACAGAGGAATGGTGAGGATGCACACTCATATATTCTATCTTAGTCCTGCTCACCTTCATTCCTCTCCTCTCTAGAGTATATATCCACCTTTCCAGAGTCTTTTCAGCCTGTTCCCTAATCTTACTACAGATCACAATGTCATCTGCAAACATCATAGTCTATGGGGGTTACTGTCTGATCTTGTCTGTCAACCTGTCCATGACCATTGCAAATAAGAAAGGCCTCAGAGCTGATACTTGATATAGTCCCACCACCACCTTGAATGCATCCGTCACTCCTACTGCAGACCTCACCACTTTCACACTACCCTTGCACACTGTAACACTTTTACATACTTCTCTGCCACTCCGAACATCCCCATACAATACCATAACTCCTTTCTAGGCACCCTGTCATATGCTTTCTCTAAGTCCACAAAGACACAATGCAACTCTTTCTGACCTTCTCTGTACTTAAAGGGTTATGAATGATGGCATTTGCTATTGACTGCAAACCAGGTACACTTTTATGCTCTGTGGATACTCACATACTCAGATAAAAGCTTGGGGTTAATACATTCTGTACTAATGACTGGCTCAAGCTTAATGTCAACAAAATTAGTGTGATTTTATTTTGGAAGCGACATTCCCCTATTTAATATTGTATTAAGGGCACTCACTTAAAACTTACACAGTCTGCAGAGAACTGTATGCCATAATTAACAAGAAACTATCCTCTGATCACCGTGTTTCAGTCATAGTCAGAAAATCATTCTACTTAGCACAGTAAATTTCCAAAGTCATTTCCTCTAGGAGTAACATTACTTCATATGCTGACATCATTCTTCTATAGGTCAAAAGAACACTTTAATTCATTAAATAGTAAACTACAATTCAGATTTCTGTCCTTGGGATAACAGACCGCAAGTCAGTTCTGTTAAGACCAGTGTCATGTTGTTCACAAGCAGTAAGAAACTCAAGTCATTACCAGACTTAGTCATTAAGGATTTACCCAATGTAAATGAACAGAACTCCTTCCGTAATTTCTCCAGTCATGCTGGCAATAGCACTTCCAAAATTCTTTCTCAGTTAAAACATTGTTATAGGATAGTCCATCTCCTATCCCCTGCAGCATGCAAAGCTATAGTGAAAATGTATTAATCCGTAAACCTGAATATAATTTACCTTTGCTGAGCATGCACTCAAGCTACAACTGTCAAAAACTACACTACACTGAAATACAATATACATATTTTATCTCCTCACTTCTTCTTCTTCTTTTGGCTTTTCCTGGTGAATAAAGAAAAAACATATTTTACCTCCCTCTCTGTTCTCTGTACCTTTAAATGCTGATATGTGCCTAGTACAGCACTTGCTGAATGCCTCAGCACAAACAGAAAATGGACACAATGTAACATGTAATCACTGAGCTTAGTTTATACAACAAAACAGCTAACAATTCTTACCCTTTTCACCACTTGACTATTCCACACATACTAAAATTGAAAAATATACAATGATAGAAATACATCTGACATCAGTACTATACTAAATGGTTTAGCAAACAATCTGCCCGCCTCTTGAAAGATCTGTGTGGAATGTTTAGCAGCATCGAAGCTCCCATGCTTCTATCATAATACAGCATTTTATTCTCACTGTTTTGGTTCTTTTCTCCTAATTTCTTTGCTTTTGCAAGAAGCAGTTGATTGTAAAAAGTTGGATGAACAAGAAAGATACAGCATCGTAATGCAGGTTAGCATATTTTCTATTATTGATTTATTTGGTAAATAAAGTTAAGCTATATTTATATACTTTTTTGAATGACTATGGCCATTTCTTTTATCCAGCAATTCTAGTTAATAAATATTGATTATCTCGATGTGTCTAAGCCAGTGGAGGAAAAGAAGTATCTAGAAAGCTGTGTGCACATAGATAAATGTTTTGTCCTGTGTAGCAACATGGGGAAGGGGGCAGTGGACAGTGCCCTTTCAGCTGCTAGTCTGTAAACTTATCTGTTTGTTTCTCATTTTTTTTAAACAAATACAACTGAGTAGTCTTTGTTAGTGGAGATTTGGGTGCCGGGCTGGCAACTCGACACTGTAAAACTCCACTGCCAATCATGAGGGGACAGATGATCCGCTGTGGCAACCCCTAACTGGGAAAAGCCGAAAGAAGAAGATGAAGTCTTTGTTAGTGAAGATGAGAAGTATAGAAAGAAACTGCAGGATGGTCGATTTACACTTTTTCCCTTCCTGTTAGAGGATGTCTATTTTGTCCCTAATTTTGACATTTGCCCCCCCATCATCTTAAGAGATTGAGACCTACTGTGTGTGTGTGTGTGTGTGTGTGTGTGTGTGTGTGTGTGTGTGTGTGTGTGTGTGTGTGTGTGTGTGTGTGGCATGCGTGTGCATGTGTGTGTGCATGTGTACGTGTCTGTATGTAAAACTATATGCATATGTATGTGCTTTTGATACCTCATAGCTGTCCTTTGGTTTTACCTGATAAGTTTGATATGCTTCTCATAAATGTTGTGGTTTTCTGGCAAGTGTTGAGGATTGGAACTCATTAAATAATGACTAACATTTGAGTTTTAGAATGCATATTCTTCAAATGGAACATGCTAATGCCAACCATGGTATTCTAGAAAGTTTATAAGAGCAATGTTTTAAGTGTGTCCCTGATTGTGACCTGTTGTCCCCATGATTTTTTGCTTTGTCCCTGATGGTGCTAAGAGGATGACAGCTAAGGTGTGTGTGTGTGTGTGTGTGTGTGTGTGTGTGTGTGTGTGTGTGTGTGTGTGTGTGTGTGTGTGTATCCTTACATGTTTTACATGTGCTTCACTACTGCAGGACATTACATGAAATAATAAATGCTGAAACTGCTGCACAAGTAGATGGTGTCTAACTATCATCCACTTCTCAATGTTCATTATTTGTTTACCAAGAACAATATGCATAAATATTACATTTATGTTAATATCTTAGGCAGTGAGAAAATGGGAAGTATTGTGGAGTAGCTTTTCAAAGGCCCCCTAATCACAAAAGTTTAGTAATATCTTGATTTAAAAATTAAATGGTTAGCAATTGAAATGCTGTGATTTGCTTTATTTCAAATTAGTAATATACGTGATACCAATACTCTTAAGATGTTTTTATGTGGCACTTCATGGCATCGAATATAAGCATAAAACTTTTCAATGCTGCCCCAGGGTTTAACTGCCATCACTTTGCAGGTTTTTATAATCATTTAGCAGTAACTATATGCATATTTAAATATTTTATGTAAATATCTCAGGTAGTGTTCAAGTACTAGCCTGGTAGAATAGCATTTCACTAGAAAGATGATCACAGAGGTCAGGAACACCTGCTTAACCAAACACAGTGGTCAGTAAGTGAAAAAGTCTGATTTATTTTTGTACCAAAATCTGTTAATAACTTGACCCATATAGAGTATATAAACACAGTGGTCAGTAAATGAAAAAGTCTGATTTATTTTTATACCAAATTCTGTTAATAACTTGACCCATATAGAGTATATATGGTACTTCATAGCATCAAATGAAAACTTACATAATCCAACAAAATTTGTCACTAATAGTGCAACTTCCTAATATCAGTTTGCAGATATTTATAACATATATATAACTATAATATTTCTGTAAAAACTTCAGGCATTGTCCACCTGGATGCCTTGAGGAACAACATTTCATATACCTAGTCAACACAGAAGCTCATATAAATGGAGTACTCAGAAAATAGCGTGTTATTTATTTATTTATTTGTTTATAGAAATACCATGAATATATGCCATATGCTAATAATTATATTAATAAGTTGGACCAGAAAATTTTTCTTGAACTACAAATTGTTTATGTGGTACTAGATGATATGAAATGAAAGTATTCACAGGGATTAAAAAAAGTAGACTTCACACTGCTAGATGTTAACACATGCTGATTTATAGAGATTTACATTTATTTTTCCATTACATATCTAAATATTTATACAAATCATACTGGGGCAAATATCTCAAAAATGGAGTGACATCTACAAAACTGCTCTGAAGCAAACAGAAGATAAAAAAACAAAAGTTGCACTGATTGTTGGAGTTGGAGTATAGCTACTATAGTCAGAGAAATATTAACAGTTATTTGTATAATTATAAAAAAATATAGATATTATCTAATTCTTACTTCAGTGGAAAATCACCAGGAAAATCACCATTGTAAAGAGGAATGTGTGATAAAGGACTTTTTGTATTTTAACTTTTTGTAACTCTTTATAGTTTTTGAGATATTTGTTTACAGTAGGTTGCAGAATTGCATTCTTAGGAATTATGCTCAGGTGAAAGGTGTATGGGCAGGAACTCCTCAGGTATCAGGAGGTGTCAACTTCCACTCAAGTTATGTGTCAGTGATTGAAGCTAGTGCTGTACAGTAATGCATTAACAGCTACTGAAATGCACCATCTGATACAAGTTTGATGCTTGCGATGATTATTCTGATGTGAATTTGCTGCTTGCATTGATTACTTAGCTCTGAGTTTGCTGCTTGCACTGATTACTCTACTGTGAGTTTACTGCTTCTGTTGATCACTCTGCTATGAGTTTGCTACTTGCGCTGATTACTCTGCTGTGAATTTGCTGTTTGTGCTGATTACTCTGCTGTGAGTTTGCTGCTTGTGCTGATTACTCTGCTGAGGGTTTGCTGCTTGCGTTGAATACTCTGCTGTGAGTTTGTTGCAAGTGCTGATTACTCTGCAATGAGTTTGGTGCGTATGCTGATTAGTCTGCACTGAGTTTGCTGCTTGTGCTGATTACTCTGCAGTGAATTTGCTGTGTGTGCTGATTACTTTGCTGTGCATTTGCTACTTTTGCTGAATACTTGTGTGTGCTGAAAACTATGTTGTGAGTTTGTTGCTTGTGCTGATTACTCTGCTGTGAGCTGGATCATTGTGCTGATTACTCTGCTGTCAGTTTGGTGCTTTTTATGATTACTCTGCTGTGAGTTTGCTGCTTGCATTTATTACTCTGCTGTGAAATTGCTGCTTGTGCTGATTACTCTGTTGTGAGTTTGCTGCTTGTGCTGATCACCCTGCTGTGAGTTTGTTGCTTGTACTGATTACTCTATTGTGAGTTTGCTGCTTGTGATGAATACTCTACTGCTAGTGTATGCTTATCCTGATTACTCTGCTGGGAGTTTTTTTTGGTTTTGTTGCATACGCTGCTGTCAGCTTCCTGCTTGTGCTGCATACTCTGTTGTGAAATTGCTGCTTGTGTTGATTAATCTGCAATGAATTTGCTGCTTGCACTGATTATACTGTGAGTTTGCTGCTTGAATTGATTACTCTGTTGTCAGTTTGCTGATTGTCCTGATTACTCTGCTGTGAGTTTCCAGTGTTTGCCGAATACTCTGCTGTGAGTTTCCTGGTTGTGCTAATTCCGCTGCTGTGAGTTTTCTGCTTGTGCTGATTACTCTGCTGTGAGTTTGCTGCTTATTCTGAGTACTCTGTTATGAATTTACTGTTTGTGCTGATTACTCTGCTCTGAGTTTGCTGCTTGCACAGATTACACTGCTGTGAGTTTGCTGCTTGTGTTCATTACTCTGCTGTGAGTTTGCTGTGTGTGTGGATTACTTTGGTGTGAGCTTGCTGCTTTTGCTGAATACTCTGCTGTGAGTTTCCTGGTTGTGCTGATTCTGCTGCTGTGAGTTTTCTGCTTGTGTTGATTACTCTGCTGTGAGTTTGCTGATTGTGCTGAATACTCTGCTGTGAGTTTGGTGTGTGTGCTGATTACTTTGGTGTGAGTTTGCTGCTTGTGCTGAATACTCTGCTGTGAGTTTGTTGTGTGTGCTGATGATGCTGCTGAGAGTTTTCTGCTTGTGCTGATTACTCTGCTGTGAATTTGCTGCTTCTGCTGATTACTCTTCTGTGTGTTTGCTGTGTGTGCTGATTACTTTGGTGTGAGTTTGCTGCTTTTGCCAAATACTCTGCTGTGAGTTTGTTGCGTGTGCTGATGACTCTGCTGAGAGTTTTCTGCTTGTGCTGATTACTCTGCTGAGTTTGTTGCTTGTCATGATTACTCTGCAGTGAGTTTGATGCTTGTGCTGAAGACTCTGTTTTGAATGCGATGTTTGTGTTGCTTACTCTGTTGTGCGTTTCCTGCTTGCCCTGATTACTCTGTTGTGAGTTTGCTGCTTTTGCCGAATACTCTGCTGTGAGTTTCCTGGTTGTGCTGATTCTGCTGCTGTGAGTTTGCTGCTTGTGTTGATTACTCTGCTGTGAGTTTGTTGTGTGCACTGATTACGCTGCTGTGCATTTGTTGTCTGTGCTGATTACTCTGCTGTGAGTTTGCTGCTTGTGCTGATTATTCTGCTGTGAGTTTGCTGTGTGTGCTGATTACTTTAGTGTGAGTTTGCTGCTTGTGCTGATCACCCTGCTGTGAGTTTGCTGCTTGTACTGATTACTCTATTGTGAGTTTGCTGCTTGTGATGAATACTCTACTGCTAGTGTATGCTTATCCTGATTACTCTGCTGGGAGTTTTTTTTTGGTTTTGTTGCATACTCTGCTGTCAGTTTCCTGCTTGTGCTGCATACTCGGTTGTGAAATTGCTGCTTGTGTTGATTACTCTGCAATGAATTTGCTGCTTGCACTGATTATACTTTGAGCTTGCTGCTTTGGTTGATTACTCTGTTGTCAGTTTGCTGCTTATTCTGAATACTCTGTTGTGAATTTGGTGTGTGTGCTGATTACTTTGGTGTGAGTTTGCTGCTTATGCTGAATACTCTGCTCTGAGTTTGCTGCTTGCACAGATTACTCTGCTGTGAGTTTGCTGCTTGTGTTGATTACTCTGCTGTGAGTTTGCTGTGTGTGCTGATTACTTTCGTGTGAGCTTGCTGCTTTTGCCGAATACTCTGCTGTGAGTTTCCTGGTTGTGCTAATTCTGCTGCTGTGAGTTTGCTGCTTGTGCTGATTACTCTGCTGTGAGTTTGCTGCTTATTCTGAATACTCTGTTGTGAATTTGGTGTGTGTGCTGATTACTTTGGTGTGAGTTTGCTGCTTGTGCTGAATACTCTGCTGTGAGTTTGTTGCATGTGCTGATGACTCTGCCGAGAGTTTTCTGCTTGTGCTGATTACACTGCTGTGAATTTGCTGCTTGTGCTGATTACTCTGTTGTGATTTTGATGCTTGTGCTGATTACTCTGCTCTGAGTTTGCTGCTTGCACAGATTCCTCTGCTGTGAGTTTGCTGCTTGTGTTGATTACTCTGCTGTGAGTTTGCTGTGTGTGCTGATTACTTTTGTGTGAGCTTGCTGCTTTTGCCGAATACTCTGCAGCGAGTTTCCTGGTTGTGCTGATTCTGCTGCTGTGAGTTTGATGCTTGTGTTGATTACTCTGCTGTGAGGTTGCTGATTGTGCTGAATACTCTGCTGTGAGTTTGGTATGTGTGCTGATTACTTTGGTGTGAGTTTGCTGCTTGTGCTGAATACTCTGCTGTGAGTTTGTTGCTTGTGCTGATTACTTTGGTGTGAGTTTGCTGCTTGTGCTGAATACTCTGCTGTGAGTTTGTTGCATGTGCTGATGACTCTACTGAGAGTTTTCTGCTTGTGCTGATTACTCTGCTGGGAATTTGCTGCTTGTGCTGATTACTCTGTTGTGATTTTGCTGCTTGTGCTGATTACTCTGTTGTGTGTTTGCTGTGTGTGCTGATTACTTTGGTGTGAGTTTACTGCTTTTGCCGAATACTCTGCTGTGAGTTTCCTGGTTGTGCTGCTGATTCTGCTGCTGTGAGTTTGCTGCTTGTGTTGATTACTCTGCTGTGAGTTTGTTGTGTGTACTGATTACGATGCTGTGCATTTGTTGTCTGTGCTGATTACTCTGCTGTGAGTTTGCTGCTTGTGATGATTATTCTGCTGTGAGTTTGCTGTGTGTGCTGATTACTTTGGTGTGAGTTTGCTGCTTGTGCTGAATACTCTGCTGTGAGTTTGTTGCGTGTGCTGATGACTCTACTGAGAGTTTGCTGCTTGTGCTGATTACTCTGCTGAGTTTGTTGCTTGTCATGATTATTGTGCAGTGAGTTTGATGCTTGTGCTGAAGACTCTGTTGTGAATGTGATGTTTGTGTTGATTACTCTGTTGTGAGTTTCCTGCTTGCCCTGATTACTCTGTTGTGAGTTTGCTGCTTTTGCCGAATACTCTTTTGTGAGTTTCCTGATTGTGCTGATTACTCTGTTTTGTGTTTGCTGCTTGTGATGATTACTCTGTAGTGAGTTTGATGCTTGTGAGGAAGACTTTGTTGTGAATGCACTGTTTGTGTTGATTACTCTGCTCTGAGTTTGCTGCTTACACAGATTACTCTGCTGTGAGTTTGCTGTGCCTACTGATTACTCTGCTGTGAGTTTGCTGAATGTGATGATTACTCTGCTGTGAGTTTGCGGCTTGTGCTGATTACTCTGCTTTGAGTTTGCTGCTTGTGCTAAATATTCTTTTTTGAATTTGCTGCTTGTTTGATTATTCTGCTCTGAGTTTGCTGCTTGCAGTGATTACTCTACTGAGAGTTTGCTGCTTATGTTGATTACCATGTTGTGAGCTTGTTGCTTGTCCTGATTATTCAGCTGTGAGTTTGTTGCTTTTGCCGAACACTCTGAGTGAGTTTCCTGCTTGTGGTGATTACTCTGCTTTGAGTTTGCTGCTTATGATGATTACTCTGCTGTGAGTTTGATGCTTGTGCTGACTACTCTGCTGGGCGTTTGCTGCTTGTGCTGATTACGCTGTTGTGAGTTTGCTGCTTGTACTGATTACTCTACTGTGAGTTTGCTGCTTGTACTGATTAGTCTGCTGGGAGTTTGCTGATTGTGCTGAATACTCTGCTGTGAGTTTGCTGCATGTGCTGATTACTCTGCTGTGAGTTTGCTGATTGTGCTGAATACTCTGCTGTGAGTTTGCTGTGTGTGCTGATTACTTTGGTGTGTGTTTGCTGCTTGTGCTGATTGCTCTGCTATGAGTTTGTTGCATGTGCTGAACACTCGCCTGTGAGTTTGCTGCTTGTGCTGAATACTCTGCTGTGAGTTTGCTGCTTATGATGACTACTCTGCAGTGAGTCTCATGCTTCTGCTGAATACTCTGCTGTGAGTTTCCTGCTTGTGTTGATTACTCTGCTGTGAGTTTTCTGTGTGTGCTGATTACTTTCGTGTGAGCTTGCTGCTTTTGCCGAATACTCTGCTGCGAGTTTCCTGGTTGTGCTGATTCTGCTGCTGTGAGTTTGATGCTTGTGTTGATTACTCTGCTGTGAGTTTGCTGATTGTGCTGAATACTCTGCTGTGAATTTGTTGTGTGTGCTGATGTCTCTGCCGAGAGTTTTCTGCTTGTGCTGATTACTCTGCTGGGAATTTGCTGCTTGTGCTGATTACTCTGTTGTGATTTTGCTACTTGTGCTGATTACACTGCTGTGTGTTTGCTGTGTGTGCTGATTACTTTGGTGTGAGTTTACTGCTTTTGCCGAATACTCTGCTGTGAGTTTCCTGGTTGTGCTGATTACACTGCTGTGAGTTTGCTGCTTGTGATGATTATTCTGCTGTGAGTTTGCTGTGTGTGCTGATTACTTTGGTGCGAGTTTGCTGCTTGTGCTGAATACTCTGCTGTGAGTTTGTTGCATGTGCTGATGACTCTACTGAGAGTTTTCTGCTTGTGCTGATTACTTTGCTGAGTTTGTTGCTTGTCATGATTACTGTACAGTGAGTTTGATGCTTGTGCTGAAGACTCTGTTATGAATGTGATGTTTGTGTTGATTACTCTGTTGTGAGTTTCCTGCTTGCCCTGATTACTCTGTTATGAGTTTGCTGCTTCTGCTGAATACTCTTTTGTGAGTTTCCTGATTGTGCTGATTTCTCTGTTTTGTGTTTACTGCTTGTGATGATTACTCTGTAGTGAGTTTGATGCTTGTGATGAAGACTTTGTTGTGAATGCGCTGTTTGTGTTGATTACTCTGCTCTGAGTTTGCTGCTTACACAGATTACTCTGCTGTGAGTTTGCTGTGCCTACTGATTACTCTGCTGTGAGTTTGCTGAATGTGATGATTACTCTGCTGCGAGTTTGCTGCTTGTGCTGATTACTCTGCTTTGAGTTTGCTGCTTGTGCTAAATATTCTTTTTTGAATTTGCTGCTTGTTTGATTATTCTGCTCTGAGTTTGCTGCTTGCAGTCATTACTCTACTGAGAGTTTGCTGCTTATGTTGATTACCATGTTGTGAGCTTGTTGCTTGTCCTGATTATTCAGCTGTGAGTTTGTTGCTTTTGCCGAACACTCTGCAGTGAGTTTCCTGCTTGTGGTGATTACTCTGCTTTGAGTTTGCTGCTTGTGCTGATTACTCTGCTGGGAGTTTGCTGCTTGTGCTGATTATGCTGTTGTGAGTTAGCTGCTTGCACTGATTACTCTGCTGTGAGTTTGCTGCTTGTTCTGATTAGTCTGCTGGGAGTTTACTAATTGTGCTGAATATTCTGCTGTGAGTTTGCTGCATGTGCTGATTACTCTGCTGTGAGTTTGCTGATTGTGCTGAATACTCTGCTGTAAGTCTGCTGCATATGCTTATTACTCTGCTGTGAGTTTGCTGCATTTGCTGATTACTCTGATCTGAGTTTTTTGCTTGTGCTGGTTTTACTGTTGTAGGTTTCCTGCTTGTGCTGAATACTCTGCTCTGAGTTTGTTGTGTGTGCTGATAACTCTGCTGTGAGTTTGCTGCATGTGCTGATTACTCTCCACTGAGTTTGCTCCTTGCGCTTATTACTGTGCTGTGAATTTGCTGTTTGTGCTGATTACTCTGCTGTGAGTTTGCTGCTTGTGCTGAACACTCACCTGTGAGTTTGCTGCTTGTGCTGAATACTCTGCTGTGAGTTTGCTGCTTGTGCTTATTACTCTGCTGTGAGTTTGCTGCTTTTGATGATTACTCTGCAGTGAGTCTGATGCTTCTGCTGAATACTCTGCTGTGAGTTTCCTGCTTGTGCTGATTACTCTGCTGAGTTTGTTGCTTGTCATGATTACTCTGCAGTGAGTTTGATGCTTGTGCTGAAGACTCTGTTGTGAATGCGATGTTTGTGTTGATTACTCTGTTGTGAGTTTGCTGCTTGCCCTGATTACTCTGTTGTGAGTTTGGTGCTTTTGCCAATACTCTTTGTGAGTTTCCTGATTGTGCTGATTACTCTGTTTTGTGTTTGCTGCTTGTGATGATTACTCTGTAGTGAGTTTGATGCTTGTGATGAAGACTTTGTTGTGAATGTGCTGTTTGTGTTGATTACTCTGCTCTGAGTTTGCTGCTTACACAGATTACTCTGCTGTGAGTTTGTTGTGCCTGCTGATTACTCTGCTGTGAGTTTGCTGAATGTGATGATTACTCTGCTGTGAGTTTGCTGCTTGTCCTTATTACTCTGATGTGAGTTTGCTGCTTTTGCCGAATATTCTTCTGTGGGTTTCCTGATTGTGCTGATTACTCTGCTGTGAGTTTGCTGCTTGTGCTGATTACTCTGCTTTGAGTTCGCTGCTTGTGCTAAATATTCTGTTTTGAATTTGCTGCTTGTTTGATTATTCTGCTCTGAGTTTGCTGCTTGCAGTGATTACTCTTCTGAGAATTTGCTGCTTATGTTGATTACCATTTTGTGAGCTTGTTGCTTGTCCTGATTACTCAGCTGTGAGTTTGTTGCTTTTGCCGAACACTCTGCAGTGAGTTTCTTGCTTGTGGTGATTACTCTGCTTTGAGTTTTCTGCTTGAGCTGATTACTCTGCTGTGAGTTTGATGCTTGTGCTGACTACTCTGCTTGGAGTTTGCTGCTTGTGCTGATTAGTCTGCTGGGAGTTTGCTAATTGTGCTGAATACTCTGCTGTGAGTTTGCTGCATGTGCTGATTACTCTGCTGTGAGTTTGCTGATTGTGCTGAATACACTGCTGTAAGTTTGTTGCATGTGCTTATTACTCTGCTGTGAGTTTGCTGCATTTGCTGATTACTCTGATCTGAGTTTTCTGCTGGGCTGGTTTCACTGTTGTGGGTTTGCTCCTTGTGCTGAATACTCTGCTCTGAGTTTGTTGTGTGTGCTGATAACTCTGCTGTGAGTTTGCTGCATGTGCTGATTACTCTCCTCTGAGTTTGCTCCTTGCGCTTATTACTGTGCTGTGAATTTGCTACTTGTGCTGATTACTCTGCTTTGAGTTTGCTGCTTGTGCTGAACACTTACCTGTGAGTTTGCTGCTTGTGCTGAATACTCTGCTGTTAGTTTGCTGCTTGTGCTGAATACTCTGCTGTGAGTTTGCAACTTGTGCTGATTACTCTGCTGAGAGTTTGCTGCTTGTGCTGATTGCGTGGCTATGAGTTTGCTGAGTGTGCTGATTTCTATTCTTTGAGTTTGTTGCTTCGCTGAATACTGTGCTGTGAGTTTGTTGTTTGTGCCAATTACTATGCTGTGTGTTTGTTGTATGTGCTGATTACTCTGCTGTGAGTTTGCTGCTTGTGCTGATTACTATGCTGTGAGTTTGCTGTGTGTGCTGATGACTTTACTATGAGTTTGCTGCTTGTGCTGAATACTCTGCTATGAGTTTGTTGTGTGCTGAATACTCTGCTGTGAGTTTGCTGCTTGTTCTGATTACTCTGCTCTATATTTGCTGCTTGCACTGATTAGTCTACTGTGAGTTTGCTGCCTGTGTTGATTTCTCTGTTGTCAGTTTGCTGCTTGCCCTGATTACTCTCCTGTGAGATTGCTTATTTTGCCGACTACTCTGCTGTGAGTTTCATGCTTTTGCAGATTCCTCTGCTGTGAGTTTGCTGCTTGTGCTGAATACTCTGCTGTGATATTGCTGCTTGTTATGAATACTCTGTTTTGAATTTGCTGCTTCTGTTGATTACTCTCCTTTTAGTTTGCCGCTTGCACATATTACTCTGCCCTGAGTTTGCTCCTTGAGCTCGTTACTCTGTTGTGTGTTAGCTGTGTGTGCTGATTACTCTGCTGTGAGTTTGATGTGTGTGCTGATTACTCTGCTGTGAATTTTCTGCTTGTGCTGATTATTCTGTTTTGAGCTTGCTGTTTGTGCTGAATACTCTGCTGTGAGTTTCCTGCTTGTCCTGATTATTCTGCTGTGAGTTTTCTGCTTGCACTGATTACTCTGCAGTGAGTTTGCTGCTTGCACTGTTTTCTCTGCTGTGAGTTATTGCTTGTGCTGTCTACTATGTTCTGAAGTTTGCTGCTTGTGCTGATTACTCTGCTGTGAGTTTTATGCTTTTGATGATTACTCTGCAGTGAGTCTGATGCTTCTGCTGAATACTCTGCTGTGCATTTCCTGCTTGTGCTGATTGCTCTGCTTTGAGTTTGCTGCTTGTGCTGAATATTCTGTTGTGGATTTGCTGCTTGTGTTAATTACTCTGTTCTTAGTTTGATGCTTGCATTGATTACTCTGATGTAAGTTTCCTGCTTGCACTTATTATTCTGTTGGGAGTTTGTTGCTTCTGCTAAAGACTATGTTGTGAATTTGCTGTTTACTCTAATCTGAATTTCCTGCTTGCACTGATTACTCTCATGTGAGTTCAGTGTTGGTGTTTATTACTCTGCTATGAGTTTGCTGCTTGCGCTGATTAGTCTGCTGTGTATTTTCTGCTTGTGCTGATTACTCTGTTGTGAGTTTGCTGCTTGTGCTTATTACTCTTCTTTGAGTTTACTGCTTGTGCTTATTATTCTGCTGTGAATTTGCTTCCTGAGCTGAATACTCTGCTGTGAGTTTGGTGCTTGTGCTGAATACTCTGCCATGAGTTTGCTGCTTGTGCTGGTTTTTCTGCTGTGAGTTTGCTGCTTGTGCTAAATTCTCTGCTGTGAGTTTGCTGTGTGTTCTGATTACTCTGCTGATAACTTGCTGCATTGGATGATTACTCAGCTGTGAGTTTGATGCTTGTGCTGATTACTCTACTGTGAGTTTGCTGCTTCTGCTGATTACTCTGCTGTGAGTTTGTTGCTTGTGCTCATTATGTGGCTGTGATTTGCTGTGTGTGTGGATTACTTTGATGTGAGTTTGCTACTTATGCAGAATACTCTACTGTGAGTTTGTTGTGTGACTAATTACTCTGCTGTGAGTTTGCTGTGGGTGCTGATTACTCTGCTGTAAGTTTGCTGCTTGTGCTGATTACTCTGTTATGAATTTGCTGCTTGTGCTGATTACTCCGCTGTGAGTTTGGAGCTTCTGATGATTACTCTGCTGTGAGTTGGCTGATTTGCTGATTACTCTGCTGTGAGTTTGCTGCTTGTATTGATTACTTTGCTTTGCGTTTATTGTTTGTGCTTATTATCCTGCTCTTAGTTTGTTGGCTGTGCTGAATACTCTGCCGTGAATTTGCTGCTTGTGCTGAAAACTCTCCTGTGAGTGTTCTGCCTGTGCTGGTTTCTCTATGGTGTGTTTGCTGCTTGTGCTGAATTCTCTGCTGTGAGTTTGCTGATTGTGCTGAATTCTCTGCTGTGAATTTGCTGTGTATTCTGATTACTCTGCTGTTAGTTTGCTGCATGTGGTGATTACTCAGCTGTGTGTTTGATGCTTGTGCTCATTACTCTGCTGTGAGTTTGCTGCTTCTGATGAGTACTCTGCTGTGAGTTTGCTGCTTGTGCTGATTACACGGCTGTGAGTTTGCTGGGTGTGCTGATTACTTGGTGTGAGTTTGCTGCTTGTGCTGAATACTCTGCTGTGAGTTTGTTGTGTGACTAATTACTCTGCTTTGAGTTTACTGTGTGTGTTGATTACTCTGCTGTGGGTGTGCTGCTTTTGCTGATTACTCTGCTGTGTGTTTGCTTTGTATGCTGATTACTATGCTGAGTTTGCTGCTTTTGATGATTATGCTGCTGTGAGTTTGTTGCTTATTTTTAATACTCTGCTGTGAGTTTGCTGCTTCTGCTGAATACTCTGATGTGAGTTTGCTGCTTGTGCTGATTACTCTGCTGTGAGTTTGCTGCTTCTGCTGATTACTCTGCTGTGTGTTTGCTGCTTGCACTTATTACATGGTTGTGAGTTTACTGAATGTGCTGACTACTTTGCTTTGAGTTTTCTGCTTGTGCTGAATAATCTGCTGTGAGTTTGTTGTGTGCTTATTACTGTGCTGTGAGTTTGCTGCTTGTGCTCATTATGTGGCTGTGAGTTTGTGGCTTGTGCTGATTGCTCTGCTTTGAGTTTGCTGCTTGTGCTGAATATTCTGTTGTGAATTTGCTGCTTGTGTTGATTACTCTACTATTAGTTTGCTGCTTGCACTGATTACTCTGATGTAAGTTTCCTGCTTGCTCTTATTACTGTTTTGGGAGTTTGTTGCATCTGCTGAATACTCTGTTGTGAATTTGCTGTTTAATCTACTCTGAATTTCCTGCTTGCATTGATTACTCTCATGTGAGTTCACTGCTGGTGTCTATTACTATTAATTTGCTGTTTGCACTGATTAGTCTGCTATGAGTTTACTGCTTGTGCTGATTAGTCTGCTGGGAGTTTGCTAATTGTGCTGAATACTCTGCTGTGAGTGTGCGGTGTGTGTGCTGATTACTCTGCTGTGATTTTGCTGATTGTGCTGAATAATCTGCTGTAAGTTTGCTGCATTTGCTTATTACTCTGCTGTGAGTTTGCTGCATGTGCTGATTACTCTGATCTGAGTTTTCTGCTTGTGCTGGTTTCACTGTTGTAGGTTTGCTGCTTGTGCTGAATACTCTGCTCTGAATTTGTTGTGTGTGCTGATAACTCTGCTGTGATTTTGCTGCATGTGCTGATTACTCTTCTCTGAGTTTGCGCCGTGCGCTTATTACTGTGCTGTGAATTTGCTGCTTGTGCTGATTACTCTGCTGTGAGTTTGCTGCTTGTGCTGAACACTCTCCTGTGAGTTTGATGTGTGTGCTGATTACGCTGCTGTGAGTTTTCTGCTTCTGCTGAATACTCTGCTGTGAGTTTGCTACTTGCACTGATTACTCTGCTGTGAGTTTGCTGCTTGTGCTGAATACTCTGCTGTGAGTTTGCTGCTTGTGCTGAATATTGTGCTGTGAGTTTGCTACTTGTGCTGATTACTCTGCTGTGAGTTTGTTGCTTGTGTTGATTGCGTGGCTGTGAGTTTGCTGAGTGTGCTGATTTCTATTCTTTGAGTTTGTTGCTTGTGCTGAATACTGTGCTGTGAGTTTGTTGTTTGTGCCAATTACTATGCTGTGTGTTTGTTGATGTGCTGATTACTCTGCTGTGAGTGTGCTGTGTGTGCTGATGACTTTACTGTGAGTTTGCTGATTGTGCTGATTACTCTAGTATGAGTTTGTTGCATGTGCTGATTACTCTGCTGTGAGTTTACTGCTTGTTCTGATTACTCTGCTCTATATTTGCTGCTTGCACTGATTAGTCTACTGTGAGTTTGCTGCCTGTGTTGATTTCTCTTGTCAGTTTGCTGCTTGTCCTGATTACTCATCTGTGAGATTGCTTATTTTGCTGACTACTCTGCTGTGAGTTTTCTGCTTTTGCAGATTACTCTGCTGTGAGTTTGCTACTTGTGCTGAATACTCTGCTGTGATTTTGCTGCTTGTCATGAATACTCTGTTGTGAATTTGCTGTTTCTGTTGATTACTCTCCTTTTAGTTTGCCGCTTGCACAGATTACTCTGCCCTTAGTTTGCTCCTTGTGTTCGTTACTCTGCTGTGTGTTAGGTGTGTGTGCTTACTCTGCTGTGAGTTTGATGTGTGTGCTGATTACTTTGGTGTCAGTTGCCTGCTTGTGCTGATACTCTGCTGCGAGTTTGTATTGACATTTGCTTACTCTGTTGTGAGGTTACTGCTTTTGCTGATTATTCTGCTGTGAACATACTTTTTGTGCTGATTGCTCTTGTGAGTTTGCTGCTTGTGCTGATTACTCTGCTGTGAGTTTGGTGCATGCACTGATTTCTCTGCTGTAAGTTTGCTGCTTGTGCTGATTACTCTGTTGTGAGTTTGCAACTAGTGCTGAATACTCTGCTGTGAGTTTGCTGCTTGTCCTGATTATTCTGCTTTGAGTTTGCTGCTTGAGCTTATTGCTCTGCTCTGAGTTTGCTGCTTGCACTGTTTTCTCTGCTTTGAGTTTGCTGCTTGTGCTGATTACTCTGCTCTGAGTTTGCTGCTTGTGCTGATTACTCTGATCTGAGTTTTCTGCTTGTGCTGGTTTCATTATTGTGGGTTTGCTGCTTGTGCTGAGTACTCTGCTCTGAGTTTTGTTGTGTGTGCTGATAACACTGCTGTGAGTTTGCTGCATGTGCTGATTACTCTCCTCTGAGTTTGCTCTGTGCACTTATTACTGTGCTGTGAATTTGCTGCTTGTGCTGATTACTCTGCTGTGAGTTTGATGCTTGTGTTGAACAATCTCATGTGAGTTTGCTGTGTGTGCTGATTACGCTGCTGTGAGTTTTCTGCTACTGCTGAATACTCTGCTGTGAGTTTGCTACTTGTGCTGATTACTCTGCTGTGAGTTTGCTGCTTGCGCTGAATACTCTGCTGTGAGTTTTCTGCTTGTGCTGAATACTCTGCTGCGAGTTTACTACTTGTGCTGATTACTCTGCTGTGAGTTTGCTGCTTGTGCTGATTGCGTGGCTGTGAGTTTGCTGAGTGTGCTGATTTCTATTCTTTGAGTTTGTTGCTTGTGCTGAATACTGTGCTGTGAGCTTGTTGTTTGTGCCAATTACTATGCTGTGTGTTTGTTTTATGTGCTGATTACTCTGCTGTGAGTTTGCTGCTTGTGCTGATTACTATGCTGTGAATTTGCTGTGTGTGCTGATAACTTTACTGTGAGTTTGCTGCTTGTGCTGAATACTCTGCTATGAGTTTGTTGCATGTGCTGAATACTCTGCTGTGAGTTTACTGCTTGTTCTGATTACTCTGCTCTATATTTGCTGCTTTCACTGATTAGTCTACTGTGAGTTTGCTGCCTGTGTTGATTTCTCTTGTCAGTTTGCTGCTTGTCCTGATTACTCTCGTGTGAGATTGCTTATTTTGCCGAACACTCTGCTTTGAGTTTCCTGCTTTTGCAGATTCCTCTGCTGTGATTTTGCTTCTTGTCATGAATACTCTGTTGTGAATTTGCTGTTTCTGTTGATTACTCTCCTTTTAGTTTGCCGCTTGCACAGATTACTCTGCCCTGAGTTTGCTCCTTGTGTTCATTACTCTGCTGTGTGTTAGCTGTGTGTGCTGATTACTCTGCTGTGAGTTTGATGTGTGTGCTGATTACTTTGGTGTGAGTTGCCTGCTTGTGCTGATACTCTGCTGTGAGTTTGTTGCTTGTGCTGATTACATGGCTGTCAGTTTGCTGGGTGTGCTGCTTACTTTGCTGTGAGTTTATTGCTTGTGCTGAATACTCTGCTGTGAGTTTGTTGTGTGACTAATTTCTCTGCTGTGAGTTTGCTGTGTGTGCTGATTACATTTCTGTGGTTTTGCTGCTTGTGCTGAATAGTCCACTGTGAGTTTGTGCTTGTGTTGATTATTCTGCTGTGAATTTGCTGCTTGTGCTAAATACGCTTTTGTGAATTTGCAGTTTGTGTTCATTACTCTGAGCTTGCTGCTTGTACAGATTACTCTGCTGTGAGTTTGCTGCTTGTGCTGATTACTCTGCTGTGAGTTTGCTGCTTGTGTTGAATTCTCTCCATTTGTTGCTTGTGCTGAATGCTCTGCTGAGGGTTTGTTGTGTGTGCTAATTACTGTGCTGTGTATTTGTTGTATGTGCTGAATGCTTTGCTGTGAGTTTGCTGTTTGTGCTGATTACTTTGCTGTGAGTTTGCTGCTTGTGCTGAATACTCTGCTGTGAGTTTGCTGTGTGTGCTGAATACTCTGCTACGAGTTTACTACTTGTGCTGATTACTCTGCTGTGGGTTTGCTGCTTGTGCTGATTGCATAGCTGTGAGTTTGCTGAGTGTGCTGATTTCTATTCTTTGAGCTTGTTGTTTGTGCTGAATACTGTGCTGTGAGTTTGTTGTTTGTGCCAATTACTATGCTGTGTGTTTGTTGTATGTGCTGATTACTCTGCTGTGAGTTTGCTGCTTATGCTGATTACTATGCTGTGAGTTTTCTGTGTGTGCTGATGACTTTACTGTGAGTTTGCTGCTTGTGCTGAATACTCTGCTGTGAGTTTACTGCTTGTTCTGATTACTCTGCTCTATATTTGCTGCTTTCACTGATTAGTCTACTGTGAGTTTGCTGCCTGTGTTGATTTCTCTTGTCAGTTTGCTGCTTGTCCTGATTACTCTCGTGTGAGATTGATTATTTTGCCGAACACTCTGCTGTGAGTTTCCTGCTTTTACAGATTCCTCTGCTGTGATTTTGCTGCCTGTCATGAATACTCTGTTGTGAATTTGCTGTTTCTGTTGATTACTCTCCTTTTAGTTTGCCGCTTGCACAGATTACTCTGCCCTGAGTTTGCTCCTTGTGTTCGTTACTCTGCTGTGTGTTAGCTGTGTGTGCTGATTACTTTGGTGTGAGTTGTCTGCTTGTGCTGTCACTCTGCTGTGAGTTTGTTGCTTGTGCTGATACTCTGCTGTGAGTTTGTTGCTTGTGCTGATTACTTTGCTGTGAGTTTATTGCTTGTGCTGAATACTCTGCTGTGAGTTTGTTGTATGACTACTTACTCTGCTGTGAGTTTGCTGTATGTGCTGATTACATTTCTGTGGTTTTGCTGCTTGTGCTGAATAGTCCAATGTGAGTTTGTGCTTGTGTTGATTATTCTGCTGTGAATTTGCTGCTTGTGCTAAATGCTCTGCTGTGAGTTTGCTGCTTGTGTTGAATTCTCTCCATTTGTTGCTTCTGCTAAATGCTCTGCTGAGAGTTTGTTGTGTGTGCTAATTACTGTGCTGTGTATTTGTTGTATGTGCTTAATGCTTTGCTGTGAGTTTGCTGCTTGTGCTGATTACTCTGCTGTGAGATGGCTGTCTGTGCTGATTACTTTGCTGTGAGTTTGATGCTTGTGCTTAATACTCTGCCATGAGTTTGTTGCATGTGCTGATTACTCTGTTGTGAATTTGCTGCTTGTGCTGATTACTCTGCTGTGAGTTTGCAGAATGTACTGAACACTCTATTGTGAGTTGTCTGCTTGTGCTGAGTACTCTGTTGTGAATTTGCTGCTTGTGTTGATTACTCTGCTCTATATTTTCCCCTTGCACTGATTACTCTACTGTGGGTTTGCTGCTTATGTTGATTTGTCTGTTGATGTCTTTGTTAGTTTGCTGCTTGTCCTGATTTCTCTGCTGTGAGTTTTTGCTTGTGCTGTTGTGAACTTGCTGCTTGTATTGGTTACTCTGGTCTGAATTTGCAGCTTGCACTTATTACTCTACTCTGAGTTTGCTGCTTGTGTTGATTACCCTGTTGTCAGTTTGCTGCATGTCCTGATTACTCTGCTGTGAGTTTGCTGCTTTTGTTGAAAAGTCTGCTGTGAATTACCTGCTTGTGCTGATTACTCTGGTGTGAGTTTGCTGCATGTGCTTATTACTCTGATCTGAGTTTTCTGCTTGTGCTGGTTTCACTATTGTGGGTTTGCTGCTTGTGCTGAATACTCTGGTCTGAGTTTGTTGTGTGTGCTGATAACTCTGCTGTGAGTTTGCTGCATGTGCTGATTACTCTCCTCTGAGTTTGCTCTGTGCACTTATTACTGTGCTGTGAATTTGCTGCTTGTGCTGATTACTCTGCTGTGAGTTTGCTGCTTGTGCTGAACACTCTCCTGTGAGTTTGCTGTGTGTGCTGATTATGCTGCTGTGAGTTTGCTGCTTGTGCTGAATACTCTGCTGTGAGTTTGCTGCTTGTGCTGAATACTCTGCTGCGAGTTTACTACTTGTGCTGATTACTCTGCTGTGGGTTTGCTGCTTGTGCTGATTGCTTGGCTGTGAGTTTGCTGAATGTGCTGATTTCTATTCTTTGAGCTTGTTTGTGCTGAATACTGTGCTGTGAGTTTGTTGTTTGTGCCAATTACTATGCTGTGTGTTTGTTGTATGTGCTGATTACTCTGCTGTGAGTTTGCTGCTTGTGCTGATTACTATGCTGTGAGTTTGCTGTGTGTGCTGATGACTTTACTGTGAGTTTGCTGCTTGTGCTGAGTACTCTGCTAAGAGTTTGTTGCATGTGCTGAATACTCTGCTGTGAGTTTACTGCTTGTTCTGATTACTCTGCTCTATATTTGCTGCTTTCACTGATTAGTTTACTGTGTGTTTGCTGCCTGTGTTGATTTCTCTTGTCAGTTTGTTGCTTGTCCTGTTTACTCTCCTGTGAGATTGCTTATTTTGCCGAAAACTCTGCTGTGAGTTTCCTGCTTTTGCAGATTCCTCTTCTGTGAGTTTGCTGCTTGTGCTGAATAATATGCTGTGATTTTGCTGTTTGTCATGAATACTCTGTTTTGAATTTGCTGTTTCTGTTGATTACTCTCCTTTTAGTTTGTCGCTTGCACAGATTACTCTGCCCTGAGTTTGCTCCTTGTGTTCGTTACTCTGCTGTGTGTTAGCTGTGTGTGCTGATTACTCTGCTGTGAGTTTGATGTGTGTGCTGATTACTTTGGTGTGAGTTGCCTGCTCGTGTTGATATTCTGCTGCGAGTTTGTATTGACTTTTGCTTACTCTGTTGTGAGGTTGCTACTTTTGCTGATTATTCTGCTGTGAACATGCTGCTTGTGCTGATTGCTCTGTTGTGAGTTTGCTGCTTGTGCTGATTACTCTGCTGTGAGTTTGCTGCTTGTCCTGATTATTCTGCTATGAGTTTGCTGCTTGAGCTGATTGCTCTGCTCTGAGTTTGCTGCTTGCACTGTTTTCTCTGCTTTGAGTTTGCTGCTTGTGCTGATTACTCTGCTCTGAGGTTGCTGTTTGTGCTGATTACTCTGCTGTGGATTTGATGCTTGTGCTGAATACTCTGCTGTGAGTTTGCTGTGTGTGCTAATTACACTGTTGTCAGTTTGCTGCTTGTCCTGATTACTCTGCTCTGAGTTTGCTGCTTTTGCTGAATACTCTGCTGTGAGTTTCCTGCTTGTCCTGGTTACTCTGCTGAGTTTGCTGCTTGTGCTGATTACTGTGTAGTGAGTTTCTGCTTGTGTTGAAAACTCTGTTGTGAATTTGCTGTTTGTATTAACTTCTCTACTCTGAGTTTGATGCTTACACAGATTACTCTGCTGTGAGTTTGCTTAATGTGCTGATTATTCTGCTTTGAGTGTGCTGCTTGTGGTGAATATTCTGTTTTGAATTTGCTACTTGTAGTGAATACTCTGCTATGAGTTTGCAGCTTGTCCTGATAACTCTGCTGTGAGTTTGCTGTGTGTGCTGATTATGCTGCTGTGAGTTTGCTGCTTCTGCTCAATACTCTGCTGTGAGTTTGCTACTTGTTCTGATTACTCTGCTGTGAGTTTGCTGCTTCTGCTCAATACTCTGCTGTGAGTTTGCTGCTTGTGTTGAATTCTCTCCATTGCATTTTCTGCTTGTGCTGATTACGTGGCTGTGAGTTTGCTGAGTGTGCTGATTTCTTTGCATTGAATTTGTTGCTTCTGCTGAATGCTCTGCTGAGTGTTTGTTGTGTGTGCTAATTACTGTGCTATGTGTTTGTTGTATGTGCTGATTGCTTTGCTGTGAGTTTGCTGCTTGTGCTGAATACTCTGCTGTGAGATGGCTGTCTGTGCTGATTACTGTGCTGTGAGTTTGATGCTTGTGCTTAATCCTCTGCCATGAGTTTGTTGTATGTGCTGATTACTCTGGTGTGAGTTTGCTGCTTGTGCTGATTACTCTACTGTGAGTTTTCTGCTTGTGCTGAGTACTCCGTTGTGAATTTGCTGCTTGTGTTGATTAGTTTGCTCTATATTTGCCCCTTGCACTGATTACTCTACTGTGGGTTTGCTGCTTATGTTAATTTGGCTGTTGATTTCATTGTTAGTTTGCTGCTTGTCCTGATTACTCTGCTGTGAGTTTTTGCTTGTGCTGAATACTCTGTTGTGAACTTGCTGCTTGTATTGGTTACTCTGGTCTGAATTTTCAGCTTGCACTTATTACTCTACTCTGAGTTTGCTGCTTGTGTTGATTACCCTGTTGTCAGTTTGCTGCATGTCCTGATTACTCTGCTGTGAGTTTTCTGCTTTTGTTGAATAGTCTGCTGTGAATTACCTGCTTGCGCTGATTACTCTACTGTGAGTTTGCAGAATGTGCTTATTACTCTGCTGTGAGTTTGCTGCATGTGCTGATTACTCTGATCTGAGCTTTCAGCTTGTGCTGGTTTCACTGTTGTGGGTTTGCTGCCTGTGCTGAATACTCTGCTCTGAGTTTGTTGAGTGTGATGTTAACTCTGCTGTGAGTTTGCTGCATGTGCTGATTACTCTCCTCTGCGTTTGCTCCGTGTGCTTATTACTGTGCTGTAAATTTGCTGCTTGTGCTGATTACTCTGCTCTATATTTGCCCCTTGCTCTGATTACTCTACTCTGGGTTTGCTGCTTATGTTGATTTGTCTGTTGATTTCTTTGTTATTTTGCTGCTTGTCCTGATTACTCTGCTGTGAGTTTTTGCTTGTGCTGAATACTCTGTTGTGAACTTGCTGCTTGTATTGGTTACTCTGGTCTGAATTTGCAGCTTGCACTTATTACTCTACTCTGAGTTTGCTGCTTGTGTTGATTACCCTCTTGTAAGTTTGATGCATGTCCTGATTACTCTGATGTGAGTTTGCTGCTTTTGTTGAATAGTCTACTGTGAATTACCTGCTTGTTCTGATTACTTTACAATGAGTTTGCTGCTTATGCTGAATACTCTTTTGTGAATTTGTTGTTTGTGTTGACTGCTCTGAGTTTGCTGCTTGCACATATTACTCTGCTGTGAGGTTGCTTTGCATGCTGCTTACCCTGCTGTGAGTTTGCTGCATGTGCTGGTTACTGGGGTCTGAGTTTACTGCTTGTACTTAGTACTCTGCTGTGAGCTTGCTGCTTGTCCTGATTACTCTGCTGTGAGTTTGCTGCTTTTGCTGAGTACTTTGCTGTGAGTTTCCTGCTTGTGTGATTATTGTGCTGTATGTTTGCTGCTTGTGCTGATTACTCTTTATGAGTTTGCTGCTTGTGCTGAATATTCTGTTGTGAATTTGCTGCTTGTATTGAATACTCTGCTGTGAGTTTTCTGCTTGTACTGATTCCATGGCTGTGAGTTTGCTGAGCAAGCTGATTTATTTGCATTCAGTTTGTAGCTTCTGCTGAATATGCTGCATGAGTTTGTTGTGTGTGCTAATTACTGTGCTTTGTGTTTGTTGTATGTGCTGATTACTTTGCTCTGAGTTTGCTGTTTGTGCTGATTACTCTGCTGTGAGTTTGCTGTTTGTGCTGATTACTCTGCTGTGAGTATGCTGTCTGTGCTGATTACTTTGATGTGAGTTTGCTGCTTGTGCTTAATACTCTGCTGTGAGTTGGTTGTGTGTGCTGATTACTCTGCTGTGAGTTTGCTGCCTGTGCTGATTACTCTGCTGTGAGTTTGCTGCATGTGCTGCTCACTCTGCTGTGAGTTTTCTGCTTGTGTTGAATACTCTGTTGTGAATTTGCTGATTGTGTTGATTGATCTGCTCTATATTTGCCCTGCTGTGGGATTGCTGCTTGTGTTGATTTCTCTGTTGATTTCTTTGTTAGTTTTCTGCTTGTCCTGATTATTCTGCTGTGAGATTGCTGCATGTTATGATTACTTTGCTATGAGTTTGATGCTTTTTCTGAATACTCTGCTGTGAGTTTGCTGTTTGTGCTGATTAAGCTGCTGTGAGTTTGTTGTTTTTGCTGATTACTCTGCAGTGAATTTACTCCTTGTGCTGAATACACTTTTGTGAATAATTTGCATTGTAGTTTGTGTTGATTAGTCTACTCTGAGATTGTCACTTGCACAGATTACTCTGCTGTGTGTTTCCTGCTTGTGCTAATTACTAAGTTGTGAGGTTCCTGCCTGTGCTGATAACTCTGCTGTGAGTATGCTGCTTGTGCTGATTACTCTCCTGTGGATTTGCTGCTTGTGCTGAAAACTCTGTTGTGAGTTTGCTTTGTGTGCTAATTACTCTGTTCATAGTTTCTACTGTTGCTTATTACACTGCTGTGAGTTTTCTTCTTTTGCTGAATACACCACTGTGAGTTTCATTCTTGTGCTGATTACTCTGCTGTGAGTTTGCTGCTTGTACTGATTAGGGGTTGGGAGGGTGGCCTAATGGTGGGGTGTGTGTTGCCAACACACAACAGGCAGGCAGGGTTTGAATCACAGAGATAAATTTTAGGGCTTAAAATGCTCACAAAGGCAGTTAGCTTAGTACCAACCTATGAACCTATGAACCTATGAACTCTGCTGTGAGTTTTTGCTTGTGCTGAATACTCTGTTCTCAACTTGCTGCTTGTGTTGGTTACTCTGCTCTGAATTTGCAGCTTGCACTTATTACTGTGCTCTGAGTTTGCTGCTTGTATAGATTACTCTGTTGTTGTCAGTTTTCTGCATGTCCTGATTGCTCTGCTGTGAGTTTGCTGCTTGTGCTGATTACTTTGCAGTGAGTTTGCTGCTTATGCTGAATAGTCTGTTGTGAATTTGTTGCTTGTGTTGACTACTCTGCTCTGTGTTTGCTGCTTGCACAGATTACTCTGATGTGAGTTTGCTTTGCATGCTGGTTACCCTGCTGTGCATTTGCTGTGTTTGCTGCTTACTGGGCTCTGAGTTTACTGCTTGTAGTGAGTACTCTGCTGTGAGCTTGCTGCTTGTCCTGATTACTCTGATGTGAGTTTGCTGCTTTTGCTGAGTACTCTGTATGAGTTTGCTGCTTGCACTGAATATTCTGCTGTGAATTTGCTGCTTATGCTGAATACTCTGCTGTGAGTGAGTTTGCTGCTTGTACTGATTACGTGGTTTTCAGTTTGCTGCATTTGCTAATTTCTTTGCATTGAGTTTGTAGATTTTGTTGAATACTCTGCTGCAAGTTTGTTGTGTGTGCTAATTACTGTGCTCTGAGTTTGCTGTTTGTGCTGATTACTCTGCTGTGAGTTTGCTGTGTGTGCTGATTACTTTGCTGTGAGTTTGCTGCTTATGCAGAATACTCTGCTGTGAGTTTGTTGCCTGTTCTGATTACTCTGCTGTGAGTTTGCTGCTTGTGCTGATTACTCTGCTGTGAGTTTGCTGCATGTGATAATCACTCTGCTGTGAGTTTGCTGCTTGTGCTGAATACTCTGTTGTGAATTTGCTGCTTGTCTTGATTACTCTGCTTTATGTTTGCTCCTTGCACTGATTACTCTACTGTGGGTTTGCTGCTTCTGTTGATTTCTCTATTGCTTTCTTTGTTAGTTTGCTGCTTGTCCTGATTACTCTGCTGTGAGTTTGCTGTGTATTCTGATTACTCTGCTTTGAGTTTGCTGCTTGTGCTGATTACTCTGCTGTGGATTTGCTGCTTGTGCTGAACACTCTGCTGTGAGTTTGCTGCGTATGCTAATTATACTGTTGTCAGTTTGCTGCTTATCCTGATTACTCTGCTGTGATTTTGCTGCTTTTCTGAATACTCTGCTGTGAGTTTCCTGCTTGTCCTGGTTACTCTGCTGTGAGTTTGCTGCTTGTGCTGATTACCCTGCAGTGAGTTTCTGCTTGTGCTGAATACTCTGTTGTAAATTTGCTGTTTGTGTTTACTCTGCTCTGAGTTTGATGCTTCCACAGATTACTCTGCTGTGAGTCCGCGTAATGTGCTGATTACTCTGCTTTGCATTAGCTACTTGTGGTGACTATTCTGTTTTGAATTTCCTTCTTGTAGTAAATGCTCTGCTGTGAGTTTGCAGGTTGTCCTGATAAGTCTGCTGTGAGTTTGCTGCTTTTGCTGAATACTCTGTTGGGAGTTTTCTGCTTGTGCTGATTACTCTGCTGTGAGTTTGCTGCTTGTCCTGATTATTCTGCTGTGAGTTTGCTGCTTGAGCTGATAACTCTGCTCTGAGTTTGTTGTTTGCACTGTTTTCTCTGCTTTGAGTTTGCTGCTTGTGCTGATTACTATGTTGTGAGTTTGCATTGACTTTTGATTACTCTGTTGTGAGGCTGCTGCTTGTGCTGATTACTCTGCTCTGGACTTGCTGCTTGTGCTGATTGCTCTTTTGTGAGTTTGCTGCTTGTGCTGATTACTCTACTGTGAGTATGGTGCATGTGCTGATTCCTCTGGTGTGAGTGTGCTGCTTGTGCTGATCACTCTGTTGTGAGTTTGCAGCTTGTGCTGAATACTCTGCTGTGAGTTTGCTGCTTGTCCTGATTATTCTGCTGTGAGTTTGCTGCTTGAGCTGATAACTCTGCTCTGAGTTTGTTGTTTGCACTGTTTTCTCTGCTTTGAGTTTGCTGCTTGTGCTGATTACTATGTTGTGAGTTTGCTGCATGTGTTGATGACTCTGCTGTGAGTTTTCTGCTTGTGCTGAATACTCTGCTGCGGATTTGCTGTTTGTGCTGAATACTCTGTTGTGAATTTGCTGCTTGTATTGAATACTCTGCTCTATATTTACCCACTGCATGATTACTCTGATGTGTGTTTGCTGCTTGTGTTGATTTCTCTCTTGATGTTTTTGTTAGTTTGTTGCTTATCCTAATTACTCTGCTGTGAGGTTGCTGTGTATGATTATGTTAGAAGAATATGTATTAATGCATGTGTTTATTGCTTATTAGAAGCTAAAAGGTTTAACACATTTCATTCTATTTTATGTACAGCTCAATTCTGTATGAAATTATAAGATGCTTTTCAAACTGCAGTATGCTTTCTGAAACTGCACGATGCTCTCTGACCTAGTATTTGCTAGCACAGCAAAATTCATGTTTATGCCTTTTGGAAATGTACTGAGAAGCAGGTGATTATCTGCTAGGTCAGGAAAATGAATGAATAGTGAATGAATAGAACAATACTGTTTTCTATAATGTGATTGAATATGAACAATCAGCCCTGTTCATGTTATGAGAACATGCACAGCTGCGGAAAAGAAGAGATACATCAGACAAAAGACTGCTTGAAGAAATTAACTGTAATCTGTACTTGCTTTGTGCTCGAATTAGACATAGTACCTTGAATGGTAACATTGCATAGTAAAAGTTGTATCTGACCGGTGGTCGTCAAGGCCACATTGTTTTTCTTAGGAAGTTTTTTTGTAAACTTGATATGCCAGCAGAAAATCATGGACAAACAGCTGCTGAGAAATAATATTGAAAGAACTTGTGATTTAGTATGTCAGCTTAGTAGGCAATACCTTGTAAGAAATGTATAAAAGTATTTTCACTTCCTGATTCTAGTTAGACAAACTCTGTATTAGCACGTTTTTGTCTCCTTGCTGCAAGATTAAAGTGCCTTAACCTGAACCTGCCGTGTGTTGATCATTTTGAAGTTATTTTTCCTTTGACAGATTGGTCCTTCGAGACGGATCTCTCCCTTCGCCTCAGGTCAGATGGGCCAGGTGGCATGAAACCATATGGGGAAGAAACCACATCAGTTCTTCTGCTTTGAAAGACCTCCGACTGAATTGTCGTTCAAAAGAGGCCAGCCACTTTTCTGATCTGCGACTGGAGGACAAGTCTGTAACGAATCAGAGACGGTCAATCACGGAGGCTCAGGTAAGGTGAGATTTACCTTTTTTTGTTTTAGATCAGGGACTTGATTGAAGATATCTGTCAGGAGATTTGTTTTGTACAAGTCATGGACAGAAAGATTGCAGTGTTGTCGTAGATCAGAGAAACAGAATAGGTAAGACAGGTATTCTAGATAAACTGTAAAACAGAAAATCGTGGTACCACGTGAAAATAAGAAGGGTTACGTAACATTTTTTCTTTAACAAATCAGAACAATATGGGTAATAAGTGCAGAAAAAGTTCCCAGAACCCACCACTAACCGAAGACGCAAAATATATGCAATCACAGCGTGCCGACAATATTAGATACTATACAAAATGGGTTAATAAATATGAATTTGATGGCAAATTAGAAAAATCCTCACTTATTAAACTTGTCAAACAGCTCAAAGCTGATGCAAAAGGTCAGGTAAAATAGCAATGTCAATTGGGGGTTCCTGAGGCACACAGGTGGATTGAGGAAGCAAACCGTAGGGAGCAAAAAAGTAATAATTCAAAAGCTATGTTTCTAGATAAAGAAGACAATTTGGTGATAGCATCAGCCCCTCCACCCCCTCCACTTTCTGCACCAGAATATGAAGCGAGTGGACAAGCTGGTCCACCTCCGCTATACTCGGCTGTTACCGCAAAGCCAAGACCGTATGTTAGAGATCCCATTGAGACTAGGTCTCGAACATGTAACATAAGAGGAGATATTGAGTTATATGAAATAAATAAAAATTCACAAGCTATGAGTGAAGAAGAGATATGTCCACTCATAGAAGTACCAAATCCGCAGGCAGGACAGGCAGGACAGGACCCAACTCTTCTAGTATATAGACCGTGGACACTGGAAGACATCCGGAAAGCCACAGAGGGAATTCCCCATCCGAAAGTTAATTTTAGAAAATTCTTAGAAGACTTACAGGGCATGAGGTTAAGTTATCATTTGAATGGAGAAGAAGTAGAAAAAGTAGTCAGACAGATCGTAGGTCCAGATTGACACATGATCAGTGGCAATTGGAATCCCCGTGATGCAGAGCATAAGCCACTCCCACATAACAATGCAGAATTGGATAACAGAGTGAAAGGTCTAACAGACCGGATCTCTGAGAAATGGAAGCCTAGGGCAGACTGGACTTGCATTAATCAATGCATCCAACAGGAAGGTGAAACTGTTGACAGATATTATGCTAGATTATTAGAGTGTTTTAATAACCATTGTGGAATGCAGGTACCTGAAGATCAAACACATGATTCCCCATATGAGCAGCAATTAAAGAATGCATTTTTGAAAGGCAGTATTTTGCCTATAAGCAGCTTTATTACAAAGGCCATGGTAGACCATCGTACAAGTAGATTATAGTCACTACTTGAATATGCTAGGCATGCCGAAAGGCATTTTAACAGTAAAAAGAAAAAGAAATCCCAAGTATTTGCTGTAGAAGATGGAGCAGAAGTTTATGTAGTACAGTCCGGGAAAAAGGGCAAGAAAAATGCCCAGGGAAACAAACAATCTGATAAACGATCAGAAAAGTTTGAAGAAAGAAAGAAAAGGGGTGAATGTTTTAAATGCGGAAAAAAGGGACATTTAGCAAGGGATTGCAAGCAAAACAAGAAGGCAGCCATGGAAGATAAGGAGGGTGAGGACTGACTATATGATAGTCAAGAATCACTGGAAGGGAATAACCAAGAAAAGACAAATGCAAATGTGATAGAAGGAGTAGAGAATGTGATAGAAGAAATAGAGGAAGTACAAGAAATCACCGATGGTGAAGAAAGTGAAATTTTAGACTTAGCATTATTAAGCCTAGAGCTCTGTTTAGCAGACACAAAACCAGAAGTTACACTCTTGGTAGAGGGGAGGGAAGTTAAATTCCTGTGTGACTCAGGGGCTTCACGTTCCCTGATACATCCTTCCAAACTACCAGAAAATTCAGAATCACTTGATTACATATTAGTGAAAGCAGCTAATGGACAGCTGTATCGGGAGCCACTCTCCCGCAACATAGCAATAACTGACCCTGTTTCAGGGATGACCGAGAAAAGCAAAATTGTTGTTTCTGCAAAATGCCCAGTGAACCTTTTGGGCAGAGATCTTATGCAGATATTTGGCATAGCAGTAGTACCGACTATGCAGGGTATGGAAGCACAGCGACAAATGGATACTTTTGTGGTGCGACTGGAGGGTGAAACATTTTATTGGTACAACCAGGACTTAGTCATGACTGGTCCAGGGGCAGTAACCGAAGAACTGATGAATGTAGCCATCAGTAAGTCCCCCTCCCTTGACACTGATAAGCAGCATTTGTTGCACTGTACTCTGTATTATTGTAGCACACCAGGACCTGATAAGGAATATGAGCAAGAACTGTTTAAAAACCATGCAAACAGATTCGTATTACGTAATCTGTACTGGAACACAGAAGGGAACAGTGTAGTCAGCTGTTTATTGCCCCAGGAATTCTTTGCACTCTATAAATCTAATTGATTACCACATGTTAGTTTAACCAAAGACAAGAATGTGAAATGGGCAGATCTTGGAGAAAAAGTCACAAAGTGGGAGAAACAAACAGAGTTAGAATTGTCAGAACAGGGAGTACAGAAACAGAAGTTAAATTGGATAACACAGACTCACCCAGCTGTACACTTGCGGTCTAGCGAGGACAGCTGATTAACACTCTTACTAGAAGAGGAAGAAAAAGCTTTATGGAGCATACCAGAAACTCTCTAGTCAACAGGGAAATCAGATGTAGGACTAATTCGTACAGCAGGACCAGTTATTATTACGCTAAAATCAGCATTCAGACCTCAAAAGAGACAGTATCCCTTAAGGAAAGATGCAGAAATAGGAATCAAACCTATAATAGCAGCTTTACTTAAGGAAGGAGTACTGATAGAATCTCCCGATTCACCATGTAACACACCCTTATTTCCTGTTAGGAAAGCAAACGGAGAATGGCGTATGTTCCAAGACCTACAAGCTGTAAACGATGCAGTAATACCTAGAGCACCTACGGTGCCAGATCCACATACTCTATTGAATGATTTGAAGCCTCAACAAAAGTATTTCTCTGTGGTAGATATTAGCAATGCGTTCTTTTCGATACCGATACACCCTGACAGCCAACATTGGTTTGCATTCACATTTCAGGGAAAAAGGTATACATACACGCGACTACCACAGGGGTATTGTGAAAGCCCAACAATATTTGCACAGGAGATGGCAAGCAACTTGGCAGGATTTAGCCCACCATGAGGCAGCCAAATTTTACTTTATGTAGATGACATCCTGCTAGCAGCCCCCACCCAACAAGAATGTAAAGAAGATACCATAGCATTACTACAATTTTTAGCCACACAAGGACATAAAGTAAACAAAAACAAATTGCAGCTTTGGAGAAAGCAGGTTAAATACATGGGATATGTAATATCCAAAGAAGGCAGAACATTAGATGAAGATAGAAAAATAGCAATTTTGCAAGCACCCAAACTGACTACCAAGAAGGAAATGATGTCCTTCCTGGGCATGACTAATTTCTGTCAGAGTTGGATTCCAAACTATGCCTTGAAGTCTGCTCCGTTGACCAACTTGATATACAAGAAGCCTATGGCAGCACAAGATTTATTACAATGGACACCAGAAGCAGAATCAGCTTTCTGCAAACTGAAACAACTGATAGCATCCTCATTAGTTTTAGGATTACCAAACTATCATAAACGTTTTTTCCAAACTGTAGATTGCAAACAAGGTTACATGACATCAGTGTTAACACAGCAGCATGGGGATAAGCAATGCCCCATAACTTATTATTCATCACAGCTGGACCCAGTGACATGATCCCTGCTCCACTGTGTACAAGCAATAGTTGCAGCTGCAATGACAGTACAGGCTTCGGCCTCAGTAGTGTTGTCCCACCCTCTCACATTGAGAGTGCCTCACGCAGTCGCAATTATTTTACTGCAAGAAAAAGTAGCATATCTTTCTCCTGCTAGACATCTTTCTTGTATGACAATACTCCTGAGCCAACCTCATATGACAATTGAATGATGTACAACTTTAAACCCATCTACCTTGCTCCTGACCCCTGCGGATGGCACACCACACAGCTGCCTGCAGGAAATTGAGCAAAAGACACTGCCTAGAAAAGATCTAACGGATGTTCCCTTGGATGATGCCGAGGTGACATATTACGTGGACGGCTCATGCAGAAGGGGTCCTACAGGACATAATCTAGCAGGGTATGCAGTAGTTTCTGATACTGAGATTTTAGAAGCAAAGTCTTTACCACACAACTTATCTGCACAAGCAGCAGAATTGATTGCTTTGACAAGGGCATGTACCTTGGCAAAGGATAAATGTGTGAACATTTTTGCTGACAGCCAGTATGCTTTTTCTACTGTACATGTTTTTGCACAACAGTGGAAAAATAGAGGAATGATAACATCTACTGGTAAACCGATTAATCATGCGCAATTTATTTTAGATTTGTTAGAATCTATTCAGTTACCTCAGAAAGTAGCTATTTGTAAATGTGTAGCTCATACCAAGGAACAGGAAAGGATTTCAAAGGGTAATGCGAGAGCTGATATAGCTGCAAAACAGGCAGCTTCAGCTTCAGAAGTATTTCTTTTGAGTGAGGAATTACAACCTTCTGAGATTTTAGATTTAGAAATGTTAAAAACAATGTAGACACATACTAAAAATGTAGAAAAACAGAAATGGATAAGACGAGGAGCAATTCTTGAGAAAGGGCTGTACATCTCCAAAGAAAGAAAACCAATTTTGCCGTCTAACTTGTTTAGATATGCAGCTTTGTTGAGCCATGGGCAGTGCCATGTCTCAACAGGGGGGATGGTACAGTTAGTGAACCGTGTGTTTACTGCATATGGATTTACAAACTACACAAAAAAAATTTGTGCAGCATGCCATGTTTGTAACAGGCATCATGCACAAGGGGCATTAAAGCCTAAGCAAGGGAGTTTCCCAACACCACCATACCCATTCCATACTATCTGTATGGATTTCATAGAACTAAACAAATGTGAAAATAAGAAATACTGTCTTGTCATTATAGATATGTTTTCCAAATGGGTAGAAGCTTTTCTGACCAAAAATCCAGATGCAGTTACTGTTGCAAAAGTCCTTGTTAAAGAAATTATTCCTAGATTTGGCATACCGGAAAAGATCTAAAGTGACAATGGCACACACTTTGTAAATCAAACCATACAACAGTTGAGCTGATATTTTGGAATTTCCTTAAAGAACCATTGTGCATACCTCCCCCAATCCGCAGGATTAGTAGAGAGGCATAATGGGGTTTTGAAAAACAAACTTAGAAAATTGATTAGTGAGACACAGAAGAACTGGGTGCACTGCCTGCCTCTGGCACTGTTGAGCATGAGAACTGTTCCAAATGCAAAGGGGTTAACTCCTTTTGAAATACTGTTTAGGAGGGCATATTATATACCTCAGTGGAAACCTCTCATGCCTGCAGACCAGGAGGCTGACAGTTCACTTGCAGAATACATGAGATGACTTCTAAGTAATAAACAACTTCTGCAGTTGAATTCTGTTTCAGATAAAGAACAAACCAGACCGTCGAAAGCAGCAGTAGTCCCAGGCACGTGGGTCTGGGTGAAAGTTATCAAGAAAAGAAACTGGACCACACTGAAGTGGGAAGGGTCATACCAAGTGCTACTGTCAACACCCACCGCAGTCAAGATCGCAGAGCGAGCATCCTGGATCCATCTGACACACTGTAAATTGGTTAAAAACTTTGAACTGGACAAAAAACGTGTTACTGTTACACAAGAACAAAATGACCAGATACGGAGCAAATAGAAATGCTGAACAACCTCAGAAGTATTGCATGATCATTCTGTTAGCCATACTGATAACATTAGTCTTTTTGTTGTGGCCTTTCCTGTTTCCAGCCACACGAGCTGAACTGAATAAACGTGAATCATTCATAGACTGGCATCCGAACTTTAACACTTACCAAGCAATTAAATATGTGTATGCTGAAACTTTTAATGTTTTCGAATTGCTGGATCTGCACAGTTATACCAACAGCATACAGGGGATTACTAATGACTGCTGCCCCCCTAGGGGTCAATGAGACCTGGGAAAATTTGCTTTTTGATACAACTGTAAAATCACAAGACAAAATAGCATTGTACCTGCCTGTTACACAAAAGGGAATTGTATGTTTTTACAAAAATGATACTGTTCAGGAAGGTTGGAGTAATTGTAATGTGACTATTCCTTACAAATGTTATACCAAAGCCAATAATGCAGGTTATATCTGTGATACAAACTATGACTCATATCTCGAGTCGATTTATAAGACTATTGATGAAATACAGCATAATCCTGTTCTTTTAAAACAACTATCTATTATTGATAAGAAAATGTTTCATGCAGGGCAAGTGTATATTAATACTAAAGTAGAGAATTGTTATTTTGTTTGTGGGAAAAAGGCATACAAATGGTTACCTGAGAACTGGTCCAGCAGTTGTTTTTTTGGGTTACCTGGTTCCGGCCATATGACACACTGCAGTTTTGCCTCAGGGAAGATTTCGAAATGTCAGAGAGGTCACCAAGAAAACCGGAAATCCAATCAGAAGGCCTGAAAATCCAGTGGGACGAATCGAGGCAGGCTGGAGAAACCATAATTCCGTAAAAAACAAAGACAAACTGACACACATGGACTTGAGTGACACTATTATATCTTGGGCAGGTATAGCCCCTGCATATGGCACAATGAAATAGATTTGGGAGCTGAGAAAGCTGTCCAAACTTCTTGAAGTAATGAGTAATGCAACTTTTTCTGCTCTCGAGTTAATGACTGATGAACTGAATGCTATGAGAACTGTGGTGCTTCAAAACCGCATGGCTCTTGACTTCACCCAAGCGGCGAAATGTGGTACGTGCACTTTAATAAAAGGGGAGTGCTGTTTGTACATTCCTGACAATCAGCATGAGATAAACGACCATCTTGAGGTGATTCAGCAAGTGTCGACCATGACCAAACCAGGCCCAAACCCACTGACGGACTTTTTCCAGAATTTGTTTGGGGGGTGGGGTAGCATCCTAATGAACGTCCTGATTGCCATTTGTGTGAGATTACTCCTATTAGGAGTGTGTGTTTGTTGTGGTATTCCCTGCATGAAAAGATTGATCAAAGATTTTATAGACATGTAATTTTCTGAGACTTTCTATCAAAGTACTGAAATTGAAGAACTGTTGAAAAATGAAACACTTTCATAAGTTTTAAACTGAATGACTCTCTTAACTGCAAATTCTGAGTAGAAAGAGGTTAGGAGAAGAAACAATTGTTTATGCTTCTGAAAATAGAATAAAAAGTATTAACAAGGGGGAAAAGTTAGAAGAATATGTATTAATGTATATGTTTAGTGCTTATTAGAAGCTAAAAGGGTTAACACATTTCATTCTATTTTATGTACAGCTCAATTCTGTATGAAATTATAAGATGCTTTTCAAACTGCAGTATGCTTTCTGAAACTGCAAGATGCTCTCTGACCTAGTATTTGCTAGCACAGCAAAATTCATGTTTATGCCTTTTGGAAATGTACTGAGAAGCAGGTGATTATTTGCTAGGTCAGGAAAATGAATGAATAGTGAATGAATAGAACAATACTGTTTTCTATAATGTGATTGAATATGAACAATCAGCCCTGTTCGTGTTATGAGAACATGCACAACTGTGGAAAAGAAGAGATACATCAGTCAAAAGACTGCTTGAAGAAATGAACTGTAATCTGTACTTGCTTTGTGCTTGAATGAGCCATAGTACCTTGAATGGTAACATATATTAATATTTTAGGAAAGTTGTTTACACTATTAGATTAGTTAAGTTAAAGCATATTCCCTGAAAAAACAGTATTTTTAAATGGCTTAATTTATAAACTTCACCACATTTTATGTATAAAACTTTTTAGATTGTGTTGGTTCTTTAAACTGGGTGGTATGTTTTAATTAGTTAATTGGGTAATTTGAGGATTATCCACTTAGGGTATGTGCTATATAAGACAGTTTACTGCTGTATGTGTTTGTATTCTGACGAAGTCTTACTTTGATGAAAAATGTTGAGCAGTGTTGTGGCGTTTTAATAAAGCTGTTTTTTTCAACTGGATTTACCTTATTGTGAGCTGATTCAACTTTACCATTTGCTTTGGTGGTTTCTGCTTTGGATCTACATTCGTTTTTGTGGCTTGTAATAAGCGTTCTTGTTTTTTGAGTTGGTAACTATGGAGGTTGGTCCAGGCCGTTCTACTTCGGATGGTAACCTGACCGGTGCAATTTCGGTCACCGGGGAACTAACCCAGCTCACGGGTCAATTAACACAAATGGTGCAACTTCTTACCCCTATTGGGCAAGAACTAAAGACTATAATTTCTGAACAAAAGGAGGTCTTGAAAGCGGTTTCGACGAGAATGGGAAATTCCGATGCTATTCCCCCTGTAGCTTCCAATCGACATGGTATGGTCCGGAAACAAGTTGAACAGGGTGTTAGTGCTACCACCTTCAACGGAAGTGCGGAACTTTTGAACACACTGTCCGTTTTCCGTGAAGACGGTGGGGAAGCGTCTATTCCATGTCATCAGCCCATTTTAACCACCCAGGCAGCCTTGGACCATTTATCGTTTTCAGACTGGGTTAACGCAAAACCGGACGTTGTTTTTTCAGGGAACACTAGGACTTGTTCGACCGAAAGCATTTCCTATGACGAAAACTTACATATTCTTGAGGACATTTTACACAGGTACAAAAACCTTGTACTAGATAACATGTATTTATCTGAATGTGTTAAAAGGTGTATTGTACCGAAGGGGTTAAGGGTACATAAGTACCCAAATCACGTCACTTGTGGTAGTGATTTTCATAGGGATTTAGTAAAAGCCTTTGATAGGTGTGGGCTTGATATAGTTCGGGCTATTATGAAAAGAAATGAAAATGAAATTCAAAGTTTAACCCATGAGATATTTAAATGTAATGAAAGAATTACTAGTGACCTATTGTTTGCAGTGGAGAGTCAGAATTGTAAATATCAGGAGGTTCGTAAACGTATTGACAAACACTGTGACATTGTCATTAAAAGGAAACATAATAAACTTAGTAGGGACCTTAGAGAATACAGGGAAGGGAGACAATACCCCAAACCACCCCATAGTGTTAACATGTATTTTAGGAATTCTTGGTCAAAAGAGGAGACCGAGGTTAGGGACCAACCCACGTCCCCCATTTTAGTTGAAGAAGAGGGTATGGAAATTTTGGACTCAGAAAATCAAATTATTAATGCAGGTGACAATTTTTTACCCAGGAGATCGGAACGTATAAGGAACCAGCAGGGGGGACCACCATATCCATTGTACCCTATTTTTGCACAAGGGAAAGAGAAACGTATGCAGGGGTGGAAAAGGAACAAGAACTTGGACTGGCAATGAATGAGGACATTTCTGCTACCAATATTGGTTTGTACAAGTGTTACAGCAGGAAAGGGTACCACATTTACAACTATAGTGATTTTTCCATTACCAGTATTTGTTTTGACCTATTTACAAAGGGGTTCAAATTTGTTCCTTCTAGGGGTAGCCATTTGGTTAATAGTATTTTGGATTTGAAATTATTCATCCGTAAACTGAACTTGGAACATCTATTTGGTCACACACCAATTACACCCAGTTTACATCTTAAGAAATCTAGCACATTTCATCCCCCACTACATCCCCAACTTAGCAACTTGGAAGCTAGGATTGAGAAACTTATTCGCCAGGAATTACACCGAGGTGAGGTAGAGTACAATTTAAGTTATCAAGAGAACAAGTTGCTGCAGGACCTGGCACAGAATCATCATGTGAGGGTCATGCAACCAGACAAGGGTGGGGGTACAGTGTTTATGAATGAGATTATGTATCAAAGTAAAATGAATGACATTTTATTTGATTCTAGCCGATATACCTTGACTTCTATCAATGAGATTTTACTATCATATCAAAAAATTGACCTGGCTATTAAGGATATGCTTGACCAGGAAGTTATTGAATTTGACATTTACTCCTTTCTAGAAACCCCCTCCCCCAAAGTGCCCACCATATTTGGAATTCCTAAAATACACAAATGTGTTGAAGATCCACCTTTGAGACCTATTGTGGCGGCACAAGGTTCAAAGACCCACACAATTTCAAAGTTCTTGGATTGGAAATTGAAACAGGTTTGGGGGAAAGAAACCCATCTTCTTAAGGATTCGTGGGAATTTTTGAGGAAGATTACCCTGGAACTGTACAGGCCAAACCTTATATTCCTGACCATAGATGTTGTGGATTTATTTACAGTCATCCCCACTGCAATAGGTTTGGAGTGGATTGAGGAAGCATTGTGGGAACGTCCAACTATTTCGAACAACGACGTGCACATGATTATAGGTCTTTTAGAGTTAGTACTGAAGAACAACTTTGTTTTTTATGGTGGCGAGTACTTCCAACAGACTAGTGGGGTGTCTATGGGGGCAAATTGTGCACCTACATATGCCGACATTGTTATGGCTGTTTGGGAGAAAAATTCATCCATAACTGTGAGTTTATTGGAAACTGGGCTCACTATTCAAGATTCTTGGATGACATTTGCATTTTTTGGATTGGCCCTATTGAAACCATTGGGGAGTTTTTGACATATATAAATTCTACTAACTCATTTTTGAAATTTACGCATCAGGTGTCTCAGGAACAGGTTAACTATTTGGATGTTACAATAAAGAAAAACCCTTTTGGGTTTAGTTCCAAAGTATATAGGAAGTCTACTTTTTCAAATAGTTACCTACATTTTTCCAGTTCACACCCGGGGTTTCAAAAGAGAGGGATTATTAAAGGGCAGTTTGTCAGGGTATCGAGAATGACCTCCCAGGATTCAGAATTTGAGATTGAATGTGAAGCATTATCCTTGATGTTTTTGGATAGAGGTTACCCCCTACCTTTGATTGATTCGGTGAAAAAAGAGGTCATGTTAGGTAGGTCAACCAGATTTAAGCCCATTTTGGGTCAAGATTCACTGGGCCTAGGGATAACACAGGCGAAAGACCTATCGACCTTTGAGAAAGACCATCTACTGTTTGTGACCGACTATAGTGCAAATGTTGGCAGATTAACCAAAATCATTGAGGAAGAGTTTAAATCCTTTCAGGATATTACTGACTTGAGTAGTCTTAAAGATAGAAAGGTCAAAACAATTTACAGGAAAGGATTTAATGTTAAAAGAATTTTGGAGCAGGAGGTCCAACCACAGAGTATGAGAGATCAAAGGAAAGGGACTTATAAATGTGGGGGTTGCTCACAATGTAAACATATTTTAAATCAAGAAACGATCTACCTGGAGAGCAGAAATAGGAAAATAGCTTCTAAAAAATTTTACAATTGCCTTGCATTTGGCGTGGTTTATCTGGCAGTGTGTCAGGGCTGCCAATCATTTTATGTTGGGAAGACCGAACGACCTCTACGTAGGCATATATACGAGCACTATTATGATATACAGAAGTGTAACGGTAACAATGCCATATATAGGCACACTATAAATTGTGAGGATGGAACATTTTTATTTTTCGTCCTAGATTCAGTGGCTAAAAGTGCTAGGGGTGGACCCTGGGAAGTAAGATTATGCCATCAAGAAACATATTGGCAGATTCTTTTAGAATCTAATCGCTTCCCAGGATTGAATGACCATATATCCATTGTACCATATTTGAAATTAAAAGCACAACAGATTTAAATAGTCAATTCATGCTACTTGCATTGAAATAGGTTACAAAATACATTTGAGAGAGTGGAATAAGAATGCCCAACATGTGTTTTTCCTTAAAAGATGTTGATTATATGGGTATTATGTTTCTCATATATACAAGCTTTATGTAAATATTTTTATGCGTGTATAAAACACTTGTTTAAAATTCAAAACTCAAGAACTATTGATTTGTGTACATTAATATGAGGATGTATTTCTATTTTTTTATTTTTATTTTTATTACTATATTAATATTTTAGGAAAGTTGTTTACACTATTAGATTAGTTAAGTTAAAGCATATTCCCTGAAAAAACAGTATTTTTAAATGGCTTAATTTATAAACTTCACCACATTTTATGTATAAAACTTTTTAGATTGTGTTGGTTCTTTAAACTGGGTGGTATGTTTTAATTAGTTAATTGGGTAATTTGAGGATTATCCACTTAGGGTATGTGCTATATAAGACAGTTTACTGCTGTATGTGTTTGTATTCTGACAAAGTCTTACTTTGATGAAAAACGTTGAGCAGTGTTGTGGCGTTTTAATAAAGCTGTTTTTTTCAACTGGATTTACCTTATTGTGAGCTGATTCAACTTTACCATTTGCTTTGGTGGTTTCTGCTTTGGATCTACATTCGTTTTTGTGGCTTGTAATAAGCGTTCTTGTTTTTTGAGTTTGTTGTGGTATTCCCTGCATGAAAAGATTGATCAAAGATTTTATAGACATGTAATTTTCTGAGACTTTCTATCAAAGTACTGAAATTGAAGAACTGTTGAAAAATGAAACACTTTCATAAGTTTTAAACTGAATGACTCTCTTAACTGCAAATTCTGAGTAGAAAGAGGTTAGGAGAAGAAGCAATTGTTTATGCTTTTGAAAATAGAATAAAAAGTATTAACAAGGGGGAAAAGTTAGAAGAATATGTATTAATGTATATGTTTAGTGCTTATTAGAAGCTAAAAGGGTTAACACATTTCATTCTATTTTATGTACAGCTCAATTCTGTATGAAATTATAAGATGCTTTTCAAACTGCAGTATGCTTTCTGAAACTGCAAGATGCTCTCTGACCTAGTATTTGCTAGCACAGCAAAATTCATGTTTATGCCTTTTGGAAATGTACTGAGAAGCAGGTGATTATCTGCTAGGTCAGGAAAATGAATGAATAGTGAATGACTAGAACAATACTGTTTTCTATAATGTGATTGAATATGAACAATCAGCCCTGTTCGTATTATGAGAACATGCACAACTGTGGAAAAGAAGAGATACATCAGACAAAAGACTGCTTGAAGAAATGAACTGTAATCTGTACTTGCTTTGTGCTTGAATTAGCCATAGTACCTTGAATGGTAACATTGGATAGTAAAAGTTGTATCTGACCAGTGGTCGTCAAGGCCACGTTGTTTTTCTTAGGAATTTTTTTTGTAAACTTGATATGCCAGCAGAAAATCATGGACAAATAGCTGCTGAGAAATAATATTGAAATAACTTGTGATTTATTACGTCAGCTTAGTAGGCAATACCTTGTAAGAAATGTATAAAAGTAGTTTCACTTCCTGATTCTAGTTAGACAAACTCTGTATTAGCAAGTTTTTGTCTCCTTGATGCAAGATTAAAGTGCCTTAACCTGAACCTGCCGTGTGTTGATCATTTTGAAGTTATTTTTCCTTTGACAGATTACTTTGCTGTGAGTTTACTGCTTTTGCTGAATACTCTGCTGTGAGTTTGTTGGGTGTGCTGATTAATCTGCTGTGAGTTTTTTGCTTGTGCTGATTACTCTGCAGTGAATTTGCTCCTTGTGCTGAATACTCTTCTGTGAATAGTTTGCAGTTTGTGTTGATTACTCTACACTGAGCTTGTTGCTTGCACAGATTACTCTGCTGTGTGTTTCCTGCTTGTGCTAATTACTCTGCTGTGAGTTTTCTGTGTGTGCTGATTACATTTTTGTGGTGTTGATGCTTGTGCTGAATAGTCTGCTGTGAGTTTGTTGCATGTGCTGATTAATCTGCTGTGAATTTGCTGCTTGTGCTAAATACTGTTTTGTAAATTTGCAGTTTGTGTTCATTACTCTGAGCTTACTGCTTATACAGATTACTCTGCTGTGAGTTTGCTGCTTGAGCTGATTACTCAGCCATTAGTTTCCTGCTTGTGCTGATTAAGATGTTCTGAAGTTGCTGCCTGTGTTGATTGCTCTGCTGTGAGTTTGCTGCTTGTGCTGATTGCTCTGCTTTGAGTTTGCTGTTTGTGCTGATTATTCTGTTGTGAATTTGCTGCTTGTGTTGATTACTCTCTTGCTTTTGCTGCTTGCTGCTTGAATGATTACTGTGTGTTGTTTCCTGCTGCCTGTGTTGATTGCTCTGCTGTGAGTTTGCTGCTTGTGCTGATTACACTGATGTAAGTTTCCTGCTTGTGCTTATTATTCTATTGCCTAAGTTTGCTGTGTGTTTGCTAGTTTGCTGCTGGTTACTTATTGCTGTGAGTTTGCTACTTGTGCTGATACTCTGCTGTGTATTTGCTGCTTGTGTGCTGATTACTCTGTTGTGAGTTTGCTGCTTGTGCTGATTACACTTATTACTCTACTCTGAGTTTGCTGCTTGTGTTGATTACTATGCTTTGAGTTTACTGCTTGTGCTTATTATTCTGCTGTGAGTTTGCTCCCTGTGCTGAATACTCTGCTGTGAGTTTGCTGCTGGTACTGAATACTCTGCTGTGAGATTGCTGATTGTGCTGGTTTCCCTGCTGTGAGTTTGATGCTTGTGCTGATTACTCTGCTGTGACTTTGCTGCTTCTGCTGATTACACTGCTGTGAGTTTGTTGCTTGTCCTGATTACACGGCTGTCAGTTTGCTGGGTGTGCTGCTTACTTTGCTGTGAGTTTATTGCTTGTGCTGAATACTCTGCTGTGAGGTTTGTTGTGTGACTAATTACTCTGCTGTGAGTTTGCTGTGTGTGCTGATTACATTTCTTTGGTTTTGCTGCTTGTGCTGATACCTGCTGTGAGCTGTATGTTTGCTGCTTGTGCTGATTATTCTGCTGTGAATTTGCTGCTTGTGCTAAATACTCTTTTGTGAATTTGCAGTTTGTGTTCATTACTCTGAGCTTGCCTCTTGTACAGATTACTCTGCTGTGAGTTTCCTGCTTGTGCTGATTATGCTGTTGTGAGGTTGCTGCCTGTGCTGATTATCTGCTGTGAGTTTGCTGCTTGTGCTGATTGCTCTGCTTTGAGTTTGCTGCTTGTGCTGAATATTCTGTCTGAGTTTGCTGTTTGTGCTGATTACTCTGCTGTGAGTTTGCTGTTTGTGCTGATTACTCTGCTCTGAGTTTGCTTCTTGTCCTGATAACTCTGCTGTGGATTTGCTGATTGTGCTGAATACTCTGCTGTGAGTTTGCTGTGTGCTAATTGCACTGTTGTCAGTTTGCTGCTTGTCCTGATTACTCTACTGTGAGTTTCTGCTTGTGTTGAAAACTCTGTTGTGAATTTGTTGTTTGTGTTAATGTCTCTACTCTGAGTTTGATGCTTACACAGATTACTCTGCTGTGAGTTTGCTTAATGTGCTGATTATTCTGCTTTGAGTGTGCTGCTTGTGGTGAATATTCTGTTTTGAATTTGCTACTTGTAGTGAATACTCTGCTATGAGTTTTCCGCTTGTCCTGATAACTCTGCTGTGAGTTTGCTGCTTTTGCTGAATACCCAGTTGTGAGTTTTCTGCTTGTACTGATTCCTCTGCTGTGAGTTTGCAGCTTGTGCTGATTACTCTGCTTTGTGTTTGCTGCTTTTGCTGAATATTCTGTTGTGAATTTGCTGCTTGTGTTGATTACTCTGCTCTGAGTTTGCTGCTTGTCCTGATTACTTTGCTGTGAGTTTGCTGCTTGTGTTGATTACCCTGTTGTCAGTTTGCTACTTGTCCTGATAATTCTGCTGTGAGTTTGCTGCTTTTGCTGAATACTCTGTTGTGAGTTTTCTGCTTGTGCTGATTACTCTGTTGTGAATTTGTTGCTTGTGTTGATTACTCTATTCTGAATTTGCTGCTTGTACTGATTACTCTGATGTGGGTTTGCTGCTTGTGTGCATTACTCTGTTGTGAGTTTGCTGCTTGCACTTCTTACTCTTCTGTGAATTTGCTGCTTGTGCTGATTACTCTGCAGTGAGTTTGCTGCTTTGCTGAACACTCTGCTGTGAGTTTGCTGTGTGTACTGATCAGTATTCTGTGAGTTTGCTTTATGTGCTGATTGCTCTGCTTTGAGTTTGAGCGCTCTTGCTGAATACTCTGCTGTGAGTTTGCTACTTGTTCTGATTACTCTGCTGTGAGTTTGCTGCTTGTGCTGAATACTCTGCTGTTAGTTTGTTGCTTGTGTTGAATTCTCTCCATTACATTTTCTGCTTGTGCTGATTATGTGGCTGTGAGTTTGCTGAGTGTGCTGATTTCTTTGCATTGAATTTGTTGTTTCTGCTGAATGCTCTGCTGAGAGTTTGTTGTGTGTGCTAATTACTGTGCTGTGTGTTTGTTGTATGTGCTGATTGCTTTGCTGTGAGTTTGCTGCTTGTGCTGATTACTCTGCTGTGAGATGGCTGTCTGTCCTGATTACTTTGCTGTGAGTTTGATGCTTGTGCTTAATACTCTGCCATGAGTTTGTTGCATGTGCTGATTACTCTGCTGTGAGTTTGCTGCTTGTGCTGATTACTCTGTTGTGAGTTTGCAGCATGTACTGATCACTTTACTGTGAGTTTTTGCTTGTGATGAGTACTCCGTTGTGAATTTGCTGCTTGTGTTGATTACTCTGCTCTATATTTGCCCCTTGCACTGATTACTCTACTGTGGGTTTGCTGCTTATGTTGATTTGTCTGTTGATTTCTTTGTTAGTTTGCTGCTTGTCCTGGTTACTCTGCTGTGAGTTTTTGCTTGTGCTGAATACTCTGTTGTGAACTTGCTGCTTGTATTGGTTACTCTGGTCTGAATTTGCAGCTTGCACTTATTACTCTACTCTGAGTTTGCTGCTTGTGTTGATTACCCTGTTGCCAGTTTGCTGCATGTCCTGATTACTCTGCTGTGAGTTTGCTGCTTTTGTTAAATAGTCTGCTGTGAATTATCTGCTTGTGCTGATTACTCTGCTGTGAGTTTGCTGCATGTGCTGATTACTTTATAATGAGTTTGCTGCTTATGCTGAATACTCTTTTGTGAATTTGTTGTTTGTGTTGACTGCTCTGAGTTTGCTGCTTGCACATATTACTCTGCTGTGAGGTTGCTTTGCATGCTGCTTACCCTACTGTTAGTTTGCTGCATGTGCTGGTTACTGGGGTCTGGGTTTAATGCTTGTACTTAGTACTCTGCTGTGAGCTTGCTGCTTGTCCTGATTACTCTGCTGTGAGTTTGCTACTTTTGCTGAGTACTATGCTGTGAGATTCCTGCTTGTGTGATTATTGTGCTGTATGTTTGCTGCTTGTGCTGATTACTCTTTATGAGTTTGCTGCTTGTGGTGAATATTCCGTTGTGAATGTGCTACTTGTGTTGAATACTTTGCTGTGAGTTTGCTGCCTGTACTGATTCCATGGCTGTGAGTTTGCTGAGTAAGCTGATTTCTTTGCATTCAGTTTGTAGCTTCTGCTGAGTATGCTGCTGTGAGTTTGTTGTGTGTGCTAATTACTGTGCTTTGTGTTTGTTGTATGTGCTGTTTACTTTGCTCTGAGTTTGCTGTTTGTGCTGATTACTCTGCTGTGAGTTTGCTGTTTGTGCTGATTACTCTGCTGTGAGTATGCTGTCTGTGCTGATTACTTTGCTGTGAGTTTGCTGCTTGTGCTTAATACTCTGCTGTGAGTTGGTTGTGTGTGCTGATTATTCTGCTGTGAGTTTGCTCCCTGTGCTGATTACTCTGCTGTGAGTTTCCTGCATGTGCTGCTCACTCTGCTGTGAGTTTTCTGCTTGTGCTGAATACTCTGTTGTGAATTTGCTGATTGTGGTGATTGATCTTCTCTATATTTGCCCCTTGCACTGATTACTCTGCTGTGGGACTGCTGCTTGTGTTGATTTCTCTGTTGATTTCTTTGGTAGTTTTCTGCTTGTCCTGATTATTCTGCTGTGAGGTTGCTGTGTGTTATGATTACTTTGCTATGGGTTTGCTGCTTTTGCTGAATACTCTGCTGTGAGTTTGTTGTTTGTGCTGATTAAGCTGCTGTGAGTTTGTTGCTTGTGCTGATCACTCTGCAGTGAATTTACTCCTTGTGCTGAATACACTTTTGTGAATAATTTGCAGTTTGTGTTGATTAGTCTAGTCTGAGATTGTCACTTGCACAGATTACTCTGCTGTGTGTTTCCTGCTTGTGCTAATTACTCAGTTGTGAGGTTCCTGCCTGTGCTGATAACTCTGCTGTGAGTATGCTGCTTGTGCTGATTACTCTCCTGTGGATTTGCTGCTTGTGCTGAAAACTCTGTTGTGAGTTTGCTCTGTGTGCTGATTACTCTGTTCATACTTTCTGCTGTTGCTTATTACACTGCTGTGAGTTTTCTTCTTTTGCTGAATACCCCACCGTGAGTTTCATTCTTGTGCTGATTACACTGCTGTGAGTTTGCTGCTTGTACTGATTACTCTGATGTGAATTTTTCCTTGTGCTGAATACTCTGTTCTCAACTTGCTGCTTGTGTTGGTTACTCTGCTCTGAATTTGCAGCTTGCACTTATTACTGTGCTCTGAGTTTGCTGCTTGTATAGATTACTCTGTTGTCAGTTTGCTGCATGTCCTGATTACTCTGCTGTGAGTTTTTGCTTGTGCTGAATGTTCTGTTGTGAACTTGCTGCTTGTATTGTTCACTCTGGTCTGAATTTGCAGCTTGCAATTATTACTCAACTCTGAGATTGTTGCTTGTGTTGATTACCTTGTTGTCAGATTGCTGCATGTCCTGATTACTCTGCTGTGAGTTTGCTGCTTTTGTTGAATAGTCTGCTGAGAATTACCTGCTTGTGCTGATTACTCTGCTGTGAGTTTGCAGAATGTGCTTATTACTCTGCTGTGAGTTTGCTGCATGTGCTGATTACTCTGATCTGAGTTTTCTGCTTGTGCTGGTTTCACTGTTGTGGGTTTGCTGTTTGTGCTGAATACTCTGATCTGAGTTTGTTGTGTGTGCTGATAACTCTGCTGTGAGTTTACTGTATGTGCTGATTACTCTCCTCTGAGTTTGCTCCGTGTGCTTATTACTGTGCTGTGAATTTGCTGCTTGTGCTGATTACTCTGCTGTGTGTTTGCTGCTTGTGCTGAACACTCTCCTGTGAGTTTGCTGTGTGTGCTGATTATGCTGCTGTGAGTTTTCTGCTTCTGCTGAATACTCTGCTGTGGGTTTGCTACTTGTGCTGATTACTCTGCTGTGAGTTTGCTGCTTGTGCTGAATACTCTGCTGTGAGTTTGCTACTTGTGCTGATTACTCTGCTGCGAGTTTGCTGCTTGTGCTGAATACTCTGCTGTGAATTGGCTGCTTGTGCTGAATACTCTGCTGTGAGTTTGCTACTTGTGCTGATTACTCTGCTCTGAGTTTGCTGCTTGTGCTGATTGCATGGCTGTGAGTTTGATGAGTGTGCTGATTTCTATTCTTTGAGTTTGTTGCTTGTGTTGAATACTGTGCTGTGAGTTTGTTGTTTGTGCCAGTTACTATGCTGTGTGTTTTCTGTATGTGCTGATTACTCTGCTGTGAATTTGCTGCTTGTGCTGATTACTATGCTGTGAGTTTGCTGTGTGTGCTGATGACTTTACTGTGAGTTTGCTGCTTGTGCTGAGTACTCCGCTATGAGTTTGTTGCATGTGCTGAATACTCTGCTGTGACTATACTACTTCTTCTGATTACTCTGCTCTATATTTGCTTCTTGCACTGATTAGTCTACTGTGAGTTTACTGCCTGTGTTGATTTCTCTTGTCAGTTTGCTGCTTGTCCTGATTACTCTTTTGTGAGATTGCTTATTTTGCCGACTACTCTGCTGTGAGTTTCCTGCTTTTGCATATTCCTCTGCTGTGAGTTTACTGCTTGTGCCGAATACTCTGTTGTGAATTTGCTGTTTCTGTTGATTACTCTCCTGTTAGTTTGCCGCTTGCACAAATTACTCTGCCCTGAGTTTGCTCCTTGTGTTCGTTACTCTGCTCTGTGTTAGCTGTGTGTGCTGATTATTCTGCTGTGAGTTTGATGTATATGCTGATTACTTTGGTGTGAGTTGCCTGCTTGTGCTGATACTCTGCTGCGAGTTTGTATTGACTTTTGCTTACTCTGTTGTGAGGTTGCTGCTTTTTCTGATTATTCTGCTGTGAACATCCTGCTTCTGCTGATTGCTGCTTGTACAGATTACTCTGCTGTGAGTTTGCTGCTTGTGCTGATTACTCAGCTGTGAGTTTCCTGCTTGTGCTGATTACGCTGTTGTGAGGTTGCTGCTTGTGGTGATTGCTCTGCTTTGAGTTTGCTGCTTGTGCTAAATATTCTGTTGTGAATTTGCTGCTTCTGTTAATTACTCTGCTCTTAGTTTGTTGCTTGCACTGATTACTCTGATGTAAGTTTCCTGCTTGCACTTATTATTCTGTTGGGAGTTTGTTGCTTCTGCTGAATGTTGTGAATTTGCTGTTTATTCTACTCTGAATGTCCTGCTTGCACTGATTACTCTCATGTGAGTTCATTGCTAGTGTTTATTACTCTGTTATGAGTTTGCTGCTTGTGCTGATTACTCTGCTGTGAGTTTACGGCTTGTGCTTATTATTATTCTTTGAGTTTACTGCTTGTGCTTATTATTCTGTGAATTTGCTTCCTGAGCTGAATACTCTGCTGTGAGTTTGCTTCTTGTGGTGAATACCCTGCTGTGAGTTTGCTGCTTGTGCTCATTTTTCTGCTGTGAGTTTGCTGCTTGTGCTAAATTCTCTGCTGTGAGTTTGCTGTGTTCTGATTACTCTGCTGATAACTTGCTGCGTGGGATGATTACTCAGCTGTGAGTTTGATGCTTGTGCTGATTACTCTACAGTGAGTTTGCTGCTTGTGCTGATTACTCTGCTTTGAGTTTGCTGCTTTTGCTGAATATTCTGTAGTGAATTTGCTGCTTGTGTTGATTACTCTGCTCTGAGTTTGCTGCTTGACCTGATTACTTTGCTGTGAGTTTGCTGTTTGTGTTGATTACTCTGTTGTCAGTTTGCTACTTGTCCTGATAACTGCTGTGAGTTTGCAGTTTTTGCTGAATACTCTGTTGTGAGTTTTCTGCTTGTGCTGATTACTTTGTTGTGAATTTGCTGCTTGTGTTGATTACTCTATTCTGAATGTGCTGCTTGCACTGATTACTCTGATGTGAGTTTGCTGCTTGTGTGCATTACTCTGTTGTGAGTTTGCTGCTTGCACTTCTTACTCGTCTGTGAATTTGCTGCTTGTGCTGATTACTCTGCAGTGAGTTTGCTGCTTTGCTGAACACTCTGCTGTGAGTTTGCTGTGTGTACTGATCAGTATTCTGTGAGTTTGCTTTATGTGCTGATTGTTCTCCTTTGAGTTTGCTGCTCTTGCTGACTGCTCTGATGTGAGTTTGCTGCTTGTGCTGAAAACTCTGCTGTGAGTTTGCTGTGTGTGCTGATTATGCTGCTGTGAGTTTGCTGCTTCTGCTCAAAACTCTGCTGTGAGTTTGCTACTTGTTCTTATTACTCTGCTGTGAGTTTGCTGCTTGTGTTGAATTCTCTCCCTTGCATTTTCTGCTTGTGCTGATTACGTGGCTGTGAGTTTGCTGAGTGTGCTGATTTCTTTGCATTGAATTTGTTGCTTCTGCTGAATGCTCTGCTGAGAGTTTGTTGTGTGTGCTAATTACTGTGCTGTGTGTTTGTTGTATGTGCTGATTGCTTTGCTGTGCGTTTGCTGCTTGTGCTGATTACTCTGCTGTGAGATGGCTGTCTGTGCTGATTACTTTGCTGTGAGTTTGATGCTTGTGCTTAATACTCTGCCATGAGTTTGTTGCATGTTCTGATTATTCTGCTGTGCATTTGCTGCCTGTGCTGATTACTCTGCTGTGAGTTTGCAGCATGTACTGATCACTCTACTGTGAGTTTTCTGCTTGTGCTGAGTACTCTGTTGTGAATTTGCTGCTTGTGTTGATTACTCTATCTATATTTGCCCCTTGCACTGATTACTCTACTGTGGGTTTTCTGCTCATGTTGATTTGTCTGTTGATTTCTTTGTTAGTTTGCTGCTTGTCCTGATTACTCTGCTGTGAGTTTTTGCTTGTGCTGAATGCTCTGTTGTGAACTTGCTGCTTGTATTGGTTACTCTGGTCTGAATTTGCAGCTTGCACTTATTACTCTACTCTGAGTTTGCTGCTTGTGTTGATTACCCTGTTGTCAGTTTGCTGCATGTCCTGATTACTCTGCTGTGACTTTGCTGCTTTTGTTAAATAGTCTGCAGTGAATTACCTGCTTGTGCTGATTACTCTGCTGTGAGTTTGCAGAATGTGCTTATTACTCTGCTGTGAGCTTGCTGCATGTGCTGATTACTCTGATCTGAGTTTTCTGCTTTTGCTGGTTTCACTGTTGTGGGTTTGCTGCTTGTGCTGAATACTCTGCTCTGAGTTTCTTGTGTGTGCTGATAACTCTGCTGTGAGTTTGCTGGATGTGCTGATTACTCTCCTCTGAGTTTGCTCCGTGCGCTTATTACTGTGCTGTGAATTTGCTGCTTGTGCTGATTACTCTGCTGTGAGTTTGCTGCTTGTGCTGAACACTCTCCTGTGAGTTTGCTGTGTGTGCTGATTATGCTGCTGTGAGTTTTCTGCTTCTGCTGAATACTCTGCTATGGGTTTGCTACTTGTGCTGATTACTCTGCTGTGAGTTTGCTGCTTGTGCTGAATACTCTGCTGTGAGTTTGCTACTTGTGCTGATTACTCTGCTGTGAGTTTGCTGCTTGTGCTGAATACTCTGCTGTGAATTTGCTGCTTCTGCTGAATACTCTGCAGTGAGTTTGTTGTGTGACTAATTACTCTGCTTTGAGTTTGCTGTGTGTGTTGATTACTCTGCTGAGGGTGCGCTGCTTTTGCTGATTACTCTGCTGTGAGTTGGCTGTCTGTGCTGATTACTCTGCTGAGTTTGCTGCTTTTGATGATTATGCTGCTGTGAATTTGCTGCTTGTTTTGAATTCTCTGTTGTGAGTTTGCTGCTTCTGCTGAATACTCTGCTCTGAGTTTGATGCTTGTGCTGATTACTCTGCAGTGAGTTTGCTGCTTGTGCTGATTACTCTGCAGTGAGTTTGCTGCTTGTGCTGATTACGTAGCTGTGAGTTTGATGGGTGTGCTGATTATGTAACTGTGAGTTTGTTGCTTCTGCTGAATAATCTGATGTGAGTTTGTTGCATGACTAATTACTCTGTTGTGAGTTTGCTGTGTTTGCAGATTACATTTCTGTGATTTTGCTGCTTGTGTTTAATACTCTGCTGTGAGTTTGTTGCTTTTACTAAATACTTTGTTGTGAGTCTGCTGCTTGTGTTGATTATTCTGTTCTGAATTTGCTGATTGCAGTGATTACTATGATGTGAGTTAGCTTCTTGTGTTGATTACTCTGCTGTTAGTTTGCTGCTTCTGCTGATTACTCTGCTGAGAATTTGCTGCTTGTGCTGATTACTCTGCTGTGAGTTTCCTGTATGTGTTGAATATTCTGCTGTGAGTTTGTGCTTGTGCTGATACTCTTCTGGAAGTTTGCTGCTTGTGCTAAATAATCTGATGGGAGTTTGCTGTATGTGCTGATTACTCTGCTGTGTGTTTGCTGTTTGTAGTGAACACTCTGCTCTGCATTTGTGTGTGTGCTAATTACTCTGCTTTTGCTGCTTTTTCTGATTATTCTGCTGTAAATTTGCTGTTTGTGCTGAATACTCTGCTGTGAGTTTGCTGCTTCTGCTGAATACTCTGCTCTGATTTTGCTGCATGTGCTAATTACGTGGTTGTGACTTTACTGATTCTGCTGATTACTTTACTTTGAGTTTCTGCTTGTGCTGAATACTCTGCTGTGAGTTTGCTGCATGTGCTGATTGCTGTGCTGTGAGTTTGCTGCTTGTATTAATTAATCTGCATTGAGTTTGCTGCTTGTCCTGATTACTCTGTTGTGAGTTTGCTGTTTTTGCTGAATACTATACTGTGAGTTTCCTGCTTGTGCTGATTACCCTGGTGTGAGTTTGCTGCTTGTGCTAATTGCTCTGTTTTGAGTTTGCTGCTTATGCTGAGTATACTGTTGTGAATTTGCTGCTTGTGTTGATTACACTGCTCTGAGTTTGCTGCTTGCACTAATTACTCTCCAGTAAGTTTTCTGCTTGTGCTGATTACACTTTTGTGAGTTTGTTGTTTTTGCTGAATACTCTGTTGTGAATTTGCTGCTCACTCTACTCTGAATTTCCTGCTTACACTGATTACTGTCATGTGATTTCACTGCTGGTATTTTTTACTATGCTGTGAATTTGCTGCTTGTGCTGGTTTCTCTCCTGTGAGTTTGATGCTTGTGTTGATTACTCTGCTGTGAGTTTGCTGATTCTACTGATTACTCTGCTGTGAGTTTGTTGCTTGTGCTGATTATGCAGCTGTGAGTTTGCTGGGTGTGCTGACTACTTTGCTGTGAGTTTGCTGCTTCTGCTGAATACTCTGCTGTGAGTTTGCTACTTGTGCTGATTACTCTGCTGTGAGTTTGCTTCTTGTGTTGATTACTCTGCTGTGAGTTTTCAGCTTGTGCTGATCACTCTGCTGTGAGTTTGCTGTTTGTGCTGATTCTGTGGCTGTGTGTTTGATGGGTGTGCTGATTACTTTGCTGTGAGTTTGCTGCTTGTACTGAATACTCTGATGTGAGTTTGTTGTGTGACTAATTACTCTGCTGTGAGTTTGCTGTGTGTGCTGATTACATTTCTGTGATTTTACCACTTGTGCTGAATACTCTGCTGTGAGTTTGTTGCATGTGATGATTACTTTGCTGTGAAATTTTTTCTGCTTGTGCTGACTACCCTGCTGTGGGTTTCCTGCTTGTGCTTATTACTCTGTTGTGAGGTTGCTGCCTGTGCTGATTATTCTGCTGTGAATGTTTTGCTTGTGCTGATTACCCTGCTGTGGGTTTGCTGCTTGTGCTGACCACTCTACAGTGAGTTTGCTCTGTGTGCTGATTACTCTGCTGTGAGTTGCTGCTTTTGATGATTACTCTGCTGTGAGCTTGCTCTGTATGCTGATTACTCTGTTGTGAGTTTGCAGTAAGTTGGCTGCTTGTACTGAATAATCTGATGTAAATTTTCTTGTTTGTTTTGACAACTCTGCTCTGAGTTTACTGCTTGCACAGATTACTCTGCTGTGAGTTTGCTGTGCATGCTACTTACCCTGCTGTGAGTTTGTGCAGTGTGCTTATCAGTTTGCTGTGTGTTTGCTGCTTGTGCTGAATACCTTGATGTGAGTTTGTTATGTGACTAATTACCCTGCTGTGAGTTTGTTGCATGTGCTGATTAATCTGTTGTGAGTGTGTTGCTTGTGCTGATTACTCTGTTATGAATTTGCTGCTTGTGCTAAATACTCCTTTGTGAATTTGCAGTCTGTGTTCATTACTCTGAGCTTGCTACTTGTCCATATTACTCTGCTGTGAGTGTGTTGCTTGTGCTGATTACTCAGCTGTGAGTTTCTTGCTTGTGCTGATTACTGTGTTGTGAGGTTGCTCCTTGTGCTGATTGCTCTGCTTTGAGTTTGCTGCTTGTGCTGAATATTCTGTTCTGAATTTGCTGTTTGTGTGATTAGTCTGCTCTGAGTTAGGTTCTTGCACTGATTACTCTGCTGTAAGTTTCCTGCTTGTGCTGATTACCCTGTTGTGAGTTTGTTGCTTCTGCTGAGTACTCTGTTGTGAATTTGCTGTTTACTTTATTCTGAATTTCCTTCTTGCACTGATTACTCCCATTTGAGTTGGCTAGTGGGGTTTATTAGTCTGCTGTGAGTTTGCTGCTTGCTCTTAGTCTTCTCTGTATTTGCTGCTTGTGCTGATTACTCTGTTGTGAGTTTGCTGCTTGTGCTGATTACTCTGATGTGAGTTTGCTGCTTGTGTTGATTACTCTGCTTTGAGTTTACTGCTTGTGCTTATTATTCTGCTGTGAGTTTACTGCCTGTGGTAAATACTCTGCTGTGAGTTTGCTGCTTGTGCTGAATACTCTGCTGTGAGTTTGCTGCTTGTGCTGTTTTTCTGCTTTGAGTTCCCTGCTTGTGCTGAATTCTCTGCTGTGAGTTTGCTGCTTGTGTTGTTTACTCTTCTCTGAATTTGCTGCTTGCACTGATTACTATCATGTGAGTTTGCTGCTTGTGTTTATTATTCTGCTGTAAGTTTGCTGCTTCTGCTGATTACTCTGTTGTGAATGTGCTGCTTGTGCTGATTACTCTCTTGTGAGTTTGCTGCTTGTGCTGATTACTCAGTTGTGAATTTGCTGCTTCTGCTCATTACTCTTCTTTGAGTTTACTGCTTGTGCTTATTATTGTGCTGTGAGTTTGCTGCTTGCACTGATTAGTCTGCAGTGTATTTGTGCTTGTGCTGATTACTCTGTTGTGAGTTTGCTGCTTGTGCTGATTACTCTGCTGTGAGTTTGCTGCTTGTGTTGATTACTCTTCTTTCAGTTTACTGCTTGTGCTTATTATTGTGCTGTGAGTTTGCTACCTGTGCTGAATACTCTGCTGTGAGTTTGCTTCTTGTGCTGAATACTCTGCTGTGAGATTGCTGCATGTGCTGGTTTCTCTGTTGTGTGTTTGATGCTTGTGTTGATTAGTCTGCTGTGAGTTTGGTGCTTCTGCTGATTACTCTGCTGTGAGTTTGTTGCTTGTGCTGATTATGTGGCTGTGAGTTTGCTGGGTGTGATGATTACTTTGCTGTGAGTTTGCTGCTTGTGCTAAATACTCTGCTGTGGATTGTTGTGTGACTACTCTGCTATGAGTTTGCTGTGTGTGCTGATTCTCTGCTGAGTTTGCTGCTTTTGATGATTATGCTGCTGTGAGTTCACTGCTTGTTTTTAATACTCTGCTGTGAGTTTGCTGCTTCTGCTGAATACTCAGCTGTGAGTTTGCTACTTGTGCTGATTACTCTGCTGTGAGTTTGCTTCTTGTGTTGATTACTCTGCTGTGAGTTTGCAGCTTGTGCTTATCACTCTGCTGTGAGTTTGCTGCTTGTGCTGAATACTCTGATGTGAGTTTGTTGGGTGACTAATTACTCTACTGTGAGTTTGCTGTGTGTGCTGATTACATGTCTGTGATTTTGCTGCTTGTTCTGACTACTCTGTTGTGAGTTTGCTCTGTGTCCTGATTACTCTGCTGTGAGTTGCTGCTTTTGCTGATTACTCTGCTGTGAGTTTGCTCTGTATGTTGATTACTCTGTTGTGAGTTTGCTTCTTTTGATGAATACTCTGCTGTGAGTTTCCTTCTTGTGCTGAATACTTTGCAGTGTGTTTGCTGCTTGTGCTGAATACTTTTATGTGAGTTTGTTGTTTGACTAATTACTCTGCTGTGAGTTTGTTGCATGTGCTGATTAATATGTTGTGAGTTTGTGCTTGTGCTGATTACTCTGCTGTGAATTTGCTGCTTGTGCTAAATACTCTTTTGTGAATATGCAGTTTGTTTTGATTATTCTGAGCTTGCTGCTTGTCCAGATTACTCTGCTGTGAGTGTGTTGCTTGTGAGGATTACTAAGCTGTGAGTTTCCTGCTTGTGCTGACTACTGTGTTGTGAGGTTGCTGCCTGTGCTGATTACTCTACTGTGCATTTGCTGCTTGTGCTGATTACTCTGCAGTGGGTTCTTCTGCTGACCACTCTGCTGTGATTTTGCTCTGTGTGCTAATTACACTGCTGTGAGTTGCAGCTTTTGCTGAATACTCTGTTGTGAGTTTGCTCTGTATGCTTATTACTTTGCTGTGAGCTTGCTTCTTTTGATGAATACTCCACTGTGAGTTTCCTTCTTGTGCTGAATACTTTGCAGTGAGTTTGCTGCTTGTGCTAAATAATCTGTTGTAAATTTTCTTGCTTGTTTTGACAACTCTGCTCTGAGTTTACTGCTTGCACAGATTACTCTGCTGTGAGTTTGCTGTGCACGCTACTTACCCTGTTGTAAGTTTGCTGCATGTGCTGATTACTGATCGCTGAGTTTGCTGCTTGTTGTGAGTACTCTGCTGTGGGTATGCTGCTTTTCCTGATTACTCTGTTGTGTGTTTTCTGCTTTTGCTGAGTACTATGCTGTGAGTTTCCTGCTTGTGCTGATTACACTGCTGTAAGTTTGCTGCTTGTGTTGATTACTCTGCTGTAAGTTTGATGTTTGTGCTGATTACTCTGCTGTGAATTTGTTGCTTGTGCTGATTACTCTGCTCTGAGTTTTCTGCTTGTGCTGAATATTCTGCTGTGAATGTGTGCTTGTGCTAATACTTTTCTGGGAGTTTGCTGCTTGTGCTGAATACTCTGCTGTGAGTCTGATGCTTGTGCTGATTACTCTGCTGTGAGTTTGCTGCTTCTGCTGAATACTCTGCTGTGAGTTTGTTGTGTGACTAATTACTCTGCTTTGAGTTTGATGTGTGTGTTGATTACTCTGCTGAGGGTGTGCTGCTTTTGCTGATTACTCTGCTGTGAGTATGCTGTGTGTGCTGCTTACTCTGCTGAGTTTGCTGCTTTTGATGATTATGCTGCTGTGAGTTCGCTGCTTGTTTTGAATACTCTGCTGTGATTTTGCTGCTTCTGCTGAATACTCTGCTGTGAGTTTGCTGCTTGTGCTGATTACATAGTTATGCGTTTGCTGTGTGTGCTGATTACGTAGCTGTGAGATTGTTGCTTCTGCTGAATAATCTGATGTGAGTTTGTTGCATGACTAATTACTCTGTTGTGAGTTTGCTGTGTCTGTGGATTACATTTCTGTGATTTTGCTGCTTGTGCTTAATACTCTGCTGTGAGTTTGTTGCTTGTACTAAATACTTTGTTGTGCGTCTGCTGCTTGTGTTGATTACGCTGCTCTGAATTTGCTGATTGCACTGATTACTATGATGTGAGTTAGCTTCTTTTGTTGATTACTCTGCTGTAAGTTTGCTGCTTCTGCTGATTCCTCTGCTGCTAATTTGCTACTTGTGCTGATTACTCTGCTGTGAGTTTGCTGCTTTTGTTGAATACTCTGCTGTATGTTTCCTGCTTGTGCTGATTACTCTGTTGTGAGTTAGTTGCTTGTGCTGAATACTCTGTTGTGAATTTGCTGTTTACTCCACTATGAATTTCCTGCTTGCACTGATTACTCTCATGTGAGTTTGCTGCTGGTGTTTATTACTCTGCTATGAGTTTGCTGCTTGCACTGATTAGTCTGCTGCGTATTTGCTGCTTGTGCTGATTACTCTGTTGTGAGTTTTCTGCTTGTGCTGATTACTCTGCTGTGAATTAGCTGCTTGTGTTTATTATTCTGCTTTGAGTTTACTGCTTGTGCTTATTATTCTGCTGTGAGTTTGCTGCCTGTGCTGAATACTCTGCTGTGAGTTTGCTGCTTGTGCTGAATACTCTGCTGTGAGTTTGCTGCGTGTGCTGTTTTTTCTTCTGTGAGTTTGCTGCTTGTGCTGATTTCTCTGCTGTGAGTTTGCTACTTGGGATGATTACTCTGTTGTGAGTTTACTGAGTGTGCTGATTACTTTGCCTTGACTTTTCTGCTTGTGCTGAATACTCTGCTGTGAGTTTTTTGTGTGCTAATTACTCTCCTGTGAGTTTGTTTTATGTGCTGATTAATCTGCTGTGAGTTTGCTGTATGTACTAATTACTCTGCTGTGAGTTTGCTGCATGTGCTGATTACTGTGCTGTGAGTTTGCTGCTTGTAGTAATTTATCTGCTGTGAGTTTGCTGCTTGTCCTGATTACCCTGCTTTAAGTTTGATGATTTTGCTGAATACTCTACTGTGAGTTTCTTCCTTGTGCTGATTACTCTGCTGTGAATTTGCTGCTTGTGCTGATTTCTCTGCTTTGACTTTGCTGCTTGTGCTGAATATTCTGTTGTGACTTTGCTGCTTGTGTTGATTACTCTGCTCTTAATTTTCTGCTTGCAATGATTACTCTGCTGTATGTTTCCTGCTTGTGCTGATTACTGTTGTGAGTTAGTTGCTTTTGCTGAATACTCTGTTGTGAATTTGCTGTTTACTCTACTTTGAATTTCATGCTTGCACTGGTTACTCTCATGTGAGTTCGCTGCTGGTGTTTATTACTCTGCTATGAGTTTGCTGCTTGCATTGCTTATTCTGCTGTGTATTTGCTGCTTGTTCTGATTACTCTGTTGTGAGTTTGCTGCTTGTGCTGATTACTCTGCTGTGAGTTAGCTGCTTGTGTTTATTACTCTGCTTTGAGTTTACTGCTTGTGCTTATTATTCTGCTGTGAGTTTTCTGCCTGTGCTGAATACTCTGCTGTGAGTTTTCTGCTTGTGCTGAATATTTTGCTGTGAGTTTGCTGCTTGTTCTGGTTTTTCTGCTGTGAATTTGCTGTTGTGCTGAATTCTCTGCTGTAAGTTTGCTGTGTGTTCTGATTACTCTGCTGTTAATTTGCTGCATGTGCTGATTAACCAGCTGTGAGTGTGATGCTTGTGCTGATTATTCTGTTGTGAGTTTGCTGCTTCTGCTGATTACTATGCTGTGAGTTTGTTTCTTGTGTTCATTATGTGGCTGTGAATTTGCTGGGTGTGCTGATTACTTTGCTGTGAGTTTTCTGCTTGTGCTGAATACTCTGCTGTGAGTTTGTTGTGTGACTAATTACTCTGTTGTGTGTTTGCTGTGGGTGCTGATTACTCTGCTATGAATTTGCTGCTTGTGCTGATTACTCTGCTGTGAGTTAGATGCTTGTGCTGATTACTCTGCTCTGAGTTTGCTGCTTCTGCTGATTAGTCTGCTGTGAGTTTGCTGTGTGTGCTGATTACTCTTTTGTTAATTTGCTGCTTGTGCTGATTACTCTACTGTGAGCTGGCTGATTTGCTGATTGCTGTTAATTACTCTGCTGTGAGTTTGCTGCTTGTGTTGATTACTCTGCTTTGAGTTTACTGCCTGTGCTTATTATTCTGCTGTGAGTTTGCTGCTTATTCTGGTTTCTCTGCTGTGAGTTTGCTGCTTGTGCTGAATTCTCTGCTGTGAGTTTGCTGTGTGTTCTGATTTCTCTGCTGTTAATTTTCTGCATGTGCTGATTACTTAGCTGTGAATTTGCTTCTTGTGCTCATTACGCGGCTGTGAGTTGGCTGGATGTGCTGATTACTTTGCAGTGAGTTTGCTGCATGTGCTGAATACTCTGCTATGAGTTTGTTGTGTGACTAATTACTCTGCTGTGAGAGTTCTGTGTGTGCTGATTACATTTCTGTGATTTTGCTTTTTGTGCTGAATACTCTGCTGTGAGTTTGTGGTGTGTGCTGATTAATCTGCTGTGAGTTTGCAGTTTGTGCTGATTGTTCTGCTGTAAAGTTGCTGCTTGTGCTGAATACTCTTTTGTGAATTTGCAGTTTGTGTTGATTCCTCTACTCTGAGCATTCTGCTTGAACATGTTACTCTGCTGTGAGTTACCTACTTGTGCTGATTACTCTGTTTTGAGGTTGCTGCCAGTGCTGATTACTCTGCTGTGAGTTTGTGGCTTGTGCTGGTTAGTCTGTTGTGGGTTTGCTGTTTGTGCTGAACACTCTGCTGTGAGTTTGCTCTGTGTGCTGATTACTCTGCTGTGAGTTTGATCTGTGTGCTGATTACTCTGCTGTAATTTTGCTTCTTTTGCTGAATACTCCACTCTGAGTTTCCTTCTTGTGCTGATTACTCTGCAGTGAGTTTGCTGCTTGTGCTGAATACGCTGTTGTAAATTTTCATGCTTGTGTTGACTACTGTGCTCTGAGTTTGCTTCTTGCACAGATTACTCTGCTGTGAGTTTACTGTGCATGCTGCTTGCCCTGCTTTGAATTTGCTGCATGTGCTGATTACTGGGCTCTGAATTTCCTGCTTGTAGTGAGTACTCTGCTGTGACTTTGCTCCTTGTCCTGATTACTCTGCTGTGAGTTTGGTGCTTTTGCTGAGTACTATACTGTGAGTTTCCTGCTTGTGCTGATTACTCTGCTGTATCTTTGCTGCTTGTGCTTATTACTCTGCTATGAATTTGCTGATTGTGCTGATTACTCTGTTGTGAATTTCCTGCTTGTGCTGAATACTCTGCTTTGAGTTTGCTGCTTGCGATGATTACTCTGCTTTGAATTTGCTGCTTGCATTGATTACTATGATGTGAGTTTGCTGCTTGTGTTGATTACTCTGCTGTAAGTTTGCTGCTTCCGCTAATTACTCTGCTGTGAGTTTGCTATATGTGCTGATTATTCTGTTGTGGGTTTCCTGCTTGTGCTGAATATTCTGCTGTGAGTTTGCTGTTTGTGCTGACACTCTTCTGGGAGTTTGCTGCTTGTGCTGAATAATCTGCTGTGAGTTTGTTGTGTGTGCTGATTACTCTGCTGTGAGTTTACTGTATGTGCTGATTACTCTATTCTGAGTTTACTGAATTTGCTTATTACTCTGCTGTGAGTTTGCTTCTTTTGCTGAATACACCACTGTGAGTTTCCTACTTCTGCTGATTACTCTGATGTGAATTTGCTTTATTCTGCTGTGAGTTTCCTGCTTGTGCTTATTACTCTGCTGTGAATTTGCTGCTTGTGCTGATTACTTTTTCAGTGAGTTTGCTGCTTGTGCAGAATACTCAAATATTACTCTTCTGTGAGTTTGCTGTGCATGCTGCTTACCCTGCTTTGAGTTTGCTGCATGTGCTGATTACTGGACTCTTAGTTTACTGCTTGTAGTGAGTACTCTGCTGGGAGTTTGCTACTTGTCCTGATTACTCTGCTGTGAGTTTGCTGCATGTGTTGATTACTCTGTTGTGAGCTTGCTGCTTGTCCTAATTACTCTGCTGTGAGTTTGCTGCTTTTCCTAATTACACTGCTGTGAGTTTGCTACTTGGGCTGGTTACTCTGCTATGAGTTTGCTGTTTGTGCTGAATACTCTGCTGTGAGTTTGCTGCTTGTGCTGAATACTCTTCTGTTAGTTTGCTGCTTGTGCTGATTTTGCGGTTTTGAGTATGCTGACTGTGGTGATTACTTTGCTTTGTGTTTGCTGCTTGTGCTGAATACTCTGCTGTGAGTTTGTTGTGTGTGCTAATTACTCGGCTGTGAGATTGCTGCATGTGCTGTTTACTCTCCTGTGAGTTTGTTGTGTGCTGATTCCTCTGCTGTGGGTTTGCTGCATGTGCTGATTACTATGCTGTGAGATTGCTGCTTGTAGTGAATAATCTGCTGTGAGTTTGCTGATTGTCCTGATTACTCTGCTGTGCGCTTTGCTGCTTTTGATGAATACTCTACTGTGAGTTTCTTGCTTGTGCTGATTACTCTGCAGTGAGTATGCTGCTTGTGCTGAATGCTCTGCTTTGAGTTTGCTACTTGTGCTGAATATTTTGTTGTGAGTTTGCTGCTTGTGCTGAATACTCTGCTGTTAGTTTGCTATTTGTCCTGATTATTCTGCTGTGAGTTTGCTGTTTTTGCTGTATATTCTGCTGTGAGTATCCTGCTTGTGCTGGTTACTCTGCAGTGAGTTTGCTGCTTGTGCTGAATACTCTGCTGTGAGTTTGCTGCTTGTGCTGAATACCCTGCTGTGAGTTACTGTTTGTGCTGATTACTCTGCTCTTACTTTGCTGCTTGTGTTGAATACTCTCCTGTGAGTTTGCTGCTTGTGCTTATTACTCTGTTGTTAGTTTGTTGCTCATGCTGAATACTCTGCTGTGAGTTTGCTGTGTGTGGTATTACTCTGCTGTGACTTTGCTGTGTGTGCTAATTACTCTGCTGTGAGTTTGCTGTTTGTGTTGATTATTCTGTTGTGGGTTTTCTGCTTGTGCTGAACACTCTGCTGTGAGTTTGCTGTGTGTGCTAATTACTCTGCTGTGCCTTTGCTGCTTTTGCTGATTACTCTGCTGTGAGTTTGCTGTGTGTGCTGATTACTCTACTTGGTTTGCTGCTTTTGCTGATTATGCTGCTGTGAGTTTGGTGCTTGTTTTGAATACTCTGCAGTGAGTTTGCTGCTTCTCCTGAATTCTCTGCTGTGAGTTTGCTACTTGTGCTGATTACTCTTCTTTGAGTTTGCTGCATGTGCTGATTACTCTGCCGTGAGATTTTTGCTTGTGCTGATTACACGACTGGGAGTTTGCTTGGTGTGCTGATTACATTGCTGTGAGTTTGCTGCTTGTGCTGAATACTCTGCTGTGAGTTTGTTGTGACCAATTATTCTGCTGTGAGTTTACTGTGTGTGCTGATTACATTGCTGTGAGTTTGCTACTTGTGTTGAATATTCTGCTGTGAGTTTGGTGTGTGCTTATTAATCTGCTCGGAGTTTGTTGCTTGTGATGATTACTCTGCTGTGAATTTTCTGCTTGTGCAGAATACTCTTTTGTGAATTTTCAGTTTCTGTTAGTTACTCTATTCTGAGCTTGCTTCTTCCACAGATTACTCTGCTGTAAGTTTGCTGCTTCCGCTAATTACTCTGCTGTGAGTTTGCTATATGTGCTGATTATTCTGTTGTGGGTTTCCTGCTTGTGCTGAATATTCTGCTGTGAGTTTGCTGTTTGTGCTGACACTCTTCTGGGAGTTTGCTGCTTGTGCTGAATAATCTGCTGTGAGTTTGTTGTGTGTGCTGATTACTCTGCTGTGAGTTTACTGTATGTGCTGATTACTCTATTCTGAGTTTACTGAATTTGCTTATTACTCTGCTGTGAGTTTGCTTCTTTTGCTGAATACACCACTGTGAGTTTCCTACTTCTGCTGATTACTCTGATGTGAATTTGCTTTATTCTGCTGTGAGTTTCCTGCTTGTGCTTATTACTCTGCTGTGAATTTGCTGCTTGTGCTGATTACTTATTCAGTGAGTTTGCTGCTTGTGCAGAATACTCAAATATTACTCTTCTGTGAGCTTGCTGTGCATGCTTACCCTGCTTTGAGTTTGCTGCATGTGCTGATTACTGGACTCTTAGTTTACTGCTTGTAGTGAGTACTCTGCTGGGAGTTTGCTACTTGTCCTGATTACTCTGCTGTGAGTTTGCTGCATGTGTTGATTACTCTGTTGTGAGCTTGCTGCTTGTCCTAATTACTCTGCTGTGAGTTTGCTGCTTTTCCTAATTACACTGCTGTGAGTTTGCTACTTGGGCTGGTTACTCTGCTATGAGTTTGCTGTTTGTGCTGAATACTCTGCTGTGAGTTTGCTGCTTGTGCTGAATACTCTTCTGTTAGTTTGCTGCTTGTGCTGATTTTGCGGTTTTGAGTATGCTGACTGTGGTGATTACTTTGCTTTGTGTTTGCTGCTTGTGCTGAATACTCTGCTGTGAGTTTGTTGTGTGTGCTAATTACTCGGCTGTGAGATTGCTGCATGTGCTGTTTACTCCTGTGAGTTTGTTGTGTGCTGATTCCTCTGCTGTGGGTTTGCTGCATGTGCTGATTACTATGCTGTGAGATTGCTGCTTGTAGTGAATAATCTGCTGTGAGTTTGCTGATTGTCCTGATTACTCTGCTGTGTGCTTTGCTGCTTTTGATGAATACTCTACTGTGAGTTTCTTGCTTGTGCTGATTACTCTGCAGTGAGTATGCTGCTTGTGCTGAATGCTCTGCTTTGAGTTTGCTACTTGTGCTGAATATTTTGTTGTGAGTTTGCTGCTTGTGCTGAGTACTCTGCTGTTAGTTTGCTATTTGTCCTGATTATTCTGCTGTGAGTTTGCTGTTTTTGCTGTATATTCTGCTGTGAGTATCCTGCTTGTGCTGGTTACTCTGCAGTGAGTTTGCTGCTTGTGCTGAATACTCTGCTGTGAGTTTGCTGCTTGTGCTGAATACCCTGCTGTGAGTTACTGTTTGTGCTGATTACTCTGCTCTTACTTTGCTGCTTGTGTTGAATACTCTCCTGTGAGTTTGCTGCTTGTGCTTATTACCTGTTGTTAGTTTGTTGCTCATGCTGAATACTCTGCTGTGAGTTTGCTGTGTGTGGTATTACTCTGCTGTGACTTTGCTGTGTGTGCTAATTACTCTGCTGTGAGTTTGCTGTTTGTGTTGATTATTCTGTTGTGGGTTTTCTGCTTGTGCTGAACACTCTGCTGTGAGTTTGCTGTGTGTGCTAATTACTCTGCTGTGCCTTTGCTGCTTTTGCTGATTACTCTGCTGTGAGTTTGCTGTGTGTGCTGATTACTCTACTTGGTTTGCTGCTTTTGCTGATTATGCTGCTGTGAGTTTGGTGCTTGTTTTGGATACTCTGCAGTGAGTTTGCTGTTTCTCCTGAATTCTCTGCTGTGAGTTTGCTACTTGTGCTGATTACTCTTCTTTGAGTTTGCTGCATGTGCTGATTACTCTGCAGTGAGTTTTTTGCTTGTGCTGATTACACGACTGGAAGTTTGCTTGGTGTGCTGATTACATTGCTGTGAGTTTGCTGCTTGTGCTGAATACTCTGCTGTGAGTTTGTTGTGACCAATTATTCTGCTGTGAGTTTACTGTGTGTGCTGATTACATTGCTGTGAGTTTGCTACTTGTGTTGAATATTCTGCTGTGAGTTTGGTGTGTGCTTATTAATCTGCTCGGAGTTTATTGCTTGTGATGATTACTCTGCTGTGAATTTTCTGCTTGTGCAGAATACTCTTTTGTGAATTTGCAGTTTCTGTTAGTTACTCTATTCTGAGCTTGCTTCTTCCACAGATTACTCTGCTGTGAGTTTGCTGCTTGTGCTGATTACTCCGCTGTGAGTTTCCTGCTTTTGCTGATTACTCTGTTGTGAGGTTGCTGCCTGTGCTGATTACTCTGCTGTGAGTTTACTGCATGTGCTGATTACTCTGCTGTAAGTTTGTTTCTTTTGCTGATTACTCTGCTGTGAGTTTTCTGTGTGTGCTGATTACTCAGCTGTGTGTTTGCTGCTTGTGTATAATACTGTGCTATGAGCTTGTTGTGTGTGCTGATTACTCTGCTGTGAGTTTGATGCTTGTGCTGATTACTCTGCTGTTAATTTGCTGCTTGTGCTGAATACTCTGCTCTGAGTTTGTTGTGTGTACTGATTACTCTGTTATGAGTTTGCTGCTTGCGCAGACTACTCTGCTGTGAGTTTGCTGTGCATGCTGCTTAACTTGCTGTGAGTTTGCTACATGTGCTGATTACTGGGCTCTGAGTTTACTGCTTGTAGTGAGTACTCTGCTGTGTGTTTGCTGCTTGTTCTGATTACTCTGCTGTGAGTTTCCTGCATGCGTTGATTACTCTGATGTGAGTTTGCTGCTAGTCCTGATTACTCTGCTGTGAGTTTTCTGCTTTTGCTGATTACGCTGCTGTGAATATGCTGCTTGTGCTGAATACTCTTCTGTGAGTTTGCTGCTACTGCTGAATACTCTGCTGTGAGTTTGCTACTTGGGCTGATTATTCTGCTGTGAGTTTATTGCTTTTGCTGTATATTCTGCTGTGAGTATCCTGCTTGTGCTGGTTACTCTGCTGTGAGTTTGCTGCTTGTGCTGAATACTCTGCTGTGAGTTTGCTGCTTGTGCTGAATACCATACTGTGAGTTACTGCTTGTGCAGGTTACTCTGCTCTTACTTTGCTGCTTGTGTTGAATAATCTCCTGTGAGTTTGCTGTTTGTGCTGAATACTCTGCTGTGAATATGCTGCTTGTGCTGATTACTCTGCTGTGAGTTTTCTGCTTTTGCTGAATACGCTGCTGTGAATTTGCTGCTTGTGCTGAATACTCTGCTGTTAGTTTGCTATTTGTCCTGATTATTCTGCTGTGAGTTTGCTGCTTTTGCTATATATTCTGCTGTGAGTATCCTGCTTGTGTTGGTTACTCTGCTGTGAGTTTGCTGCTTGTGCTGAATACTCTGCTGTAAGTTTGCTGCTTGTGCTGAATACCCTGCTGTGAGTTACTGCTTGTACTGATTACTCTGCTCTTACTTTGCTGCTTGTGTTGAATAATCTCCTGTGAGTTTGCTGCTTGTGCTTATTACTCTGTTGTTAGTTTGCTGCTCATGCTAAATACTCTGCAGTGAGTTTGTTGTGTGTGGTATTACTCTGCTGTGACTTTGCTGTGTGTGCTAATTACTCTGCTGTGAGTTTGCTGTTTGTGTTGATTACTCTGTTGTGGGCTTTCTGCTTGTGCCAAACACTCTGCTGTAAGTTTGCTATGTGTTCTAATTACTCTGCTGTGCCTTTGCTGCTTTTGCTGATTACTCTGTTGTGAGTTTGCTGTGTGTGTGCACTGATTACTCTACTGAGTTTGCTGCTTTTGCTGATTATGCTGCTGTGAGTTTGATGCTTGTTTTGAATACCCTGCAGTGAGTTTGCTGCTTCTCCTGAATTTTCTGTTGTGAGTTTCCTACTTGTGATGATTACTTTGCTTTGAGTTTGCTGCATGTGCTGATTACTCTGCCATGAGTTTTTTGCTTGTACTGATTACACAACTGGGAGTTTGCTTGGTGTGCTGATTACATTGCTGTGAGTTTGCTGCTTGTGCTGAATACTCTGCTGTGAGTTTGTTGTGACTAATTATTCTGCTGTGAGTTTACTGAGTGTGCTGATTACATTGCTGTGAGTTTGCTGCTTGTGTTGAATACTCTTTTGTGAATTTGCAGTTTCTGTTAGTTACTCTACTCTGAGCTTGTTTCTTCCACAGATTACTCTGCTGTGAGTTTGCTGCTTGTGCTGATTACTCCACTGTGAGTTTCCTGCTTTTGCTGATTACTCTGTTGTGAGGTTGCTGCCTGTGCTGACTACTCTGCTGTGAGTTTGGTGTGTGTGCTTATTAATCTGCCCAGAGTTTGTTGCTTGTAATGATTAATCTGCTGTGAATTTGCTGCTTGTGCAGAATACTCTTTTGTGAATTTGAAGTCTCTGTTAGTTACTCTACTCTGAGCTTGTTTCTTCCACAGATTACTCTGCTGTGAGTTTGCTGCTTGTGCTGATTACTCTGCTCTGAGTTTCCTGCTTTTGCTGATTACTCTGTTGTGAGGTTGCCGCCTGTGTTGATTACTCTGCTGTGAGTTTGCTGCATGTGCTGATTACTCTGCTGTAAGTTTGCTGCTTTTGCTGATTACTCTGCTGTGAGTTTTCTGTGTGTGCTGATTACTCAGCTGTGAGTTTGCTACTTGTGTAGAATACTGTGCTATGAGTTTGTTGTGTGTGCCGATTACTCTGCTGTGAGTTTGATGCTTGTGCTGATTACTCTGCTGTTAATTTGCTGCTTGTGCTGAATACTCTGCTCTGAGTTTGTTGTGTGTACTGATTACTCTGCTCTGAGTTTGCTGCTTGCACAGATTACTCTGATGTGAGTTTGCTGTGTTTGCTGCTTAAATTGCTGTGAGTTTGCTACATGTGCTGATTACTCGGCTCTGAGTTTACAGCTTGTAGTGAGTACTCTGCTGTGTGTTTGCTGCTTGTTCTGATTACTCTGCTGTGAGTTTGCTGCATGTGTTGATTACTCTGATGTGAGTTTGCTGCTAGTCCTGATTACTCTGCTGTGAGTTTTCTGCTTTTGCTGATTACGCTGCTGTGAATTTGTGCTTGTGCGGAATACTCTTCTGTGAGTTTGCTGCTACTGCTGAATACTCTGCTGTGAGTTTGCTACTTGGGCTGATTACTCTACTGTGAGTTTGCTGTTTGTGTTGAATACTCTGATGTGAGTTTGCTGTTTCTGCTGTATACTCTGCTGTTAGTTTTCTGCATGTGCTGATTATGCAGTTGTGAGTTTGCTGACTGCTGATTGTTTTGAGTTTGCTGCTTGTGCTGAATACTCTGCAACGAGTTTGTTGCGTGTGTTAATTACTCTGCTTGTGTTTGCTGTATGCGCTGATTACTCTGCTGTTTGTTTGTTGTGTGTGCTGATTACTGTGCTGTGGGTTTGCTGCATGTACTGATTACTGTGCTGTGAGATTGCTGCTTGTTGTGAATAATCTGCAGTGAGTGCTAGTGCTGATTAGTCTGCTGTAAGTTTTCTGCTTGTGCTAAATGCTTTACTTTGAGTTTGCTGCTTGTGCTGAATACTTTGTTGTGAGTTTGCTGCTTGTGCTGAATACACTGCTGTTAGTTTGCTACTTGTCCTGATTATTCTGCTGTGAGTTTGCTGCTTTTGCTGTTTACTCTGCTGTGAGTTTCCTGCTTGTGCTGTTTACTCTGCTGTGAGTTGCTGCTTGTGCTGATTACTCTGCTCTTAGTTTGCTGCTTGTGCTGAATAAACTCCTGTGAGTTTGCTGCTATGCCTATTACTCTGTTGTTAGTTTGCTGTTTGGGCTGAATACTCTGCTGTGAGCCTGCTGTGTGTGGTATTACCCTGCTGTGAGTTTGCTGCATGTGCTGATTACTTTGCTGTGAGTTTGCTGCTTGTATTGATTACGCTGCTGTGGATTTGCTGTTTGTGCTGAACACTCTGCTGTGAATTTGCTGTGTATGCTAATCACTCTGCTGTGCATATGCTGCTTTTGTTGATTACTCTGCTATGAGTTTGCTGTTACTCTGCTGTGTTTGCTGCTTTTGCTGATTATGCTGCGGTGAGTTTTCTGCTTGTTTTGAATACTCTGCTGTGAGTTTGCTGCTTCTCCTAAATATTTTGCTTTGAGTTTGCTACTTGTGCTGATTACTCTGCTGTGAGTTTTTTGCTTGTGCTGACTACTCTGCTGTGAGTTTGATGTTTGTGCTGATTATGCGGCTGGGAGTTTGCTTGGTGTGCTAATTACTTTGCTGTGAGTTCACTGTTTGTGCTGAATACTCTGCTGTGAGTTTGTTTTGTGCCTAATTATTCTGCTGTGAATTTGCTGTGTTTGCTGATTACATTGTTGTGAATTTGCTGCTTGTGCTGAATACTCTGTTGTGAGTTAGGTGTGTGTGCTTATTAATCTGCTGTGAGTTTGTTGCTTGTGATGATTACTCTGCTGTGAATTTGCTGCTTGTGCTGATTACTCTTTTGTGAATTTGCAGTTTGCATTGATTACTCTATTCTGACCTTGCTGCTTCCACAGATTACTCTGCTGTGAGTTTGCTGCTTGTGCTGATTACTCTGCTGTGAGTTTGATGCTTGCGCTGATTACTCCACTGTGAGTTTCCTGCCTGTGCTGATTACTCTGCTGTGAGTTTGCTGCTTGTGCTGATTACTCTGCTGTGGGTTTGCTGCTTGTCCTGAATACTTTGCTGTGAGTTTGCTCTGTGTGCTGATTACTCTGCTGTGAGTTTGCTGCTTTGCTGATTACTCTGCTGTAAGTTTGCTGTGTGTGCTGATTACTCAGCTGTGAGTTTGCTGCTTCTGTAGAATACTGTGCTATGAGCTTGTTGTGTGTGCTGATTACTCTGCTATGAGTTTGCTGATTGTGCTGATTACTCTGCTGTGAGTTTGCTGCGTGTGTTGATTAAGCTGTTGTGATTTTTCTGCTTGTGCTTGAAACTCTGTTGTGAGTTTTCTGCTTGTCCTGATCTTTTCTGCTGTGAGTTTGCTGCTTTTGCTGCATACTCTGCTGTGAGTTTCCTGCTTGTGCTTATTATTCTGTTGTGAATTTTCTGCCTGTGCTGATTACTCATCTATGAGTTTGCAGCATGTGCCGTTTACTGTGCTGTGAGTGTGCTGCTTGTTCTGAATGCTCTACTGGAAATTTGCTCCTTGTCCTGATTGCTTTGCTGTGAGTTTGCTGCTTTTGCTGAATACTCTGCTGTGAGTTTCCTGCTTGTGCTGATTACTATGCTGTGAGTTTGCTGCTTGTGATAATTACTCTGCTTTGATTTTGTTGCTTGTGCTACATACTCTCTTGTGAATTTGTTGCTTTTGTTGATTTATCTGCTGTGAGTTTGCTGCTTGCACTGTTTACTCTGCTGTGAGTTTGCTGCTTTTGTTTATTGCTCTGCTGTGAGATTGCTTATTGTGCTTATTACACTGCTGTGAATTTGCTGCTTCTACTGATTACTCTGTTTTCAGTTTGCTGCCTGTGCAGATTACTCTGCTGTGAGTTTGCTGTGTGACTAATTACTCTGCTTTGAATTTGCTGTGTATGCTAATCACTCTGCTGTGCGTATGCTGCTTTTGTTGATTACTCTGCTGTGAGTTTGCTGTTTGTGCTGATTACTCTGCTGAGTTTGCTGCTTTTGCTGATTATGCTGCTGTGAGTTTTCTGCTTGTTTTGAATACTCTGCTGTGATTTTGCTGCTTCTGAATATTTTGCTTTGAGTTTGCTACTTGTGCTGATTACTCTGCTGTGAGTTTTTTGCTTGTGCTGACTACTCTGCTGTGAGTTTGATGTTTGTGCTGATTATGCGGCTGGGAGTTTGCTTGGTGTGCTAATTACTTTGCTGTGAGTTCGCTGCTTGTGCTGAATACTCTGCTGTGAGTTTGTTGTATGCCTAATTATTCTGCTGTAAATTTGCTGTGTTTGCTGATTACATTGTTGTGAATTTGCTGCTTGTGCTGAATACTCTGTTGTGAGTTAGGTGTGCATGCTTATTAATCTGCTGTGAGTTTGTTGCTTGTGATGATTACTCTGCTGTGAATTTGCTGCTTGTGCTGATTACTCTTTTGTGAATTTGCAGTTTGCATTGATTACTCTATTCTGACCTTGCTGCTTCCACAGATTACTCTGCTGTGAGTTTGCTGCTTGTGCTGATTACTCTGCTGTGAGTTTGATGCTTGCGCTGATTACTCCACTGTGAGTTTCCTGCCTGTGCTGATTACTCTGCTGTGAGTTTGCTGCTTGTGCTGATTACTCTGCTGTGGGTTTGCTGCTTGTCCTGAATACTTTGCTGTGAGTTTGCTCTGTGTGCTGATTACTCTGCTGTGAGTTTGCTGCTTTGCTGATTACTCTGCTGTAAGTTTGCTGTGTGTGCTGATTACTCAGCTGTGAGTTTGCTGCTTCTGTAGAATACTGTGCTATGAGCTTGTTGTGTGCTGATTACTCTGCTATGAGTTTGCTGATTGTGCTGATTACTCTGCTGTGAGTTTGCTGCGTGTGTTGATTAAGCTGTTGTGATTTTTCTGCTTGTGCTTGAAACTCTGTTGTGAGTTTTCTGCTTGTCCTGATCTTTTCTGCTGTGAGTTTGCTGCTTTTGCTGCATACTCTGCTGTGAGTTTCCTGCTTGTGCTTATTATTCTGTTGTGAATTTTCTGCTTGTGCTGATTACTCATCTATGAGTTTGCAGCATGTGCCGTTTACTGTGCTGTGAGTGTGCTGCTTGTTCTGAATGCTCTACTGGAAATTTGCTCCTTGTCCTGATTGCTTTGCTGTGAGTTTGCTGCTTTTGCTGAATACTCTGCTGTGAGTTTCCTGCTTGTGCTGATTACTATGCTGTGAGTTTGCTGCTTGTGATAATTACTCTGCTTTGATTTTGTTGCTTGTGCTACATACTCTCTTGTGAATTTGTTGCTTTTGTTGATTTATCTGCTGTGAGTTTGCTGCTTGCACTGTTTACTCTGCTGTGAGTTTGCTGCTTTTGTTTATTGCTCTGCTGTGAGATTGCTTATTGTGCTTATTACACTGTGAATTTACTGCTTCTACTGATTACTCTGTTTTCAGTTTGCTGCCTGTACAGATTACTCTGCTGTGGGTTTGCTGTTTGTGCTGAACACTCTGCTGTGAATTTGCTGTCTATGCTAATCACTCTGCTGTGCGTATGCTGCTTTTGTTGATTACTCTGCTGTGAGTTTGCTGTTTGTGCTGATTACTCTGCTGAGTTTGCTGCTTTTGCTGATTATGCTGCTGTGAGTTTTCTGCTTGTTTTGAATACTCTGCTGTGATTTTGCTGCTTCTGAATATTTTGCTTTGAGTTTGCTACTTGTGCTGATTACTCTGCTGTGAGTTTTTTGCTTGTGCTGACTACTCTGCTGTGAGTTTGTTGCTTGTGCTGATTATGAGGCTGGGAGTTTGCTTGGTGTGCTGATTACTTTGCTGTGAGTTTGCTGCTTGTGCTGAATACTTTGCTCTGAGTTTGTTGTGCGTACTGATTACTCTGCTCTGAGTTTGCTGCTTGCACAGATTACTCTGCTGTGAGTTTGTTGTGCATTTTGCTTAACTTGCTGTGAGTTTGCTACATGTGCTGATTACTGGGCTCTGAGTATACTGCTTGTAGTGAGTACTCTGCTGTGTGTTTGCTGCTTGCTCTGATTACTCTGCTGTGAGTTTGCTGCATGTGTTGATTACTCTGATGTGAGTTTGCTGCTAGTCCTGATTACTCTGCTGTGAGTTTTCTGCTTTTGCTGATTATGCTGCTGTGAATTTGCTGCTTGTGCTGAATACTCTTCTGTGAGTCTGCTGCTACTGCTGAATACTCTGCTGTGAGTTTGCTACTTGGGCTGATTACTCTACTGTGAGTTTGCTGTTTGTGCTGAATACTCTGCTGTTAGTTTGCTGCATGTACTGCTTATGCAGTTGTGTGTTTGCTGACTGCTGATTGCTTTGAGTTTGCTGCTTGTGCTGAATACTATGCAGCAAGTTTGCTGTGTGTGTTAATTACTCTGCTGTGTGTTTGTTGTATGTGCTGATTACTCTGCTGTTTGTTTGTTGTGTGTGCTGATTACTATGCTGTGGGTTTGCTGCATGTACTGATTACTCTGCTGCAAGTTTGCTTTTGCTGATTACTCTGCTGTGAGTTTTCTGTGTGTGCTGATTACTCAGCTGTGAGTTTGCTGCTTGTGTAGAATACTGTGCTATGAGCTTGTTGTGTGTGCTGATTACTCTGCTGTGAGTTTGATGCTTGTGCTGATTACTCTGCTGTTAATTTGCTGCTTGTGCTGAATACTCTGCTCTGAGTTTGTTGTGTGCACTGATTACTCTGCTCTGAGTTTGCTGCTTGCACAGATTACTCTGCTGTGAGTTTGCTGTGCAGGCTGCTTAACTTGCTGTGAGTGTGCTACATGTGCTGATTACTGGGCTCTGAGTTTACTGCTTGTAGTGAGGTCTCTGCTGTGTGTTTGCTGCTTGTTCTGATTACTCTGTTGTGAGTTTGCTGCATGTGTTGAATACTCTGATGTGAATTTGCTGTTAGCCCTGATTACTCTGCTGTGAGTTTTCTGCTTTTGCTGATTACGCTGCTGTGAATTTGCTGCTTGTGCTGAATACTCTTCTGTGAGTTTGCTGCTACTGCTGAGTACTCTGCTGTGAGTTTGCTACTTGGGCTGATTATTCTACTGTGAATTTGCTGTTTGTGCTGAATACTCTGATGTGAGTTTGCTGCTTGTGCTGTTTACTCTACTGTTAGTTTGCTGCGTGTGCTGATTATGCAGTTGTGAGTTTGCTGACTGCTGATTGCTTTGAGTTTGCTGCTTGTGCTGAATACTCTGCAGCGAGTTTGTTGTGTGTTAATTACTCTGCTGTGTGTTTGTTGTATGTGCTGATTACTCTGCTGTGTGTTTGTTGTTTGTGCTGATTACTATGCTCTGGGTTTGCTGCATGTACTGATTACTGTGCTGTGAGTTTGCTGCTTGTTGTGAATAATCTGCAGTGAGTGCTAGTGCTGATTAGTCTGCTGTAAGTTTTCTGCTTGTGCTAAATGCTCTGCTTTGAGTTTGCTGCTTGTGCTGAATACTTTGTTGTGAGTTTGCTGCTTGTGCTGAATACTCTGCTGTTAGTTTGCTACTTGTCCTGATTATTCTTCTGTGAGTTTGCTGCTTTTGCTGTATATTCTGCTGTGAGTTTCCTGCTTGTGCTGTTTACTCTGCTGTGAGTTTGCTGCTTGTGCTGAATATTCTGCTGTGAGTTTGCTGCTTGTGCTGAATGCCCTGCTGTGAGTTGCTGCTTGTGCTGATTACTCTGCTCTTAGTTTGCTGCTTGTGCTGAATAAACTCCTGTGAGTTTGCTGCTTGTGCCTATTACTCTGTTGTTAGTTTGCTGCTTGGGCTGAATACTCTGCTGTGAGTCTGCTGTGTGTGGTATTACCCTGCTGTGAGTTTGCTGCATGTGCTGATTACTTTGCTGTGAGTTTGCTGCTTGTATTTATTACTCTGCTGTGGGTTTGCTGTTTGTGCTGAACACTCTGCTGTGAATTTGCTGTCTATGCTAATCACTCTGCTGTGCGTATGCTGCTTTTGTTGATTACTCTGCTGTGAGTTTGCTGTTTGTGCTGATTACTCTGCTGAGTTTGCTGCTTTTGCTGATTATGCTGCTGTGAGCTTTCTGCTTGTTTTGAATACTCTGCTGTGAGTTTGCTACTTCTCCTTAATATTTTGCTTTGAGTTTGCTACTTGTGCTGATTACTCTGCTGTGAGTTTTTTGCTTGTGCTGACTACTCTGCTGTGAGTTTGTTGTGTGGCTAATTATTCTGCTGTGAGTTTGCTGTGTTTGCTGATTACATTGTTGTGAATTTGCTGCTTGTGCTGAATACTCTGTTGTGAGTTAGGTGTGTGCTTATTAATCTGCTGTGAGTTTGTTGCGTGTGATGATTACTCTGCTGTGAATTTGCTGCTTGTGCTGATTACTCTTTTGTGAATTTGCAGTTTGCATTGATTACTCTACTCTGATCTTGCTGCTTCCACAGATTACTCTGCTGTGAGTTTGCTGCTTGTGCTGATTACTCTGCTGTGACTTTGATGCTTGTGTTGATTACTCCGCTGTGAGTTGCCTGCCTGTGCTGATTACTCTGCTGTGAGTTTGCTCCTTGTGCTGATTACTCTGCTGTGGGTTTGCTGCTTGTCCTGAATACTTTGCTGTGAGTTTGCTCTGTGTGCTGATTACTCTGCTGTGAGTTTGCTGCTTTGCTGATTACTCTGCTGTGAGTTTGCTGTGTGTGCTGATTACTCAGCTGTGAGTTTGCTGCTTGTGTAGAATACTGTGCTATGAGCTTGTTGTGTGCTGATTACTCTGCTGTAAGTTTGCTGATTGTGCTGATTACTCTGCTGTGAGTTTGCTGCTTGTGTTGCTTACTCTGTTGTGAGTTTTTTGCTGCTGCTGATGATTACTTTGCTGTGAGTTTGCTGCTTGTGCTAATTAAGCTGTTGTGATTTTTCTGCTTGTGCTTCAAACTCTGTTGTGAGTTTTCTGCTTGTCTTGATTTTCCTGCTGTGAGTTAGCTGCTTTTGCTGCATACTCTGATGTGAGTTTCCTCTTGTGCTTATTATTCTGTTGTGAATTTTCTGCATGTGCTGATTACTCATCTATGAGTTTGCAGCATGTGCTGTTTACTATGCTGTGAGTTTGCTGCTTGTTCTGAATGCTCTACTGTAAGTTTTTTCCTTGTCCTGATTGCTTTGCTGTGAGTTTGCTGCTTTTGCTGAATGCTCTGCTGTGAGTTTCCTGCTTGTGCTGATTACTCTGCTGTGAGTTTGCTGCTTGCCATAATTACTCTGCTTTGATTTTGCTGCTTGTGCTACATACTCTCTTGTGAATTTGCTGCTTTTGTTGATTTATCTTCTGTGAGTTTGCTGCTTGCACTGTTTACTCTGCTGTGAGTTTGCTGCTTGTGTTTATTGCTCTGCTGTGAGGTTGCGTATTGTGCTTATTACTCTGCTGTGAATTTGCTGCTTCTACTGATTACTCTGTTTTCAGTTTGCTGCCTGTGCTGATTACTCTGCTGTGAGTTTCCTGCTTGTGCTGATTACTCTGCTGTGAGTTTGCTGCTTGTCATAATTACTCTGCTTTGATTTTGCTGCTTGTGCTACATACTCTCTTGTGAATTTGCTGCTTTTGTTGATTTATCTTCTGTGAGTTTGCTGCTTGCACTGTTTACTCTGCTGTGAGTTTGCTGCTTGTGTTTATTGCTCTGCTGTGAGGTTGCGTATTGTGCTTATTACTCTGCTGTGAATTTGCTGCTTCTACTGATTACTCTGTTTTCAGTTTGCTGCCTGTGCTGATTACTCTGCTGTGAGTTTGCTGTGTGTGCTGGTTACTCTGCTGAGAGTCTGCTACATGTTCTGATTACTCTTCTGTCAGTCTGCTGCTCATGCTGATTTGTCTGCTGTGAGTTTGCTGCTTGTGCTGATTAGTCTACTGTGAGTTTGCTGTGTGTGCTGATTACTTTTCTGTGAGTTTGCCGCTTGTGCTGAATACTCTGCTATGAGTTTGGTGCATGTGCTGATTACTCTGCTGTTAATTGTCTGCTTGTGCTGATTACTCTTTTGTGAGTTTGCTGCTTGTGCTGATTACTCATTTGTGAGTTTGCTGCTTGTGCTGATTACTCATTTGTGAGTTTGCTGCTTGTGCTGATTACTCATTTGTGAGTTTGCTGCTTTTGCTGATTACTCATTTGTGAGTTTCCTGCTTGTGCTGATTACTCTGCTGTGGGTTTGCTGGTTGTGATGATTACTATGCTGTGAGTTTACTGCTTGTTCTGATTACTCTTGTGTGAGTTTGCTGCTTCTTCTGATTTCTCTGCTGTTGTTACACCACATCTATTTGTTTTACTTTTCTGAATTTGATTAGACTATCTCTTGCTTTTGATATGCACTTGTAGGGTTATTGTTCCTAGCTCCTTCAGGTTAAACTATTTGTTGATCATTGTTGTTGCTAGTTTGATATTAAGCAAAACACACTTTAATTTCAGATGTTAATAGCACTGCCTCTCTCATGTGTGCTAACCCTAACCATATAACTCCTCTTAGCCCAGATTTTACATATTAAGTCCAAATACAGACATTCCCTAACAGTTAAACTAAACAAAACCTAGAGACACAACAAGTATACATGCATACACACACAAGCATAAAACTCCACTATCAACTTCTCTAACTCCTACACTAACTGTAACACACACACACACACACACACACACACACACACACACACACACACACAACCACAGTCAGCCCTAATACCAACATTTTAATTTATAATGAACGTTTAGACATTCTAACCCAATCCCACTTTCTTTAAGTTAATAGAAATAATTTATTCATGCCTCCAATCAACATACTCTGCCCTCAACCAACTGTGTACTGAAAAATGACATTCCATTAATGCATTCCATGATCAGCACATTTTTACTGAATGCCTTTAATCATAGGGAGAACACCACAGGAATTTGCAAAAAATCATCATTAACATTATCTGGATTAATTGATAATGCCTCTGTTTGTAAACAGAAATGTTCCTAGATGCATCTTGAAAAATCTACAACAGTATGGAGGATGTCCAGAGTTCAGAAAGTCTGCTAATAGTTTATGCCACTGCCGGAAGCATTGATTTGAGTATGAAGTCAGCCAGAGGTATGCATGAAATGGTGTATGTTAGCCACTCTAAAATCCACTTCTGAAATGTCAGCTGGAAAACATGGTGGATGGCACTGAGATAACTGTGGACAACAGCCTGGGGGTATATAAAAGCTTACATATAGCAGATGGGCCTCATTAGCTAAACATTCAGTCAGAGAACTGTCCTGAGTAGACATTTGATTGAGTAATATCATTGCATTAGCGAGAAGGGGGATAATGTAAAGCAGATATGCTCCTGCAATCAAAGGGTTATAGCAAGGTCTGTCAAGTCTTGATTAATGAATGTGCTTTATCAGTGAAGAAATGTTAAAAAATATATGACAGCCTTGGTGAAGTGAGGAGCAAGCTCCTACACCTTCATTCAGGGAGTAACTTCAACGCCATTTTTGTTGCAACATCATTTAAAGTTGCACAGCTTCAAAGAACATTGTTCAAATTCATGAAAATGCTGCATCAGTAGATTGGATCATGATGGATTGTACATATAAATAGCCACAGGAATGTAAGTCAATGACAGTATCGAAAATATAGCAAACCAGGGCTTTCTTTTCTTTTATTCTTGGGTGGTGTTGAATATCCACTGTACACCCTCAAGATTCTTGTAGCCCATTTATAGACCACATGCACTTTTGGAAGGTGAAAGATACAGTGTAGCACATAGCCAAGTACATGTAGCCATGGGGAACATCTTGGCTTCTGAAGGAAAGCTTCAGAGAAACCGCTTCAACAAGAAAGCCTAGCATTATGAATTTGTTAAAAATTAAAAGAAGCCCTCTACATGTGCCATATTACATTACGTTTTTGCAGACAAAATGTCTGGAGATTGACATCTGAGATTTTTACTAGCCATTGCCAAAGACAAAGATATGGACACAGAAAATGTCACTGACAAAGAATAAGGTACTTTTCCCAAAAGTACTTCATGCATAGCTCATAAAGTATGGCCATGCAGTGGCATGAACACTGTGATTCATAGATCAGATCATAGTCCGATCTGTGGCAAGTAGCAGTCAGACAAGATTTGTTTGTGTCAGGTATTAAACATCATGTGACACAAATCACCACATATGTAAACATGGTCAGACCTTATTGTGTTACACATTGTGTCAAAATGCATGTTTTTGTCAGATAAATACACAGATCTTGCACCACACACCTGCAGACACAGACACACACATCCACACACACACACACACACACACACACACACACACACACACACACACACACACACACAGAACCTCACATGTACACAAACCTATATGCGCCAGGTAGACACCACATAGACCTCAGGTCATACGGTCATGTATCTAAGCATGATATGAATATTTCCTTCAGAAACATAAGGGGCCCAGATATAACTGCAAACAGTAGTTGTCATCTGTCTGTGTCAAATGTATTAGGGAACTGCCATGTATGGGAGCAGTAGGATTCATGAGGTAAATGTAACCTTTAACCCTTTTGATAGTTCTTGCTAGTTCATAAATACATTTAGTATATATTATGCACTATTGATTGTTATGGAAGTTATGCAGATTTTCTTAGTACTAAATATGATCTCTTATCCACAGAAGCTTTGTACAGATAATGTATGACTTTATTCAATGTTACTTTGCACTGAACCTGCATAACTTTAATCTTTTGTAATTCATGCTTTTGGGCTTGCTGGATGTATAAAATGATTAATTTGGTGTAACTTCCTCATCATAAGTGAGTTAGAAGGTGCCTCCAAAGACTGGACTATGCAAAAAAATCATTAGTTTTACCACCTTCTTCTTGTCTTCATGCATTCAGAGACAGAATGTATTAGGCTTCAGGGTATCATGTGATGCATGGTGTGTCAAACCCTGTATTATGTGCATGGTGCTTTTATGTCTCTTAACTATTCAACAAACACAGTGAAGGCAAAGGCTGTGCCACGTGCAAATGCATAAGCTGCTAGAGATCTGCCCAGGTGCCTGTACAGCTCAGTGTTGGGGACACAAAAGACATTATAAGTGAGAGTGAAGATCCAATCAGTTAATTTACGCTAGTTAACTTGCACTTTTATTTATTATTAATCAGTAAACCCATAGCCACAATTGTCTTTTTAGGTGCATTACATGGCTACTGTCTGCTTAGAATTATGTAGTAGGCAAACAGAGGCTGAAAGAATCAAACTAAGGAGATCATTAGCAATTTATAGACTTCATTCTTTGTAATAAACTGCCAGACAACTGTTATCATGTAATAAAGATGGATGCACCAGACGGGTGTACCAATCTGCAGTAAGTGCAGACTGATGCACACATAGACATGTACACAGAACATACTGAGATCCAAATACACACACAGACTGACACACAGATTCACACAAACATACAGGCACACACACACACACACACACACACACACACACACACACACACACACACACACACACACACACACTCATACACATATATACACATAGTCACATTTCATCAGTGCCACTGCTACAGTTACTTCCAGGAATGTAACTATAGGTTCTGAGATCAGCGCACATATCCAGTATTGTTGAAGTACTTATGTAATGCAGTTATGCATCATATTACATAATGCATTATTTTAATGGCATGGCATCTAATTGTTTACATATACCATCATTAATGGAGGATGTCTATGGCTATCCATGTGTTGGGGCTATTTCCCATGTGAGTGGGCACAAAAGCAGCATTATATTAGATTCCTGCAGGCTATGCCTTTATATAACTCTGCTATACAGTCATACGCATATTTATTAATATATTCAAAACAAACAGCAAGAAGATGAGCACTATGATGTCAGCTGTTTTTGCAGTGTGTAGCACACCTTCCTAAGAGAAATGTGCTGAATTGCATTGAAACCCTTTGTAAGAAGTGTAAAACACAGGCAGTATGTCTATTAAGCCTCAAAGTATGCAGTGCATGTCAGCCTTCAAATCTGATTTGCTATTGTGTGTGCATATTTTGGTCTGGCCCTGCATATTACCAAATTATTCTGATCTGACATGAACACAGAAGTGGAGTATTTTATACCAAATATATGATTTTTACAAATTACATTCAGAATACTGCTGCAAAATTAGTATTTCTCATATACACAAAAATAAAGGATCTTAATAAGGAAGTAAATACTAACAAAGATATTTTGAGTACTTCATTTCATTCAAGTTTATTTCTGTTCCTGGAAGAAAGGATTTGCACAAGCAGTAACTGGACTGCTTTGTCACTCATCTTTGCCACCTCGTCATTCTGAATGAGTATTTTAACATTTCTTTAGACATCCAGCGACTGAAAAAGATCATATGGGCAATACCCATTTTAAGATTTACACTAATCTTTTTGAATAATCTTATTTGTGCATAAATTTCCCAGGTTTTGAAAACTAACAAAATTTCTTCTGATCCACCTTCTTTGCATGTATACCACATATAAAAGCATTCATGTAGTAAACACGAAACGTTATAAGATTACTGCAGTCCCATCAGTGTATTTCTCTTGTCCACCCTGTAAATATTCAATATCTTTATGCATATTCCAACAATGGATGAAAATTATAATCTAGGATTTGGCAGGTAAATTTCTAGTAATAAAAATATCAAATCCATGCATCTGTCTTGATTATGGAACATAATGTTTCTTCTTATTCTTACATATCTACCTGAATGACCTCGAAAGTTTAAATCTAAACTAAAGCAGAATGGTAAGAAAACCTTAAAAGAGCTGATTGTATAACAAAGACAAAGGGTTGTTACCTTGAGGAACAGCTGGGTATCTGTACAGTCAGTCTAGTCTCCTTTGAATCAATTGCCAGTTTCATCATCCTCTTTATTTCTTCCCTGTTGAACTATTAATGGTGTTTCATAATGATTATAACATTATTATGTATTTTGCTGATTTTTATATGTTTGCGTTGGCAAAGGTGTCATAAAATAGGTGTTACAATTCATCTTCTTCATAGATTCATAGGTGGGTAGGTATATGCTAGGCTAGCAACCTCCTTGACCTTTATAAGTTCAGCCATACAATCCAGCCAGTTATGTCCTTATGTATCAGAGGCATTTATTAGAAGGGGGTTTGTTAATTTGGAATTTTCTAGATGTTATGGGGGGTATGTTAGTTTGGACATTAATGTCTGCCTCTGTCTATCAAAAACATGGGGGCCAGACTTGGGGCGAATTTCTGAATTGTCATCCATTGGTCAAGTTTACAACTGAATAGGGTGAGGGATGTACTCTGCGTCACATGGATGTCTCTTAGAGCATGGGATCCTCTGAGACACATATCTGTTTTGCCATTATGTTTTATTTATGTCACAAGCAAAATTTAAATCCTTGGATCAAGTGGTTCTGATGCTGTTCATTTTGTGGTTGTGCTAAAGAACCATCAGAGATGGATCCCTGGATGCCTTGCATGCCAGGCATTAATTGCCTCATAGTAACCTGTCGGAGACAGAGTGTAGACATAGGGCTTTAAAGCCATCTGTATAGGATAATGTGTTTATACTCTGGATTCTCCTGGCAAGGAACTTTTGTGGGCTTTCTAACTCTTGCATATGTCTGGTTAGGTAAATGCTGAAGGGGCACCATATTCAATGATGGGTCTGATAAGGGCTGAATACATTGGGACTATGATTTCCTTGGATCTGGATGTCATGCCCTTACTTATAAGTTGTGTGGCATTGACTGATTTTCTTACCATCTTGGCCATATGTAGGTTAAAGGCCAGGTTAATGTCTACATATATTCCCAGATCTCTGACTAACTGGTCAACTTTTAGAGGTGTGTTATCGATAGAGTAATTAGCTTGTGTGGCAGTTTTCTCAAAATGCACTGTAATGCATTTCTTCATT
>NC_056746.1:65194564-65397064 GCF_019279795.1 Protopterus annectens | reverse complement strand
ACTTTTGATGTATATGATTATAAGAATGCAAGAACAGAAGTGGTTATTGCTCAATGCCATGTGTCAGTAGCCACTTTTAAAAACAGTACTCAAGAAGCTGTCCTTTGGGTTCATTTGCAGCATCAGTGAAGGTGCCATGAACTCCTTAATGTATTCAGTACCTAATGGAACAACAGCAAGTGTGCAAATACCATGAGGAAAGGAAGACCATATGGAACCTAGCTGAACTGCATAACACATGAGTGGAATTCATGGAAGAGCATGGATTGCCCATCTCAATGGACACAAAAGTATGGGTAGCATTAATTACCTTAGCAGCAGAACTGTCAACTTGGAAGCATAGACAGAAACTGCCTACAACACAGGTGACAATGGCTCAATTAATCACCTCAACATTGCAGGAGCTAATGAGGATATGGAGAAGAATAAAGATATAGTGCCTGTTTACATGTCTTGGAGGGGGGGGTTGCATGTTAAGAATGTAGCTGGGATGTTACTAGTGTTACCTCATAGTGTCCTGCTTCATGCCCATCAAGAGTGGGCTCCTCAGATAAGTACATTAATATGGGGGGGGATTTGCCTCAAGGCATTTAAAGCCCAAGTGAGCCTAGAGTTCAAGACTTAAATCTTTCAGTCCGCAGGACTAAATCATGGTCACATATCTATTTGGTGACTAAAAGGAATGACTAGTTCAATTGAAATACTGTGGAGCTGTGGTGATAATTCGTGGAATTGCAGCAGAAAGTAAAAAAAATATATATTCATATCTGCAGGGATCTTTTAATGACCAATATGGAACAAGTTAGGCATATCACAGGTGCCAAACTCAAATATTTCATGCAAGTACCTCAAATGGAATTTATACCACTAATTAGCATCCTTCAGTACACAAAAGATCAAAACTTAATTGTCAGCAATCTCAACCTAGACTGGGTGAGCACACTCAAAACCCAACATAACAAATTTGCTGCATTTCACAATCCCACACAAATGGTATCCAATTGGATCAATAAGCTGAAATCCAGATTTACATTCCTTAATGTCATCCTAACAAATATACCATTTAAATAGTACATTTTTCCATGTACTTCCTAACTTTCTTTCTGAACACTTTCACATTTTTACTTTTGGTCCTTCAAATGTAAAAAATTCCACCTCACTTTATCCAGAGTTGAACTGTCCCTGACAACACTTCATATACTGGTGCTCCTTCTATATCTGCTCCAATCCAGCTTATGCCCTATTCAGTTGCTTCACATTATTCAAGAGAGACTATACTCTCTGAAAAAAAATGAGTTTCCACTGAAAATGGGTCTGTAAATCCTCTCAGACTTTCCAGGTTAACAAAAGGAAATAAATAAATTCAGCTTTTTATACTGCAAATATATTGTAATTATTAATTACATGGTTTACTGTTTGTCAGTTTAAAGCTGTTGTTACAGTGACTACTGTACATTCTTTGTTTGTTACACTGAGAGAGCCTCCCAGCCCCGCCCCATTTTAAATTTGGTTTGCTCTCCCTGCTGCTCCCTCCTGTTTGTACAGTAAATTCCCTGTTATCCTGCCACCACTGTGAAAAAGTAATACTCCTATAATGCTCCCAAGTTTCCAGCCTACCTGGAACCCCAGACCTGTAACTTGTGTCATAATGGTGAGAGAACTGTGATTTAATAGAGGTTCTGTGTCACAGTGACCCAGCTGTAAGATTTTTTTGGCTATTTTTGATTGGCTTCCTCTCTAGCTCATATTCTATACCCTGTGCTTAGCTGCACTCACCCCCAGGATATTTTATTAAAGACTCTGAGAAGTATGCAAAGCCCGGACTGAGAGAAATGAGCTGTGATAATCTTGGTGCCCTCCAGGAATTCCATACAGTGCTTTTCATCAGAAAAGAAAGAAAAAAAACACTACGCTGTGTTCAATGCACTAATGCCATTGGACTCACTCTGTAATGGGTTTCCTACACAAGAGCTTTATTTCCTATAACATACTTCATGCTGCAGATTAATCTAACAAGGGTATCAGTACACTACATCCCAAATAACGTGCCGCCCCCTATTCCTTAAGTAACCCCTGCATTCTAAAACAGACAAGTCCAAGCAGTTATAGTCACCCCAGCCCTCGAGTTGTTTCCCATCAAAATCATGGAATGGCACTTTCCCACAATGTCTGCAGCCATCCTGATTGAGGTGAGCATCTTACAATGATATAAACATAGTCTCATGCTGACTAACGAATACCTATTGCTTAAACAACACAATGCAGTGTGTGTGAGATGCATATGTATATTACTACTGGAGGCAAAATCTCACACTCTGACATCAGGATCACAGCAGTACACCACATACCACACACAATACCTTACAACATTTAATATAATACAAATCATTTTTCATATGCAAACAAAGACATACATCTGTAGCATTTCTCCCTGCGCCTCCGCTGAAAATTGGCTTTGTTCCAAGTTGAACTTTCCCGGCAAACATATATTAAATAAATAAATAAAAATAAACATGGTCGGGTTCTAAAGATTAAATTGCCTAAGACTCAAAGGCCTCCAGGATGCAAAACAGACACTAAGTACACCAGGCGACACTCAATCTACAAAACCTACAAAACCTACTGTCACGCATAAAACAAGGAGTATCAAAATCAAGGATGGTGAGACCTTAAGGCAGGCATCTACCCAACCAAACATTCTAATTACTGGTGTCTCATTGTATAACATCCTGATGTACCTTTTACCAGGCTGATCAAGGAAAGAGTGACTGTTAGTTACTTGTTTGGTGCTAGAATCCTTCATAGGATCATAGGATCATGGGAAGTTACTGGGCTAATAACCCTAGAGCCTTTACAAGCCTGGTCAAGTTCTAGCCTTATTTCCATGATCAGCACCTATTTCCCCTTTCCAAGAGGGACACTGGTGGAACCCCCAGGGTGAATTTACAGTTACCTATCCAATCGTCCAGACTGCCTTTGAGAGGGCCAGTGAGGTGCTCTGTTTGACATGAAATGGGAGTCTGTTCCAAAGGTGTGGTAACATCTGGGAGATAAATCTGTCCCTCCAACAGATTCTATTAATGTCACATAGCAGGTTAAGGTCTTTAGACCGAGTAACCCATGTACCATTTGAGTTATGGATATGCAGTATTTCCAATAAAGCAGGGTCAGATCTCACCTTTTATGCAAGGCAGAGATCACCTCTGAGTAGTCTGGATGAAACAGAATAAAGTGACAGTGATTTCTGACAATCCACATAGGACAGATGCTAAAGACCTTGAATTTTCCTTGTGAGGCACCTTTATGGTCTCTCCAATTGCTGCTTGGAAAGGTACATACCAAAAGGGGCATTGTACTCAATTATTGGCCTGATGAGGGAAGATTACAGGGAGGTTATAACTTCTTTTTTTCTGAAGGCAATGCCCTTACTTATGAGATGTGCAATATAGAATGCCCTTCTTACCACTGTGGAGACATAGTGATCAAAGGTAAGGTTGCTGTCAACCTGTGTGCCCAAGTCTCTCACCACTGAGTGTGTACTTAAGGTGTTCCTATTGATATGGCAGTTAGCAGGAACATCGCTCTGACCAAAAGGGATGATAATACTTTTTTTGCATTAAGGCCATGACTTTGGCACCAATCATTTGTTTATGTAAGACCATATTGTAGGATGTTGACATCATTTGGAGATTCTATGATCGCTCCCAGTTTGCAGTCATCAGTAAACTTTGTCAGCCACAGATCTTGAGTTTTTGCTTGTACTTCGGAGAAATAGATTCCAAACAATAGAAGTCCCAGGACTATTCCCAGTAGAACACCACTCATTACAGCTATTTTTATTGATAGATGTTTGATAGATTTAAGCTATTGTTATATTTTAGTTTAACCCATAACTTTTTTTAATATAACAACTGCATCTATCAACAGATGCAAGGTACAGCAATGGGTGCATCCTTTGCACCCATGTATGCTAATTTGGTAATGGGTTTATCTGAGTTAGAGATTCTTTATAAGTTAGAGTTTTTTAAAAAGTATGTTGTTCTTTATAATAGATTTATTGATGATTTCATTTTTTTATGTAAGGGCGGTGCATGGCTAGTGGATTATTTTGTAGCTTCTCTCCAGGTAAATCATTTTGGCTTACAATTTGATGGTGTACAAAAAGGCATTTCTATTGTTTTTTTTTTTTTTTTTTTTTAGATTTGGAACTAAATATTGTTGATAATATGATTATTACAAAGATATTCACAAAACATCTGATGATGGTGCTCGTTTTTTATATAGTAACAACTGCCACCCCCCCCTTATTTTAAAGGCTTTGCCTTATAATGAGTTACTCAGAATAAATAGGCTGCGTAATAACATTCAGTCTCTCAAGGAAGAGATTTTGCATTCTTGTATAGTCTTTAAACTAAGGGGATACAGCAATGAATTATTAATTCTTTGAATAAATTGTTGTGCTTGAGAAGGGATTCCACTAGTGTGGTTAATGTTCCAGATGATATGAAATCTCTGTACAGATATAGGAGTCATGCAGAGAATATTAGTGATAAAAAGATATATTTTGTCACTATTTATATTGTTTACAGTGTTGAGTTAGTAAAAATCTTAAGATATTACTGGCCATTTTTACATAAGGGGAAGTCTGAGATTAAGAATTTACCTGATTCCTTTACTGTCTCCTATAAGAGAGCCAGAAATATAAAATACATGGTTGTTCATAATTTGTTCTCCATTTCTGCTGAAATTTTAACTATTCCTTTACAAAATCCTGGTACATTTCTCTGTGGTAAATGCTCTATTTGTATTCATGTGATTAGGACTTTTGACAAAATAAATGGCATTTTCTTTCAGCCTAGAGCTATTTTCTCCTGTGTTTCTAAGGAAGTGGTTTATTATCCCTTTTCTATCTTTACTAATAACCTGCATGCCTCTAATCTACAGGTCTCACTCATACAATACCCAGACGACTCCATATTGATCTGCTCTGCCCTTCAACATATTACCCAAAAATCTTTTAGCGCAGTCGAGAAATGGATCACAGATATTCAACTTATACTAAATCCTAACAAAACAAAACTACTTCTATTCACCCCAAACAAATCCAAAGCCACCCCACTCTCCTTCTCTATCCTTGCTAATAATGGGACTGTCATCTCCCCTTCTCTTCACACCAAGCTGCTAGGCATAGAAATTGATAACAACTTACACTTTGACGTCCACATCTCCCAAACTATCAAAAAAGTACATAAAAAATGGGGGCCCTTTACAGAGAAAAATACTTTCTGACAGTTCAAGCTAGGGTCACCTTAGCTCAAACCCACCTTCTCTCCGCACTCATGGATGCAGCACCAATTCTCACCTATGTCAGAAAATCTGATCTCAGCAAACTAGTCATGTTATAACAACATTGCTAAATATGTTATAACAACATTGCTAAATATGCTAAAGATTCCCCCTTTAGAACTCACCATTGTATACCTCTCAGGCAACTTTAGTGGCTTGAACTTCCACAGGTACTAACCTACCACCAACTTGTTATAGCCTATAATATCCAACAATATCCTGACAGAACACCAGCCCTTAAAGAACTAATAAGTAACTACATACCAAATGGGTCACTCTGCTCTGCCAATAAATCACTCCTCTCCATCTCTTCAGCTAATAACACAACAGGTAAAGCTCTGCTTTCTCATTGTATAGCAAAGTATTAGAATAACCTCCCTCACTCAGTTATTTCAGCACCAAACATAAAACAATTCAAACACTCCCTTAAGTCTCATCTTATTAATTCCTGGTTATGTCCATGTGTTACATAAAGACAAATAAACTACCTTTCTTTCTCATCCTAAAACCATTAAACATGGACATAGAATATATTAGTTGTATGTTAATCTAAGAAAGAAACAGTAAATTAATCCCTTGTCTTAACAATTTTTTTAAACTATTAATCTATTGTCTACTTGTAAAGTTTGTTTTGAAAATATGTTAAAAGAATGTTCTTGTACTCTGATCTAGTATGTCACTGTTTCACAGTCTCACTAACTGGTTTATAACTGATGTATAAATACCTGTTGTCTCTGTAATTAATTAAGTGGAGCTTTTCTCCCTGGGCCTTCACTGAAAATGGACCTCATCCAGTTGGACCATCCCAGTTAACAAATGTAAAATAAATAAATAAATAAATAAAATGCCCTTGTGGTTTCTTCTATACAGGAGAAACAAAAATAATGTTTAAAATCAGAGTACAAGAGCATGTTAAAGACATTAAGAATTAAAATTTGGATAGCCCTGTGGCATCACATTTTCATTGCAGTACACTTGGGATCTTGTACCAGTTTAAAAACATTTATTTCAGAACAAGTTCTGGTTAAGGATGATGTTGCACTTAAAAACAAACTGTTATATAAAGAAGCAGTTTGTTGTTAAAGTTTAACACTTTGGTGCCTCATTGTTTAAACAAAGAACTTGAGTGGAAGGCTTTTCTGCATTAAGTGTTAATTATTAGTTTGTGTTTAATTGTTTTAGTTAATTGATTAATGAAGTGATATTTGTTATTTAAGTGTAGCTTGTGCAACTGTGATGTTAACTCTGTGAAAGGCTTCAGAGCCGAGGAGCTGGAGTATTAAACAATTTTGGATTCTATGCTTCTGTAGTTGGTGTTCTTTGCTTTCTTTGTATTTTTTTATTTTTATTTTTTATTTTTTTGTTTTGTCAATCGCCCAAATTGCCTTTGAAGAGGGGCAATGAGGTGTTCTGTTTGACATGAAGTGTGAGTCTATTCCAAAGGTGTGGTAACCTCTGGGAGACAAATCTGTCCCTCCAACAGATTCTATCAATGTCACATACCAGGTTAAGGTCTTTAGACCGAATAACCCATGTACCATTTGAGTTATGGATATGCAGCATTTCCAATAAAGCAGGGTCAGATCTTGCCTTGTATGCAAGGCCGAGATCACCTCTGAGTAGTCTGGATGAAACAGAATAAAGTAACAGTGATTTCTGACAATCCATATAGGACAGATGCTGTAGACCTTGAATTTTCCTTGTGAGGCACCTTTGTGGTCTCTCCAATTGCTGCTTGGAAAGGTACTTACCAAAAGGGGCATTGTACTCAATTATTGGCCTGATGAGGAAGAGTACAGGGAGGTTATAACTTCTTTTTTTCTGAAGGCAATGCCCTTACTTATGAGATGAGCAACATATAATGCCCTTCTTACCACTGTGGAGACATAGTGGTCAAAAGTAAGGCTGCTGTCAACCTGTGTGCTCAAGTCTCTCACCACTGAGTGTGTACGTAAGGTGTTGCTATTGATATGGTAATTAGCAGGAACATTGCTTTTAACAAAAGGGATGATAATACATTTTTTTTTTTGCATTAAGGCCATGACTTTGGCACCAATCATTTGCTTGTGTAAGACCGTATTGTAGGATGTTAACATCGTTTGGAAATTCTATGATCACTCCCAGTTTGCAGTCATCAGTAAATTTTGTCAGACACAGATCTTTAGTTTTTGTTTGTACTTCAGAGAAATAAATTCCAAACAGTAGAAGTCCCAGGACTATTCCCTGTAGGACACCACTCATTACAGCTCTGCTGTTGGAGGTAGATTCCTTTATTTTGACTATATGGGTTTTATTAGTGAGCCATTTAGTGACCCATCTAATGATATAAGGGTTGATGCCTAGCTGGGTGAGTTTGTCAATGATGCCTGAGTGGTGACAGTGCCGAATGCCTAGGCTATGTCTAGGTAGGTTGTATGCACAGATCTCCCCTCATCCAGGGCCTTGGTGACTGTCTTGAAGAAGTCCACCAGGTTTAACAGGCATGATCTCCCTTTGACAAATCCAAACTGTGTAGGGCCAAGTGTTTGGAGATTATCTATATTTCTGTTGATAAGGTCCATGATGAGTCAATCCATGGCCTTACAGACAAGGCTAGTCAGGCTAATAGGTCTATAGTTCCTGGGGTCAGTGGAAGCACCACCTTTGCACAAGGGGATAACGGTGGCCATTTTCCATTCAGCTGGGATAAAGCTGGTGCTCAGACCATGATTGAAAAGATTATGCAATGGTGTTGCTAATTCTTGTTGGAGCCTATGTAGGACACAGCCTGGGATGTTATCAGGTTCAATAGATGCTGTGTTTTTGGCCTAAGAGAGGGAGTGAGTTTATGATCTGGTCTTTAGAGATTCAAGGTAGGGGACAGGTAGTAGGGATGTCATGGGGTGTGTGTGGCTGGAACAGAGGAGTGAAGTTTTCACAGAACCTTTCAGCCAACAGGTTAGCTATGTCTACAGGCTCAGTATTTGTGGTATTGTTAACTACCAGTTTGACACAAATCTGAGCTTTTCCTTTTAGATTATATATGTAACTAAAGAATGCCTTATGGTTGTCCTTTGTAGAGGAAGCTAATTTAGATTCATAGTTTGCTTTGGAGGATTTCACAAGAAGTCTTATTTGTTTGTTTAAGTTGAGGATGGAGTATTTCCAGTTTAGGGCTGACTACCTCTTACTCAGACAGAAATTTCTTCCTCTTATTGTAATGTCTGTTAATGGCAGTTGTCCACCAGGCAGGTTTGCTTTTCCTTGAGGAACTTGTTTTGCTCCTATCAGGTATGGCTGATTCAATGCAGTTATACAGGTGTTTATATAAAGCATCAATGTAGAAGTTGGCATAGTTGCCAGTTCCATCTGAGGGGGGTGGTGCAGTGAAGCTATTTACACCATCCTGTAAGAGGTTCTTATCTGCTTTGGAGAAGTGTTTTACTATAGTTGCTGCTTGGGGGGAGGTGGTTCAGGTGTGACAGTTACTTCAAATGAGACTGATTTTTGGTCAGATCTTAGCAGGTTAGACTTCACAGTGGGAGTGCTACAGTGGTCCCCTTGGTGGGACCACAATTTTAACAAGCTTTATAATAAAAGGAAGAAAATTGCAAACAAAAGTAGGAAGAGTACTTCCTAGAATGATGGAGTCCTCATTGTTAAAATACACTAACAACTCAAGAGCATAATAAAATCCACCAAAGCCAAGTATGAGGCTAAAATAGTCACCCGAGCCAAAGATAATTACAAGGACTTTTTCAGTTATGCCCATAATCTCAGAAGCACAATGCAGCAATGCACTGAGATGGTTGTGAGCATTGTTACCTATACTATGTCAGAAGATATGGCAAACCTACTGGCCAATAAATTCAGCTCAAACTTTACCTCTCTCTCCCACCCAACAACTATCCCGCAACATATACCTGAAAATGACTCACCTCAAGCTATCACACATGACCATGACCTGAAAGCACTAGCAAAAGCTAAAAATACTGCATTGATGAGTCCTGCCAATATTCCTGGATGCCTTTTAAATACCTCCATGAAAGAAAAATGTCCAACTTCAGCCTACATACAAGTTTTGTACAAAGCAAATGGAAAATGGCTACAGTAATTTCCTGCATAAGGGAGGACATTCTTCAGGCTTAGACAATTACAAACACATAAGTCTGATCATACTCATATGCAAAGCCATGGAAAGACTTATCATAGAACTAATCAGTAAGGACATAGGACATCTCCAAACACTAGACCTGTTTCAGTTTGGATTGTCAAGAGCAGGTCATACTTACTCAATCTGTTGGACTTCTCTGAAAAGATCACCAAAGTAATGGATGAAGATAATAAAGTACATTCCACATTTTATTTGTTTTATTTTATTTTACATTTGTTAATCGGGATGGTCCGACTGGACATAGATCCATTTTCAGTGGAGGCCAGGTAATAAAAGCTCCAACAATAACTAAAAAGTACAAACAAAGAAGTAAAATATCAGTGTACATCAGAGAAACAAATACAATGAAAAAATATAGAGTAAAACATATATACAATGCAAAGACATGATACGTAATTGAAACAAACAGTAATAATTACAAAAATGGTTATTAGTAAATTGCACCTCAGTACTTTTCATTAGCAGTATTTTGATCCAAAACTGAAATGTGAGTTACAGTGAGGATGAGAATAGGAGGAGAGGCAATAGGTATGGGGGCAGAGGCTGATGGAGGTACGTGATGCATGGGCACAACCAGTTACTTAGTAGGTGTGTTTTAAGTAAGTTTTTAAAGAGATGTATGGAGGAAGTAGAGGTCAGAGTAGAGGGAAGGTTGTTACAGGATTTAGCTATGGTGTGGGAGAACAGGGCTTTACCTACTGAGTTGTTTACCTTTAAGACACTGAGGAGGAATTTGTCGGAAGAGCGTAGAGGACGATTAGCGTTATAGTGGGTAAGAAGTTGGTCTAGAGGTGATGTTTTATCAGGATGTTTTGTTACATTATATGCAATGACTAGTTGGTGGTAGTTTAGGAGTTGGGGAAATTCAAGCCATTGTAGTTCCTGCAATGCCTGACAGTGGTGGCTTCTAAAGATAGAGTTATTGGCGAACTTAGCGACTTTGTTATAACATGATTCAAGTTTATCCAGGTCAAGTTTTCTGAGGTGGGTAAGAATGGGTGAAGCATGCATTAAAGTGGATAAAAGGTGAATTTGGGCTAGGGTAACCCATGTTTGTCGAGAGAGGGATTTTTTGTGCCTATAAAGGTTTCCCATTTTTTATTGTACTTTTTTGATTACTTGAGAGATATGGACATCAAAGAGTAAATTTTTGTCAATTTCCACTCCTAGGAGTTTGGTATGATTGGAGGGAGAAATAATAGTGCCATTATTACCAGAGATAGTAAAGGATAAAGGGGTAAATATAGTTTTGTTGGGGGTGAAATGTAATAATTTGGTTTTATTAGGGTTCAGGATAAGTTGCATTTGTGAGATCCATCTTTCCACAGAGCTAAATGAATCCTGGGTCAGTTTTTGTAGAGTTGTAATAGATGGAGCAGAACAGATTAGAGTAGAGGCATCGACATACTGTATGAGTGAAGTTTGCTGTGTGTTGGTATGGAAGTTATTGGTAAATATGGAGAAAAGAAGTGGGCCTAATATTGAGCCTTGTGGAACACCTATTTTAGTAGGGAGAAAGGGGAATTGTATGCTTTGCCATTGGATTGACTGCTGCCTATCTGACAGGTAGCTTTTGAACCATGTTATAGTGGTGGGTGCTAAGGATAGGGAGGTTAGGGAGTCAAGTAGCAGGGAGTGTGAGACCATGTTAAATGCCTTGGAGAGGTCCAAGAATATGGCAGAGACAAAGTTATTATTATTTCTATGTTGGTTGACCAAATCTGTGAAGGACAGCAGAGCTGTGGTTGTACTGTGGTGTTGCCAGAACCCATGCTGAGTGGGAGATAGTAGATTGTTTGAGTTTAGGAATTGCATTACTTGAGAGTGAATCCATATCTCAATTATTTTCAACAAGGGTGATAGAATGGTAATGGGGCAATAGTCTGAGTATTCATATGAGTTTCCTCCTTTGTGGAGAGGAATGATGTAGGATACTTTCCAGAGTTGGGGGACATACGCTTCTTGTATGGAGCAGTTGATAAGGATGGAGATAGGGTAGGATAGTGATTCAGCAACTATTTTTAGGAACTTGGATGGTAAGCTGTCAGCAGAAAGGGTTGTAGGTTCGAGTTTAAGGAGAAGTTTTTTTTATTGTGGAGGTGGAAATGGATATGAGAGAATGAGGAGAAAGTTGTCAGGACATTTTGTTGGGTTGTAAGGGGGGGTTGTTTTTGGATAATTGGGAGGATAGCATTAAGAAGGATTCTGTGAAATAATAGTTAAACTGTGAGGCAATGTCATTGTTGTCCTTGGTGGCATTGGGGAAGGAAGTGGATATTTTGCCCACTTTTAGAAGGGTGTTTATGGCATGCCAAAACTTTTCGGGGTCTTTAGCATGTCTGTTTTATAAGTTAAGCAAGTAATTTTGTTTGTGAAGTTTGTTTTGTTTTTTGGCCTGATTTCGGAATTGTAGGTAAATTTGTTTGGTTGAGCTAGTATTTTCCCTCTTCCAGGTCTTCCAAGGCTTGTCCCTGGTTTTTAGTAGGGCTCTAGTTTCCCTTGTAAGCCATGGTGCATAGTTTGCTTTGGCTCTAATTTTTCTAATGGGTGCAAATCTGTCAAGTACATTGGTGAGTATATTGCTAAAGTAGTTCACTGCCTGGTCTAAGTTGAGGGTTTTTAGTGGATTCCAGTTGCTATGTTTTAGAATATTGTTAAATTCTTGTAAGTTTACGTTACCACTGCTCTGGAACAGACTCCTCATCCACACATAAAACAAAGCTCATTCCTGTCTATAAGTGCGACTTGTATCCATGGATAGGTAATAGAAAATTAACCCCAGGACTATCCCTTGTACTGTACTATTAATGGACACAGACAGCTTCTAAATGCTTTATCAAATGCATGGGTCCTCTCAAATAATCTTTGGTTTGACCTGAGTTAGTTTTATTTGGTGTAGTATTTAACTATGAGCCATGGGATGGGTAAGGCCAGTCAAATGCAAAATCTAATTTAGGCACCAAAAGGGAAATTGGCTATGTTTAAATTGGCCCACAATAGCATCTAGTCTAGTACCTACCTATGAGCCTATGACTCTAAATGGTATACTGCCATTGAGTTTAAGGGGGTAATTCAATAAAGCTTACATGGAGATAATCTCTGTGTAAGCATAGTGGCATGGCTCAAACACTGAGTTTGGAGGTTGTGTCATCCAAGAAACAAGGCTGGGGGTGTGCATGAGCCTCACAGCACTGTTTAGCCATGGAGGTGATCGCATAATGCAAATCACCTCATTTGATGATGAAAAACATGCAAATGAAGTGAATTTGTGGTCCAGCAAGCTGACAGGCATCCGTGTAGGAACTGTGTCTGCATTAGAAATGTATGCATGTTGTGTGACAACAAAATGTAAAGCATGTATTAATTGCATCAGGCATGTATGTGGCCAAAACTATGGCCATTGGCATGTAAAACTGATGCAAAATATTAAAAATAAAAAGTTATTTTGGCATATATGCCATGTTTAAGTGGAGCGCAGTGGCGCCCAAACATGCAATCTTGCAGAAAATAAAATAAAAATAGTAAAAAGACAATAAGAAAGCTAAAATTAAATTTTACATTATACTGCCCAACATGCAGAGTCATAACAATGGCAGGTAACAATGGCTGCTAAGGATATAGGCTCTGGTGTAGTGGTGCAACTATGGTATACGCCATTAGGTGCATGTAAATGAGCTAAGGTTACTGAACATCAAAATGGGCCACCTTGTCCACATGTACGTAACTGTGTAAGGGCTATAACATGGTGGTGTAGGTAGAAGAGGCAGCTGACATGAAAAGGGGGTGTGTCATGCTTTATGTAAACACATTGGAGCTCAGTGGCTGCTGTTTGCACACAGCTAAGCACAGCTAAGCAAGGGTGTGTGTCTGAGGCTACATAGCTGTGCTTAGCTGCTTTAAGGAAAGCTAAGTGTGCTCGTGTACAGGGGAGGCACAGATCTGCTGAGAAGTGTTTACATTTCAGCAGTGGGTTTACGCGGCACAGCATGGGGCTTAAAACCACAGGAAGAAAAAAAAACGGAAGCACCTTTAGAAAAGGCAATCAACTATAAATGACTGATAGTCCCTCTGGCACTCACACTGGCTCATTCAAACCCCTCAGTAATGCAGTTGGCAGGTGGAATGTATTCATAGTCAGCCAATCACACAGGCTGCATCTGCAGCACACCAGTATAAAGTATGCAGACACCCTTCAGTCTGTTTTTCCCACATACTCTGCACCATTGGAGTACACACTTGGGAATTTTAACTGACAAAATAATGGAGCTGCTGCTGCTTTGCTACATCTCTATGTGCTACAGACTGAGGGTGGTGATGAGGATGATGCTGACAATCGTCGCAGACTGAGGAGGAGAAGAGTGTTCAGACCAGGGTAACCTTTTAGGGGAGACATGAGCTGGTAATAATAGAGCGCTACAGGGTGGACAGGGACATACTACAGCAACTCATCAAGCTCTGCCACCTCACCTCAGACAAAGTACCAACAGAGGGGAACCCCATCCCAGTGGAGACAAAGGTATGTGCAGCCTTAAGAATACTAGCTACAGGAACTTTCCAAAGATCTACTGGGGACATCATGGGGGGTCTCACAGGCATCCTCATCCATGGTACTCCACCAGTTCCTGGATGTCATTCTAAGACATGCCAGTGAGCACATTTATTTCCCCAGCACCCCTGAGGAGATGACCAGCAATATGCATCTCTTCCGCCATGTAGCACACTACCCAGAGGTACTGGATGCCATACACTGCACTCCCATCCACATCAAAGCACCACCCAGTGAAAAGGGTAGAGTCCATGTCAACCACAAGGGCTATCACTCCTTCAACTGCCAGGTCATGTGCAATGCCCAGGGCATTATCATCAATGTGTGTACTGGCAGCCCTGGCAGTTATCACAACTCCCACATGTGGCACACCTCACAGCTGTACCAGGAATTTGCCAGGGGTTCATCCTGTATGGCCATCTCATGGGGGATGCTGGCTACTCACTGGAACCATGGATGATGACACCCATCAGAAATACACACACACACACACACACACACACACACACACACACACACACACACACACACACACTGAAGAACACCATAATGAGGCACACACACAAGCTAGGAACATTGTAGAGCATGTGTTTGGGTGCTCAAGTCACAGTTCCACTGCCTTGACATATTTTGTGGAGCCCTGCAATACTCTCCAGCCACATGTGCCCACATGTTCATAGTATGTGCCATGCTACACAATATGATCCTGTGGAAACAGCTGTGGCAGGAACATCACAAGGAAGTAGCACACAGTCCCTCACCATTGCCAAGGTCCCCCAGGCACAGGGGGACTTGGAGGAGAAACCCCCTGAGCCTGCCCCTTTAGACAGACATAGGTGTGCCCAGTATGCCCTGGCATTGGCAAAGAGGCAACACATAGCATATACATTAATACCCTAGGGACCCAAGGACTGACACCTCTCTCCAACTTACACACACAGTAAAAAGGATGCCACACACATGACACTACCTGTACCTTACCACGTATAGGCTGTGTACTGTGTGCATCCAACAGAGTCAGCCCTGAAGCACTGTCCTCACAGCTGCCACAGGCACAAGGTAAGTCACTTTTCGTAACAATAAATGAATAGAGTAGTACATTCTGATAGAATATCTATGGTATCACTGCATGTATTCAAGGGAAAAGGGTGGCCTACCAGGATAGCCGCAGACAACCGACAGCTATGTGGGACAACAGAAAATGTCTGTCAAATACTGGCTTCTCCAGAGTTTGCAGTAGTCCCCTAGGTAACAAAACTTACTGTAGTATATGTGGGGGACTAACAAACTGGGGGGGTCATAGGTCACGTGCATGGATGTCAATGTTGGAGTCTCATACACACCTCTCAGCCTCTCCCAGCAAGTCAGCTACACAAAGCCATAAAGAAATGTGTGGCAAAGGCCCAAAAATACGGACAATGATGAAGTATTCCTCATACAATCTTACACAGTGATATCACAGCAGGTCCTGCAGTTGCATTAAGTCTCTGAAGGATAAGAAGTCTGAAACTCAAATGTCTGTCATTATTTTCTAACCTTCAGTCTGTAGTGATATGCCAGTATTCTCCAAGACAGCCACAATACTATGCTAAATGCAACCAAAATGTAAAGCCAACATCTGCACAGTCTGTGCAAATGTGTACAGTCGATAGGTATGCCCCCCAACACACCCATGTTCCCATACAAATACAGTACTCTTTATGTTTGCAGGATAATAGCAGCAGAGCACATATTCCCAGGGCTATCCCAATCAACTTGATAACTTGTTGCATGTCCATGATATTCAGGGGTCAATGAGCTATGTATATGCGTGGTTAATACTGTCAGGAAGTAGCACTTACTCTTAGCTGTTGTGGCTTAGTGGTCTAGGTACAGTACTATAGTTAACAGGGTCAATGTCTCAAGACTAGCTGTGCCAACTATTTTTCATGTTTGCTACAGCTATGGTAGGAGTTGTATACACTGTCCAGAAGTCAATATCCATTACTGCAGGAAAGCTGGGCAAGTCAGGGACATGGGGCCACACATATGGACAGTACACAGCTTGGAGTAACTTAAACAGTGCCTAGTATGACAGCAGGTACCTGAAAGTCAGTGCACTGCCAGGTTATAAATGGCTGCCACCTTACTGTGTCAGTACTGACAACAAGCCACTGGCCACCATCCATACCCCTGGAATGATAGGCTGTCACAGAAGGACTGCAAGTATAGCTCGTATATCTGTTATGCTTGTCATAACATTGTGTTTGCCTGCCAAACTATTTGCAAAATAAGAAAGATTGATGTGAAAACATCAGTGGCAAACAGTAGAGAAGCAAATGTCATACCCATAAGAAAAAGCAAGCTATTACCAAACCAGTCTAACAACTGTCTACGTTTGGAAGAGCAATATTAAAACCCTGTCCCCATGTGTGGGCCTGTATCTGACTGCTATATATGGGCCTGTACAGATGTCAGTCTGTGACAGCTTGAAAGCTAGGGCCAACATGTAGCCTTAGAATAACATAGCAACACAGACCATCTGAGGACCACAGCAGATGTAGGGGTGCAATGATGGACATCTTGCTAAACAGGTCTACTTAGAGGTGTGAAGTCTATAACCCTGTGTGTGATATTACCTAACTCACACTAGAAATACAAATACATAGCAGCCACTGTGGTCAAAGCCTGTGACTGGACTACTAGAAGGACAAAGAGACACATATAAGGGGAAGGGGAACCATGGGTCAGACAAATGGAGAATGTGCACACCAGAATAAATTGTGCAGTAACATAGGTACCCTGCAGTGTAAGGAGTCAGTAAACATCACCCAGAACTACACAACACACACACCCACATAAGTGGAGGTCCTCAACAAAACAAAAACCTAAACAAAGGACACCTCAGAGGCAAAAGCACATGAGAACTCCACAAACCTCCACACCACAGACCATGCATAGTCCACACACCAGTGTCTCGCAACCACTAAGGCCTTGCCATAAACCCAACATATTACTCATAGGAGACTCCATTGTGAGACACTCAGATGTGCCTCTCACCAAGCTGAATAATGAGAAAGTCACGCTTACTTGTTTGTCAGGTGCCAGAATCTGCCATACCAAACATGCACTCAAGTCACTCCACAACAGGTACTGTTATGACTCTGTCCTAGCCCATGGTGGTGTGAATGACATCAGACGTACCTCCCTGGACTATAGGAAGACAGATATGATTGAACTTGCTGAATATCCCATGCATGTATGTCCCTAAGCTTAAGCAGCATTCTACCATCACCCAGAATGATGCCTCAATACAAACAGAAAATGTCTGACATTAACAATTGGCTTACTTTCTGGTGTCATCCCAGAGGGATCCACTGCCTGGGAGCCTGGGAACATATGATCAACAGACCATACTGCTTTGCTAGAGATGGCCTGCATCTGTCTCACCTAGCCTTCAGGCCTCTGGCAAAGGTCCTTGCCTCCCCCATAGTGCCTTTTTTTAGGGAAAGTCATGGAGTCCATATTACCAACATAAAACTCTCAACAAAATGCAGAATAAAAGTCATGCCACTAAACGCAAGGAGTCTAAACATGAAACTGCACTCATTGCAAACATGCTTAAGCCTGGAAGATGCCAACATGTGTGCAGTCATAGAAATCTGGGAAAAAGCTGCGGAAAGCAACCCATCCTTACCTGGTCACTCATCCTATCACACATCCAAACCCCAAAATGTGGCCAGCAAAGCCAAAGGAGGTGGAGTATAAATATATAGTAAACAGATACACACCTCTAGGCTGGTCAAACAGTCTGACACACATGGGGCACTCTGGGTGCAGATAACCATTGACAAGACCCCTATTCAAATTAGTGTCTATATTATAAGATCGACGGTTGAAAACATCAAACAGGATATGGTCAACACCATATGGTTGATGTCTTCAAACGTCAACCTTATAATAAGACAAAATAACGGGTTTAAGCAGGGGGGCAGCCCCCCCATGCCCCCCACAGCCCTGCTACTTAAATATACCAACTCCGAGACCACACTACATTGCAGTAAACAGAAATCATAATCATCCATTCATCATTCACATAAGACTGCACATACAACAGCTGGGGACATTACAGAGGTTCCCTACCAGGAAATACTAGGCCATCAAACATCTACCATATGCCTATAGCCTATAAGGCCAACCCACTACCCGGTGTCATACATACTCCTCAGGAGTGACCTCACTCTGGCATGCCAGGCAATTACAGACTCTACATTGCTGGGACTGCTGCATGAGTGCAAGTCATGGTCCACTCTGTTAACACACACACACACACACACACACACACACACACACACACACACACACACACACATACACACACACACAAACTTCCACCTGGTGAGTCACCTGGACTGGCCTTGTTGGTGGTTTGGATGTGTGCCCCACACAATCACTCTGTGGTGGAATGGTGGAATGGGAAGCATGTCCACATCAGGCAGGGTATCTACCTACACCTTTGCAGGCATAACCTAGTCAACTGGATAGTTAACAGCACATACACCCTTGGGATACCACCTGTGTCCCTTTTGGAAGGGGACTTCAGCTTCTGCCTTGCATACACATGGGCTAACATGTGGCCTAGGGATATGGGTGCTCAGGGCCCGTAGCCTAGTAACCTTGTATGGTACCAGAAATACCATTGATGGCCTGACTGATGTGACAGATTGTGTTGTTATGTGTCCATGCACATCATTGCCATCAACTGATGGCTGTTCCCTATGGGCAGTTTTACTGTACCATGTCATCCACCCTACATCTCACAAATAGGTAAGTACTCCTACAGGTGCATGTGGACATCCCTGGAACATCTGAACTACACAATAACTGAGAGCAGTGTATATGTGTTGTAGGGTGACCTCCTCATAGGTGTCTGGCATCTGCAGTACCCAGATGTTTGCAAAATGTGTACATGTGCCTGATTGATGCAGACCCCCTGCCAGACAAATGTGCATTTCTGGACATCAGTTGGACAATACATGATGGTTGTCCACATAGTTTGGGGAATGTGTCTGTGACATGCCAGACCCCTGGGGACACAGTAATGGTACATGAATATCTGGTACTGTATCCATTCCGTTACATTGTATGCTCAGTATGCATACACTGCTGCTGCGCCACAGCAAGCATCCTCCCACTACTAGTACCTATAACCTGTTGTCCTGCTGCAGGTGCTCACTAGGTATGCTAGGCATAGGTGTCAGGCAATCAGATACAGGTGTGGGGTACACATTCACCTAGCCAGAGTATCTCAGGAATGGTCAGGGAGACCTGGGCAATCTGTACTATAATCCTGTATGACATTGGCAGACTGAGAGAGGCTCAATGAGGATACTTGATGTGATATGCTAGCTATATCCACCAGTACATACTGTCAGTTTTACACCCCTGCACTGGCCCAGTCATCCAGGAGCCTCAATCCTCGCCACTACAACCAGTGAGGGATGTACACAATGGGAGGATGACAAGTGCATGCACAGTAAACTACAATTACCCTTCAGAGCACAAAGAGATCACAGTCAGTCTGGGTCTGGTTTCTCACTCTCTCTCCAGATCTCCAATAACACTCCCAACTGGCACTGCTATATGGTTAACATCTCAGCAGAGTGGTCAATCCAAAATATCTGTCACCCTCTCTGTCCAACCAGTAATTTGGGTCCCTGCCAAGTAGCTGACACACACACTTTGAGATTTGATTTATGAATCACACACACACACTCATGGAAAGGGCTGGAAGGCTGGCACAGGTTTACTAGCTATGGGCCCTTCTGGCCAGACTTTAAGGTAGTTCTGACTGTCACAATGCAGGTTTTTACCAGCTACTGTAAGGCCCTCATCAAAGGGTGACGAACCCTACTGTGTGATGTGCCCATTAGCAAAATGGTAAGTGTGACCAAGACCATGGCTATTGGAATGGGCTATACAATGTCACCGAATACATATGCAAGTATTCTAAGAGCTTACTTAGTTCTATACAGACCAGACACAATGACAAGGTTTATAGATATTTAATAATAACTAATAAAGGAACAAGACAATACTCAATCAATGAAGTCACTACATAGTTCAGACTCAAAAGGAATAATTTAAGACAACATTGTAAGACGGTCTGAAATAAATACAGCAAATATGTAAATTAATAGGTTCATGGGTTCATGGGACGATACTAGGCTATTGGCCTGGAGGTACTTATAAGCCTAGCCAAGATTTGCACCCATGCTCTTTCAAAGTTAGCACCTGTTTACCCTGTCGAGCTGGGACACAGGTGGGATCCCAGGGGTGTATTTTATGTTTCCCATACAGTCGTCCAGGTTGCTCTTAAATTGGGCTAAAGAGGTACTCTGCTAGACACGGAGAGGTAGTGTATTCCACAGATGGTGGGGTCTTTGGGACACCAATCTATCCCGCCAACAAGTACTAGTCATGTCACAGACCGGGATAAGGCCTTGCATGTGGGTTGTGCGAGTGGGGTTTTATCTTATGGATATGCAGCAACCCCATCAAGGCTGGGTCAGAAATGGCCAGGTATGCCGGACACAGGTCACCTATGATCAGTCTCCATGACACTGAGTAGAGGGACAGGGCTTTTAGCCTATCTGTATATGATGGGTGCTTGAGACCCTGGATTTTCCTGGTCAGGAACCTCTGTGGTCTCTCCAACTGCTGCATGTGCTTTGCAAGGTACATGCCAAAGGGGGCATTGTACTCGATAAAGGGTGTGATAAGGAAGCGATACAGTGGTGTTATGGCCTACTTGTTCCTGGATGACATACACTTATTTATGAGGTGGGCCATGTAGAAAGCCTTCCGTACAAGGGAGCCAACATGTTGGTCAAAAGTCAGGTTGCTATCAACCTGGGTGTCCAAGTCCCTCATGAACTATTGCATTCTTACTACATTGTTATTAATGCCATAATTAGTGGAGATTACATTTTCCCCAAAGGGGATAATAATGCATTTCTTGTCATCCAGTTTGCAGCCATTCTTCTGGCACCAGTCATTAGTTTGGGTGAGAGTCTCTTGGAAGATGTTCACATCACCAGGGGAATGTAAGATAGCACCCAGCTTGCAGTCATCTCCAAACATGGTCAGCCACAGACCATTGGTTTTGGCTTGCACATCAGGAAAGTATATACCAAACAGTAGAAGACCCCAAGACTGATCCTTGGGGTGCACCACTTATATGGGTCTACTACTATTAGTGGCTTTCCCTACTTTGACTGAGTGGGTTCTATCAGTGAGCCATTTAGCTACCCATCTGGTAACATACAGGTTGATGCCTAGCTGTTAAGGTGTATGTATTATGGCCAAGTGGGGAATAGTGTCAAAGGCTTTGGCTAGGTCAAGGTAGGCAGTGTTCACTGTCTTCCCCTCGTCCATGGCTTTGGTGACTGTTTCAAAGAAGTCAACCAAGTTTAACAGGCCTGATCTCCCTTTGACAATACCAAAATGTGTGGAGCCAAGCATTTGGAGGTTGCCAATGTCCCTGTTTATAAGGTCCATGATAATGCATTCCATGGCCTTGCAGATCAGGCTAGTTAGACTGATGGGCCTATAATTTCCTGAGTCAGTGGATGCTCCACCTTTGTGTAGAGGGATGACAGTGGCTGTCCTCCATTTAGCTGGGATGAAGCTGGTGCTCAGGCTTTGATTGAATAGAGCGTGTAATGGAACTGAGAGCTCATGTCTGAGTTCATGTAGGATACAGCCAGGGATGTTATCAGGTCCCATGGACACTTTATTTTTTGCCTTTGAGAGGGCATTAAGGACCTGCTCCATGATTTTGAGGGAGAGGGGGCAGGTACATTGGGATGTCCTGGTTTACTGATGGGGTGACAAGGAGGTGAGGCTTTCATTATACCTGTCTGCCAGCAATCTAGTTATATGTATGGCATTTGAGCATGTGATGTTATTCACCATCACTTCACAGATGATTTGGGTGTTGCCTTTGAGATTCAGGTCATATGGGAAGAAGGCCTTGTGATCGTCCTTGGTGGATGTGGCCAATTTGTACTCAAAGTTAGCCTTAAAGGATTACACCAGTGACCTTATGTGCTTGTTAATACAAAGGACAGATTGTTTCCAACTTACCACCTGCACCTTCTTGGCCCTAGACAGCAATTTCTACCTTATATTATAGAGTTTGTTCATTGTTGCTGTCCCCCAGACAAGTTTACTCTTCCTTGAGGGAGATGATTAGGTCCTGTCAGGTATTGCTGAGTCCATACAGCTATGTAGGTGCTCATATAGTTATTTTGTGTAGGCTCGGACATTATTGCTAGTTCCAACCGAAGTGACAGTGGCTATGAAGCTGCTTATACCTACACTGAGGAGATTGTAGTTATCTTTGGAAAAGTGTTTTCATTTGACCCTGATGGGGGGGTGGTCAGCGGAGATGGTGACTTCAAATGTGATCACTTTATGGCCAGATCTTACCAAGGAGGATGACACTGTAGGAGTGCTACAGTGCCTATTCATGTTGGTTAGGATCAGGTACAGGATATTTCCACCTGTCATAGTGGTGTTGACCAGCTGATCCAATGCATTGGCACTGACAAAGCTGAGGAAACCCTGGGCATTCCGGTTTGGGTAGAATAGTTCTTGCACTCTATGGTTGGGTAGTTAATGTCACCCAGGATCAGGGTGGAGGATTGAATCTTGATGGATTCCAGTAAGTCCAGATAGGTGGAGTGGGTGTCCTGAGTCATGGTTGGGGGTCTGTAGATAGCTATGATTTGAATAGGTGTTTTGTTAACAGTTAACTGCACTTGTAGTGTCTTTTGTGCTTCATACCATTTGACTAGCCTTGAGGTATGTATGTCTATACGAACTATTGACACTCCACCTCCTTTGGCTTTGTAGCCCACCATTTGGGGTCTGAATGTATGGTAGTATGAGTAAGCTGGCAAGCTTAGGGTGCTCTCCACAGCTTTGAACCAGGTTTCAGTGACTGCACAAATGTCAGCATCCTTCAGGGCAAGGAATGCTTGCAATGACTGCAGTTTCAAGCTAAGACTTGTAGCATTTAGAAGCATGACCTTTAAATGTCATTTTTAAGATGTTTTCATGCTGGTAATTTTGTGCTCATGACTTTGCCAAAAAAGGCACTATGGGGGAGGCAAGAGACTTTAACAGAAGCCTAAAGCCCAGGAGAGACAGATGAAGGCCATCTCTGGCAATACATCATGGTCTGTCAATCATGTACTGGCTTGTGACTGAGACAGCAAGAATTCTAGGTTCTTAACGTGACTGCATCTCTCACATATTCTGTTCCTAGAGGTGGTAGTAGTAGAGAGTTGTCTGTGTACATAAGGCAGTTGTTTCACTGTCTCAGGATGCCCATATCAACCACAGTAGTGGGGGAAACACAGGAAATTGTCCGTCCATGGTTATCAGAATCTGTGGAAGAGAGGTCAGAGATAGTAGAGTGGGTGCTATCTGAGGATAGTACCTATAGATGTGAGTATGGCTGGATAAAATCAATACAGTAGCTGCAGGCAAGGCCCTCACTCACACAGGAGTGCTGGTAATGGGAAAAATGCAACTGAGATACCTTGCAAAGGGTTAAGACAGCAAACAAGCACAAACCCACACACATGCTGGGTTTAAATACTTCAAACATGAAGGTAAAATAGGAACACTGGGACTGACCAATCAACCCTTTTCCCTGAGCTCATAGCTCAACACACTCTGCCACACCAGTTCCACATAATTCACTTACTCCCAGTACGTGCAGGCAGGCCCTGGCCAACACAAGATGGCATAGCAGGAAACACATACATCTCAGATACAGATGTGAATACAGCAATGCCTGTAACCAGACTATGCTAAATATATTTAAACTCTGTTTAGGTCAATGTAACACAGGTGAACAGATACACACTTACATATAATTTTAGCAAACAAGAGCAAACAGATTTAAACAGATTAACCAATTCACCAATGATAACGCTCAAAACTTGCCCTTTTTCAACAGCCTTCATTCACATAGGTTCTAACAGCACACTCCTGCCACTAGGGTACAGGGGAACTCTCTCCAAAAAAGATGGCCTGGATTAGTGCTCAAGTTATACAAACAAAGCTAAATTCAGCAGGCCAGGATGGAGTCTATGCTATAGGAAACAAGGCATACCAATGTCAGAAAGAAACAGTTCAAATAAGCAGTCACAATAAGCCTTTAACCAGCAATTGCCAGCTCAGAAGGACATAATCTACTCTCTCCTCCCACAACAATGTAGGCCACAAACCTTCTTAATGCAGAATAACTGGCCTGTTGGCAAAGTGCTTAAACCAGAACTAAGACAATATTACAATAACAGACACTAAGCTTTCAACCGGCAAAGCCCAACATAGAAGGATGTAAGCTACCTCTCCTGCCACAAGAGTGCAGACCACAAACCTTCTTAATGCAAAACAATTGCCCTGAAGCCCATGTGCATAAACCAAAAGGCTTAGAATAATAGTTACAATAACATCAGGCTACTAACAAATAAATGCAGCAGAATATGTGCAAGTGAGTCATTTTAAGAAAAGGCAGCAAAAGCAAATTTAAGTGATAAAGTAGGAAGAAACACAAATGCAGTAAAATGCTTTTTGTTTTAGGTTAAGTGGGAATGGATGACACATGATAATTTCAGGTTGAGAAACTAAGGGCCCAAATGATCTCTGTCTACTCAGTAGGATAAGATGAAGATATTGGACTGGGAGGAGTGTCCAAAATGAGATTTACAGTAGGGAAGGCCAACTCAAAAGCCAACAAATATAAGAACACAACACAGGGGGAACTCTTAAAATTCCAACAGAACAGAAAACTTAAAATCAAACAAATGTAATACTAGAATAAGATACAAAATAGAAGTGATCAAAGCTTAAATAAAGAGCTTCAAATTAACATTAAATGCAGAGATGGCTGATACTCAGAGCACTGCAGACCAAACAAACACTTCAGTTAACTACAGATATTACTAAATAAAAGAGCAACACTGTGTCCCAGCTCCTCCCAGTAATTAGCTGGTGCTATTCACATGTTGCAAAGGATTTCTTTGGTAACTGTTTTCAACTGACCCTAGCCAAGAACTCTCAACACTCCAACAGAACAAAAAACTTAAAACTGAACAAATGTAATAGTAAAATGAAATACAAAATAGAAGTGATCAAAGCTTAAATAAAGAGCTTCAAATCAACATTAAATGCAGAGATGACTGATACTCAGAGCAATGCAGACCACACAAACATCAGACAGATATACTATAGTCCCATCTATATGTAAATTATTTTACATTTGCCCAGTTCCTTAATGTTAGCAAGGCAAATGCAGATGAGTGGTTGTTGTCAGATACAAAGAGACATACAACATTCAAAGGTCTTTCAATTAGACAGGTCTGAAAGTAATAATCCACACTAATGCTGAGTTAGCTCAAATTACATCAGTGTTTGTCACCCGCCTTCCTTTCACAGGCTAACAGCAACTAACATACTTCTCTGCATCAGCTGTACTTATCTGTCTGATGTTTGTGTAGAAATGGAAGTCATAACACAGTTAAACACTTTTACATTTTCAACCTAGTAATTATTTAGGTTTCAATACAATTCAAAAACTGTAGCTGTAGACATTTATGTCTGCTTGCTGCACTGATACTGAGATAAGACATTTGTAAAACATGCTCAGCTTATTTACTTGAAGTTTTTCTACTTATGTGTGTATGTTTGAGGCTTCCAGCTTCTACTATTAAAACATTCCCCGAGATTCAGCAAGCAGCCATGCAGGAATATGTTATTTCTGCATGGCAGGGACCATTCCTTTGCAGCACGGCAGCACACCATGCATATGTATGAAGGTGCACTGCCGTGCTGTAAAACGGATATGGTTTTGTGTACAAGTGCAGAGGGTGTGTCTGAGAGCAGAGCTCTCACAATATGCATGCCTCCTGCACATGAGCAAGAATGCCCATAACACCTCAAACCCATCAGGGTAAGAAATCTTGACAAAGCCATAAGGTACCAAGTCATAAAGTTGATAGAATAACAGGTTTAGCATAAGCACATAGCGCACACCTCCCAACCTGTCAGAGTAAGGAATCTGGACAAAGTCATAAGGGACAATCGTCCCACAAAGCATAAAATTGATAGAATAACAGGTTTAGCATTAGCCGTGATATTCTGAAAGGTACAAATAAAAAAACACAACAAATAATTTGTTTTATAAATGCGATAAAGTTTAAGCATAGCTGCATGGGTGTGCCTGTTGCTTAGTTACACTTAGTCCAGCTTAAACAGCACAAGAAGTTAAATAGCAAGAGACATCTAACTTAAGCAGTGCTGCAATAGTGTAGTGGTTAGAACGTATGCTTGGCAAGGAGCTGTACCTGGTTGGATCTCCACTGTAACCAATTTGCATCTTACATGTGAAAGCAGTACAGAAACATTTTTCTTATAATTAGATATGAAATAACATATATTTGTTAACCAGAGTACTGTAGTAGGTCCAGATGTGAGGTGTCAGTGTAATCAAGTTGTGAAACCCCCATATAAACACAAGTGCTCCATACAGTATAGCCACACATGTATAAATGGAATGAAAACAATTGGAGGATGTCAGGGACAGTAAACAGATTGATAATATGCAATGAATGATGAATCAATCCCATACAGCAGATAGTCTATAAAATAAAAAATAACCAATGTTAAGCACTGCACAGCTCTACAATATGACTGCTAAGCAATGAGTACCCCAGCTAAGTAGATTTGCCTATTGGTAAGCAATGCTGAACCTGCCCCTTTTAAAACTGCCAACCTTAGCTAAGCAGGTTTGCCCGTAGCTTAGCTTAGCTCAGCATATTCAAAACCATCCAATCACGGCAAAGGGTGGGAAATTGGCCATATTTAAACCCCGCAGGTGGGAATGTAGCTCATAACTGTTTGCAGCTTCCCAGTGTAGGCAGTATGGCACGAGTTGGTGAGGGCATGCATTTCCGTGAGCAGTACAGGAGTCCAAGGTCATGGTAGGATTCCTGGTAAAGAACCATGACAAGAGACTGCTGCAGGGCCAGTACCAGGGCTCCAAATATAAAGCAGAAGCCTGGGACCATCTCACCTGTGATTTCACCAGTGCCACTAGTATCCCCCGGACTGCTGAGCAGGTCCAGCACCACTATGCCGACTTGAAGCAGAGAAAGAGGGAGTTCTTGGACCAGTGGGTCCAAGAAGCAAGGCAGAGGGGTGATGTCCCAGCAGTGTGTAAGTATTCATATCAATAACTATTTACCAAAGTCCAGCCTATGTATTTGATGGATAGTTATGCCTAAATATTTCTCTATTTTCTTTACAGCTGCAGCGGACTAGGCTGTGAATCAGGAAGCCCATGCCAGTAGTTTGCAAAGGCTGCATCGCGAGGCTGGTGAGTAATAATCCTGCTTGTAGTAGTCATACCAAATAAATATAAAGTAGTAGAAATTCACCTGGCAGTATAAAAACTGTGTATGGGTTATACTGAATAAACCAGACAATATGACAGTAATAGTCCCATATAGTTGATATTTCAATAAAACCGTAACTGTCTGGCAATAAAGTTATAAATCCTGGACTGATTATGTTTACTCTGCTATTGTATGGTATTCAGTGTTGCAGTCTCTGAATAGTAATGTGTTAACCACTGTTAACCACACTGCGCTACATAAAAAATATGTCTACGAATGTCTGTATAAGACTGTTGTAAGTGTAAGGTCTGATTGTACAACCAAGAGATACTTAGACATAAAACACTGAAAGAACAGAGAGCAGTTTCTAAATAACTCACTCTGATGAAACTAAAATTGTATTTTTAGCAAAGACAGCCATGGTTCACATCCTGGGAGTGGTAATAGTAAACTGTATGCATAATCATACCTCTCAACTGTACAGAGTTTTGCAGAACGCCTAGATAATTGGCTCATATTTTTGACCTGTTCCTCTGTCTCCCTGGCAAATCACTAGGATGATCCCAGAATTGTAGTCAATAAATAATGACATACATTTGATTTTCAGACCTCAAATCCTGCAGAAAATATATATTAAAACAAATCCTGTTACTCTAGCAACTCTCCAAGTTTATCAGAGCAATATTAAAAATATGTTCCTATTTGTACCCCCATGTTGTCAAGCTTTGTCTAGAGTGTGTGCATTAAGAGATTGAAAGGTATGTGCATAATATTAACTAGGAATCTGGGAATACATGTAGAAACAGTCAGATAGTGTTAACAAACATTCCCTCCATAGGTCTACCGGGTAAGATAAGTAGAAGTTAGCTATAAGACAGTTGAAGTATACACTGTGTACAAACCAAGGCCATAGGGTATAGTACTAATACCTGTAGAGTAATTATTAGAGCAATGATCATTAAAATTGTGAGTACTGCAAGGATATCTAAGTTTTTAATTGACATCTCTTTCTCCCCCCCACCATATCTGCAACACTAATCTAAGCACACAAATCAATGGGTATGTTTAGACCAAACCTACTGTTGGGACATATGTCCTATTGTTCAATAAATATTGAAGTGTGTTTCTATTAATGCTCCAAGTCCATGCACACTGATGTCCCATTCTCCAGGCTGAACAAGGAGAAATTTACAGTCAGCTGCCTGTCGGGTGCCAGGATCCACCACATAACGCAGCCACTCAAGTCACTCCACAAAAAGTACAAATATGACTCTGTCATTGTCCATGTTGGAGTGAATTATTTGAGACATACCTCTCTGGACTACATGAAAAGAGACATGGAAGAGCTCTCGGATCATGTGGCCCAGGCAGGTATGACCCTAGCCCTGAGGGGACTATATCACATTATCGAAATTCCAAAATATCGAACACCATAAGCTTTACCTTGGAATCTCAAAATGTGATATACTTGAATGCTCAGTACAGCAAATTTTTTCCAAGGGAAAAAATTCACTGTTCCGAGAAAACACACACACAGCAGAAGCACACCAAAATACATAATCCACACATACACACTTCACAAAACCCTACAGTAAACCATACATACACTACTAGCTATCCACTTACCTTACCCCGACCCTAACCCTAAGGTCCCTAACTAATGCACGCTCACCTTACCTGCTCCCTAGCCCTAAGGTCCCTAACTATCGCATACTCACCTTACCTGCTCCCTAACCCTAAGGTCCCTAACTACCGCACACTCACCTTACTCGCTCCCTAACCCTAAGGTCCCTAACTATCACACACTCACCTTACCCGCTCCCTTTCCCTAAGGTCCCGAACTATCACACACTCACCTTACCTTGATCTGTTCACACACTTATCTTAACCCAGTCTGTCACCTTCGCACCACAGTCGAAGAAATAGCGAAGCCACAGAAACGGCCCACTGAATACTTTCCCCAGGAAAATATTCGGTGTTCTGCAGCTTCGCTATTTCAAGTGTTCACTGAATAGGGGTCGATATTAGAACATTCCATGTTTTAACACTTCGATGTTTTACTATAGACCTGCCCTGAGTAGCATCCTGCCTTCACCCTGAATGATACTACAGTATAAGGACAAAATGATTGACTTCAACAATTGGCTAAGCTTCTGGTGTCATTCAAAGGGGATCCAGTATCTGTCTGCCTGGGACAACATGATCGAAAACCATGATGCTTTTCCAGAGATGGTCTGCACCTGTAACCCCTGGGATTCAGGTTACTGGCTAAAACTCTTGCCACTCCTATAGTGCCTTTTTTAGGCAAGGTTCAAAGGAAAAAAACACCAGGGTAACAGATACAAGCATGCAAAATCTGAAAGTAATGCTACTCAATGCTAGATGTCTAAATCTCACAATGCACTCTCTCGAGGCATTCCTAAAAATGGAGAACATTGATATCTGTGCAGTAACTGAGACCTGGATCAAGGGTCCAGAGAGCACCCCTGCAATACCAGGCTACAACCCTTACCACACTTTTCAGCTGGCAAACCAAGACCGAAACACTAAAGGTGGAGGAGTGTCCATATTTACCAAGGATATTCACACCTCCAGGCTAGTTGCCCAACAAAATGCATCTGAAATTCTCTGGGTGCAACTAACACTAGGTAAGACTGCAATCCAAATTGTAGCTTGCTACAGATCCCCCACCATGCCCCAAGATTCTCTCTACACCTTTCTAAACATACTGGAAAATATTAAGATACAACCAAACACCCTAATACTGGGTGATTTTAACTACCCTGTCATTAACTGGGAAAACTACTCAGGTACAAACACCTTTTCCCAATGGTTCTTGGAATTCATAAATTCCAATGCCCTGGATAAGCTAATCCTTTGTCCCATCTGGGGCTCCAATATCCTAGACCTCGTCATTACCATCATGGGAGATAGATGTTCCACTCCAGTGGTTACCCCCTCATTGGTCACATATGACCATAAGCAAATCACCCTTGGCATCCACATCCCACCCCCACCCCTCCAGTATGGGAACCTCCATAAAAAACTTCTCCAAAGCCAACTTCATACTACTCAAGTCAGAAGTGACAAACTTCATGACACCCATGCAGACGGGAGCTAAAAGTTCGACTGCTGAATCCTACACTAAGGCACTGTACAAGCACATCCACTTGTGCATGAATCATGCTATGCCAAATAGAACCAAAAAAACACTCCCCTCCAAAAAAAGCAAGCCAATCTGGTGGTCTCCTGCCATATAAAACTATACAACAGAAGGAAGAAACTGCTGCAGAAAAGAGGAAAATCTCAGGATGCAAAAAAAACTCCCTTACCAGCCTCAGTAAGAAACTGAGATCCCTCATAAAATCTTCCAAAGCTATTTGCAAAAATAAAATTGCCAAAGATTCAAATCACAACCACAAGGCATTCTATAGTTATGTCAAGAATCTAAATGACAATGCTCAGATCTGCTCTGAGCTACAAAAGAATGGCATTAAATATACTGATCCCAAGGATATTGCCAATATATTGGCAGATTGATTTTAGTGCAAACTTAACCCCGCTCTCACCCCCTAAAAGGCCCATCTCAATACAAAAGATTGCCCAATTCCGGTAACCACGGCCACACAGGTAGAAACCGCACTCTCCAAAGCTAAGAATACAGCATCCATGGGACCAGATGGCATCCTGGGCAGTGTACTACATGAACTGCAAAATTAACTGGCACCTCAACTAAGTGTCATGTTTAATCATAGCCTCACCTCAGGCTTCGTGCCCACTGAGTGGCACACAGTTACAGTTATCCCACTCCACAAGGGGGGATCCACCTTGGATCTTGGGAACTACCATCCCATCAGTCTGACAAGCCTGATCTGCAAGGGCATGGAACACATTATCATGGAACTTATAAACAATGACATTGGCAACCTTCAAACACTGGACTCCACCCATCTGATTGGCTTCTTTGAATCAGTCTCCAGAGCTGTGGACAAGGGTAAGGCGGTCCACACAGCCTATCTGGACCTTGCCAAGGCCTTCAACACCATCTCCCACTCTGAAATCATAGATAAACTTACTAAGCTGGGCATAAATCCCTATGTCACTCAGGTTGCCAACTGGCTTACTGACAGAACCCAGACTGTAAAAGTAGCCGACTCCAAATCCATCTCTAGACAAGTGACAAGTGGAGTACCTCAGGGTTCAGTCCTGGGACCGCTCTTGTTTGGCATCTACTTTTCTGAAGTACAGGCCAACACTAAGGGACTCAGGCTAACAAGGTTTGCAGATGACTGTAAACTGGGAGCCATTACTGAATCCCCAAATGATGTGGATATTCTACAAAAGGACCTTACAGAAACAGATGCTTGGCACCAGAGCCATGGGGAAAAAACATGTACCCATGAATTATCACATAGGTGGCAGTGCACTAAACACTGAAAGTGTGATGAGAGACATAGAGACACAGGTGGACAGTGGTCTCACCTTTGATAACCACATTGCCACAACAGTCAGGAAATCCTTCTATGTGGCACACCTCATCACTAAAGGCTTTTCATCCAGCTGTTGCTGTAGAAGAAATGGACAGCTATGGACCTTCCCTACACCCATCCTGCACATCCCTAGCTACTTTCCCTATTGCCTTTCCTTCTGCATTCCCCCTTTTTTATTACTTTCTTATCACCCTTTCTTCTTTTCTTTCAAAGAAATTAGTGCGGCGGTAAACAGGAGTAAGTCCTTTTAAGCAGTAGTAAGTGGGATTAAGCTTGTTTGTCAGCACTAAGCAATGCCTACACAATCTAAGCACTTTTGTCTGACTATCTGTAAGCATATTTAACTGGAAGTTAGCATTGCTTACCATCACGCAAACCCACACAAACCAGCTTACAACTGCTTAAAAGTGCCGTAATCACTCTGTATCCAACAGACTTTATTCTGCCCAGCAACAAAATAATCAGCCCCTGCAAGTCTCAAAACCCAGCACCATGCACATCTTAGCTACAGCAAATTACCATTAAGCCATCTGAGCTGTAGATATGGGTGATGTTTTTTCGTACATATCATGCAGCATACAGCACAGTCAGGAAAATGTATATGTATGTATATATATATATATATATATATATATATATATATATATATATATTATATATATGTTTGTGTGTGTGTGTGTGTGTGTGTGTATATATATATATATATATATATATATATATATATATATATATATATATATATATATATATATATATATATTTATGGTTCCACTTCATATCGTCGAAATATAATTTCACTGAATTTCAAAACATCGAGACCAAATCGTTGAAAGCTCAAATTGTTGAAAACTCATGACATCGAATCTCAAATCATTGAAAACTATAAAGCAACTAGAAATAACATCCCACTGAGTTTTTACTATGTTTATGCAGGGAGGCAAGCCCCTCTGCACCCCCCATGTGGGGGCTCCACCCCCCTGTACATTAAATATACCAATTCCAAGGTTGCACTACAGTGGGGGAAAAGGTAATTTCCTAACCCCACTGTAGTGCGACCTTGGAGTTGTTATATTTAATTTATGGGGGGTGTGTAGGGGGGCTTTCTCCGCTGCATAAACATAGTAAACAATGTCTGGGATGTTATTTCTAGTTGCTTTATAGTTTTAAATGATTTGAGATTCGATGTTATGAGTTTTTGACGATTTGAGCTTTCGACAATTTGGTCTCGATGTTTTGAAATTTGATGAAAGGATATTTTGACGATATGAAGTGGAACTATATATATATATATATATATATATATATATATATATATATATATATATATATATATATATGGTTCTACCTGACATAAACGAAACCCCAAAACACCGACAACGCAATCACCGACACCACATAACCGACAATACAAAAACACGAAACCCCACATGCCCGACAACGAAATAACTGACGGTACACAAACACGAAACCTCATACACTGCACACACCACAATCACAACAATCAACAAACAAAACCACATACACAACACAAGCACACCAAAATCCCTACAAACCCACACATACACAACTACCTACAACCCTAAGAACCCTAACCCTAAGGTCCGTCACTACCACACTTACCTGATTCGCTCCTAACCCTAACTCACTTATCCGCCCCTAACCCAAACACAATCACTACCGCACTTACCTGACCCGCTCCTAACCTAACTCACTTATCCGCCCTAACCCAAACACAATCACTACCGCACAATTTCATTCAGCCTTACCTGCACATTGACGTTCTTATGAGCCGTCGACTTTAACTACTGTCGGCATTTTCAGATTTCACGCTTCTGAGGCTTCAAAATTTTCTGTTGGTGTTCTCAGCTGTCGGTGAACTCAGTTAGAACCATATATATATATATATATATATATATATATATATATATATATATATATATAGTGCATTTGGACATCGGATCCACACACTGCATCTCTCACTGCAAAACATCTGATCAAAGGCACTGGAAATGGGGGTGAAGGAGCCCAAAATAGGGATCTCTTGTAATTATTGCCAGTATCCTTTCCTCCACAGATGAACTGTTCTGCCTTGCAAGAAAATAACCAGCACTTGCAAGTCTTGAAAACAGGACCATGCACAACATAGTTACAACAAGTTACCAGTAAGCCCTCTCAGCTGAAAGATGTTGGGATGATTTCTCTAACAAATCATACAGAACAGTCTACCATAGGGAATGTACAATGTGGAAGCACTAAAATTTCTAATGATACATTTACATACACACACTCACACACACACACACACACACACACACACACACATATATATATATATATATATTTATATATATATATATATATATATATATATATATATATATATATAAATATATAAATACCTATAAATATATAAATACCTATAAATATATATATATATAAAGAGAGTATATATAGAGGGTACACATCATATCAAACAGCCATTATTCCTACAGTTGCCACCTTTTCAAATGGCCACTGTCTGATTCTGTCCTACAAATAAAAATTATTGCATGAAACCTATACCCACACACAATGCAAAGGACATGACACCACACACAGTTTACATACATAGAAATGTTTATTTGTCTACTATTTCAGTTGTTTATGCCATGTCTTATACCATTTAGGTGTATGAAATACAGAACTGATTAATGCAACTCTCAAAGAAAACATATGATACAGTAATCTGCAAAACATAACAACCTTTGCTGTCTAGGCTAAAGCCTTCAAGTAGTACAACAGTAAAAAACACACTTTCCTTGAAGATAAGAATCAATCAACACTTAATTACAGATGTAGTTCAACAGCTTCTAATTACACTCTGTACTCAACCCCTAGTGGGAAAACTGTTAGTTCTCACAATGTAAATGTACCTGTTACATAACAATGCTTAACTTAAAATGTGACTATCACACTGACAAACAGAACTGTGTGTAAGACAGTAAACTCTTGCCCACCACTGTTCCCATGGTGAAACGTATGAAAATGTATAACCATATACCTTACTGCTTCTCATTACTGATATCCCTCACATGTTGTAACAGCCTAGGTTAAAAACATTTAATACTCCTCCATCATAAAATGTCTTACAAGGTTGTATAACAGTGTTCTCCATACACTCACCTCCAAACTGTACAGGGTCACACAAGTTTTGTGCAGCTGTAGCCCTCAAATATATAAGGACTATACCTCACAAGTTGTGTGGGAGTCTACAACATCACTGGAATGATAGCAGGAATGTCAGCACTAAATAATGATAGACCATTACCTATCAACCTCTTACTGCATGATGTCTGGACAAAGCCTGGTATATAGGTGGAGGACAGAGGCTGAAACACATGGCCATATTTGAAATATTGCTGTTATACACTGTGAAAGTCGCTGGTGTTACAGGATTGTTTTCAACATACCCTTACTCAGCAATATGAAATCAGAAACACAAATGGATGTTGCCATGTACTGATAGCAATCAACAGAGAGGATGCCACTGATATGTCAGGGACAAAAACTGTGTGGGGAACAGACAAAACATAACAGCCAATCCACTGGCTATCATGTGGATAGGCCCTCAGTTGAGAGCTATGCAGACTGCATTCCATGCAAAGCTAGCATGTACACAAAAACCCTGTAACACTAGCAGTATGCAATGCATAAAACAGCAATACTCACATATGGTCCCTATGTCTGGAACCTTATATAAACATGTAGTCGGCCTTTGTCCACAAGTCATGTTGTAAGTGGTATTGCTACCTGACAAAGTTCAAGTGCAAAGCACCACGAAAACCAACTGGTAATAGACAATAAAATCCACAAACTTCAGGCTCCTTCTTTACTTTGAAAACTTTAATTTTAGATTTAACTTTAAAACAGCAAAGAACAAGTAAAACCACAATAAATCAAGCGCTTTCACCCAGGCTCTCCCAGGCTTTATCAAGACAAGTTACAAGCCATTTTCTTTGACCTTTTATACAGGAATGTTATGTGCAGTCATGTGATCAATTAAACATTTAATTATTTAATTGTCACAGTTAGTTAACTCTTTGTTTCCTGAAAAAAATACTTTTTAAAAATCTCCTGTGTGCTGATTATGTTGAATACCTGAGTAAAGAACTACTAGCAACATACAGTTCTTAGTTTCAATATAACAATAGTTTAGTTTATGGTGTTAAATGGTTAGAAAACCTTTAAGTTGTTTGCATATTTGCATTTTAAGTATAATAATGTATAAACCAAATTATTACGTTGCAGTAAGATTTCATCTCATATAACAAATGTATAAAAATATTTAAAACATTTAAAATGTAATGATACAAATAAAATAAATATAATAAATGTATAAATAAATTGGCTGTTTTAAATACTTAAAAACTCTGTCTCAACAGCCCTGTTAAAATACATATTGAAAATACATGCCATAAATAAGGATTAAAAATATCCATTATCAATACACTTAGCAAATACCTATTAAAAATGCGTATAAAAATGCATGTCAAAGAAATACATATTCAAAATACATTAAAAGTATGCATCAAAATACATGTTAAAAATACGTTAGAAATAATTTGTGTGCAAGTCACAAAATGTGAACTAATAAACATTATAATTAGAGTTGTAATTATAATGTTAACATCTTGTACCAAGTATGTGCGCCGGATCTTACAGTGTTTGATAGCCATAGCTTCACTCTTCTTATTAAAATACTTGCATGTAAAAAACTTATTTGTAGATTATATACAACTAAATGTAAAAAATTGTTGTGGTAAAAATCTCCACCTAGAATGTTCTTTGAATAGTCTTAAAGTATGCTTATGTTATAATTTTGCCCTTCTGAGTTTAAGTGCACTACTCAGACTTATAGCATCATTCAAGCCAGGGGGTCTTGAGGCATCCAATGTTAACTGCCAAAGAAGTTCTTTGTATTCTAGGGAAGATTCCCAATCTCCACCTCTTGGGTTACTCTTCACTTGGTCTAACACTAAAAATTTTAGATCCATCTGATTACAATTTAAAGAATGCCTGTAAAACACATTTGTTTCCTTTTGCTTGCTTACTTCATAAAGATGTTCATAAATCCTTTTTGCTAGTGTTCTTTCTGTTTTGCCTACATAAAAACTCAGACAATGTTGGCAAATTCCGAGATAAACCACCCCTTTAGTTTTGCAGTTGTAGTAGGCTAAAGATCCAACATATCTTTTCCTTGATTTAAGGTATAAACCCTTCCTATTCATAACATAAGGACACTGCTTGCATGTTTTGCATTTAAATGTACCACACCTAGATGGTCCTTCATTCTCCTTCACTACCAGATTGGCCTCAAAACAGTCGTTTAAATTCATATTCCTTCTCTTAATAAAATTAGGTTTATTCCCTAAAATTTGTTTGAATTCTTCATTAGATGTTAAAATTGGCCAATACTTCTCCACAATCTTCTCTACTGCTGCACTTTCATTACAATTAGTGTGTATAAATGACTTAGTTTGTCCCTTATTGGCATTCTCTACTGTCACCATTTCGTGACTATGGACTTCACCCAGCAGGGGAAAATATTTTACTTTTCTACTAGCTTTGACCTCCATGGCTATCGATTCAAACATTTGTGTGGGATAACCTCTTTCCATAAACAATGTTTTTAGGAAGGCAACTTCCTTTTTAAACACTTTTTCTTCTGTGCACATTCTGGAGGCTCTGATCAATTGCCCCTTTATAATCCCTTTCTTTTGGAATAAGGGGTGATAGCTATCAAAGTGTAAGTACGTGTTTGAAAAACTTTCTTTCCTGTGTATACTAGATTCAAAACACTGTTTTTCAAAATTCTTATACAAGCATGCATCTAAGTAGTGCAAACTGTCATCCTTAATGCTGCTCGTGAATTTCAAAAAATTGGTACTTAAATTAATATAGCAAATAAATTTGTGTAATTCCTCTTTACTCCCCTTCCAGAGAATGCAGATGTCATCCAGGTAACGTTGGTAATGCGTTATATTTTTCTTCCATTCTGTGTTGAAAATACAATTTGACTCCCAAAAACCCAATACTATATTAGCATATGCCGAAGCACAGGGGGTGCCCATTGCTACACCTCTCTTTTGACAAAATAATTCCCCATTGAAAAAAATGAAGTTGTTAGTTAGTATTGTTTCCATAAATTCTACCAGGAGCCCTATTGTGTTTGCTGTTAAACCTGAGTGCCTTGTCAGCATATCATTGAACCATCTAAGCCCTGTCTCGTGTGGTATGCTTGGGAACAACTCGACTACGTCAATTGTAACCAAAAATTGTGTTTCCACAAAATATTCATTTTTGATGCTTCTTAGGAACTCCCATGAGTCCTTACACAAACCCTGCATTGAGTCTACAAACTTCTTAAGTGTAAAATCCACAAATTTTCCCAATGGCTCTGTAATACTCTTTACACCAGCTACAATGGGTCTAAATTGCAATGGGTCCAGACCCTTGTGTACTTTGGGGATGCCAAAAATAATGGGAGTTACTGGTTTGTTCACCCATAAATAATTGTATAGTTGTTTATTCATTGCCCCCTGGTATAAATGGTCTTCCAACATATATTTAATTTTAGCATAAGCAACATTGTGTTCATTGATTGAGACACTGTTGTACTGCTCTGTGTCATGTAACAAAGAATAAATAGAGGCTTCGTAATCATGTTGGTACATGAGTACAACCCCCCCCCCCTTGTCCATTTTCATAACCCTAATACCATCACTATTTAATTTTTTAATTAAACCAAATACTTCTTCAGGAAGGTTGTTATGATGATTTTGTTCTTTCTTGTTCTTAATGCCCCTAATTTCTGTTTCAATCATTTCCTCAAATATTTTAAGTGTTGGATGTAGGGGGGGGGGGGTTCCACGTACTGGTTCTACACAGTCATTTGTTAGTAATTCCCTTCCCTTTTAGACAAATGTTTAAATTAAGTTGTCTTGTAAACATTTTTAAGTCTAAAATTGTTTTTGGGATGTTAATAGACCTGGTTGGTACAAAATGCAACCCTTTAGTAAACAATCCTGCTGTCTGTAACACTGCTGCCCACATACAGGAAGGATGTCTTCCATACAGGAAAGGTAAAGGGACAATGCCCACATGATGTCATTTATAGCAGTGGGTTGCTATGACATTGGCTATTGGAAGAACTACACAGCTTCCTGCATGCAATTAGCAAGTGGGGAATACCAATTGGTGCAGAGGTCATCACCTGATCATGAGCATCACCTACAAAAGCCATGCTGCAACAAATTCAAACCAGTTCGATCCCTGTAGTGGAGAGAGAGAGAGAGAGAAATAGGGAAAGAGAGAAATAAAAAAAAAAGAAAAACAAACATAATATCAAAAAACAAAAATAATACTTAAAAAAAACAAGCCAAACAAGGAAGGCATCCAACTGGAACACAGAGGAGAACCTAATAATAACACAGGTATGTGAAACATGTCAGCATGTATTTGAATGTAGTACTTAGTCTGTAATAATGGAATAGATGATTTTGAAAGATTTATATGTGCCATCAAGGCTTGCTGTAATGATGTCCTGTTGAACAACTGCTATGGACCTAGCATCTAGCCTTGTGGGCAGTAGGCCATACCTGTCAGCTGTGCAGATCTGCACAGAATGGGTTGGGAGGGTGGCCTAATGGTTAAGGTATTAGGTATTTGCCTTACAAACACAAGATGCAGGGTTTGAGTCTCACAAGGGATAATTGGCTAGGCTTAAAATGGCTTGCAAGGGCAGTTAGCTTAGTACTAATCTATGAATCTATGAATCTATGTCATGATTTAAGCCATCATAGTGTTTGTTCTGTTCCTCCAAACATCTATATTAGTCTGGCAAATAGCTGAAGGTGGATGTAATGAAGTCATGACAGACACATGAGTTTCAGTCCCCACCACCTTCAGAACAGTCACGTAATGTGAAATGTATCATGCACAAACTTCATAATTAATAATAGGCATATCTACGATATATCCCTATATTTCCCCCCCAGTGATAGGAGTTGTCCACATGTGATGCCTATTTTGTTGCAAGGCAGAAGAGTTCAGCTGTGGAGGAAGGGATAATGGCAGTAATTACAAGAGATTCCCTATTTTGGGCCTCTTCACCCCAATTTGCAGTACCTTTGGTCAGATGTTTTGCAGTGAGAGGTTCAGAGTGTGGATCTGATGTCCAAATGCACTATATAGATATATCTATATATATATATATATATCTATATCTATATATATATATCTATATATATATATATATATATATATATATATATATATATATATATATATATATATATATATGTATGTTTACCTTCATATGTCCATAAATGACATATGCGAATGCACTATTGTGTGACTCAAAACTGTGAAAAACGTAATGCCGAACATCACCAATGTTCGAAAATCAAAATCTGGAAAATCAGATCCGATGATTTTTTAACAAAAAATGTGAATACACATCGTAATGCTCTGTACCCCACACCCCCTACTTTATTATACTAACTCTGAGATTGCACCGCAGTGGTGAAAGGGACCATTTTCCATTTCCCACTATAGTGCAATCTGCACCCAAAATGCCGAATCTGTAATGAGTGAATGCCAATGTGCATTCACTCATTGCACATTCAGACAATTTTTTTTTTTCGATTTTGTGGATATTTGGGAACCTCCTTTCGACCTTCTTGTAATCAGCCAAGTGCATCACGCACATGTGATATATATATATATATATATATATATATATAGAGAGAGAGAGAGGGGGGGGGGAGAGAGACATGTATGTCTACATACACACATATATATACATATATATATATATATATATATATATATTCACATTTTCCCTACTGTTGAATGACTGTACTGCATGATATATTTGAGAAAACATCACACATATCTACACTTCAGATGGCTTACTGGTAACTTGCTGTGGCTATGATGTGCAGCGTTCTGGGATCGAGACTTGCAAGCTCTGATTATTTTGCTGCTGGGCAGAACAAGGGCTGTTGGATACAGAGTTATTAAGACACTTTTAAGTAGTTGTAAGTGGGTTTGCATGAGTTTCTGCGTTATTAAGCAATGCTAACTTCCAGTTAAATATGCTTACAGACAGTCAGCCAAAAGTGCTTAGTCTGTGTAGGCATTACTTAGTGCCGTGCAAACAGGATTAATCCCGCTTACTACTGCTTAAAAGAGATTACTCCTACTTACCCCATGCTAATTTCTTTAAAAGAAAAGAAAAAAGACGTGATAGGAAAATGGTGAAAAAAGGGGGCACACAGAGGGAAAGACAATAGGGAAAGTAGCTAGGGATGTGCAGGAAGGGAAGGTCCATAGCTGTCCATTTCTTCTACAGCAACAGCTGTGCATATATACTGAATTTGGATGTATATTTGGACAGTCAAACACCTGAGAGAGGGTTAAGGGCAACAATAATGTGTTGTGAAGCCAATTATACCAGATTACATGTGCCCAGTGGACACGTGTGCGAAATGGACAGTTATGTGTGGGGTGAAATTTTTTTGGGCATAGCTTGCCCTTTTTGTTTTGTAAGGTGAGATTGGGATGTTGGGGAAGGATAATAGGTATATCTGGGGAGGTAGGTTGGGTCAGAAGACAGACAAGACAGATAAGACAGCATACTGGGATGGTATATGACACATGTGGGGGTAAACACCTTTGATGGCGATGGGTGTTTGGAAATTGAAAGCCCATGAGGCCCCAAATGGAAACAGTAGGACTGAGGTCCCCACCCATGGGCAGTCACTGCTGTACCTTCACAGCCGTGAAGGTGGCTGTGCTGGGGGCTGAGCAGGAGGTGCAGGCTGACCCTCTAAATGTGTCACATGTTCCTCAAGCTGGCATAGCAGATCTCACAATTCTTTGTGGAGCTCACTAAGCACCAGTCCTCGGACCTGATTTTGGGTGAAGGATCCTGTCCACACCCACTCCCGGGGAGACCAGCCTCATCCCCTGAGGCAGTTCCACCCGAAGGTGGTGCAAGACCAGTGGATGAGGAGATTCCAAGGTGGGTCCCAGATGTACTGTGTCCCGGTGCCACAGCCAGATAAGGTGGGAGAGGTGGGTCCGCTGGGATCGGCCTTCCAAAATATGCTATAGTGTTGCAGTTTTAGAACATATGAGGGCTAGTAATAGTCAACACAATACAGGATTAGTAATAACAGCATGCATAGATATTCCCATTAACCCCAAATACCAGATTTGGAATAGTTGCAGAGCAAACAGAACACATGCATGTATGGAACCACAGTGGCCATTACAACAACGTGCAGGTTACATTGATAGTAACAGGCGACCAATGATAGTATTTCAACATGGAACATTAATAGAAACACATTTCAATAGTTATTGAACAATAGGACATAAGTCCCAGCAGTAGGTTTGATGTAAACATACCGACTGATTTGTGTGCTTAGATTATTGTTGCAGATATGGTGGGGGGAGAGAGAGAGATGTCAATTAACAACTTATATATCCATGCAGTATGAGGTCCTCTGACCTTTTGTCCTGTTTATGTCTTCCAGGTACAATGTCACTGGAATGGCTCCCTGCATATACACCCCAGGAAACTGATGCCATCACAAAATTCATCGTATTACATCAAAGCACCCTGTGTGGCTATTGGGCCCATGATTTGCAGGAGAGGACCGCCTTGTGGAATGAGCTTGTCCACAGGGTCAATGATGTCAACATGCATAACCGCAGTTATGAGCATGTGCGGCATTGGAGCACCTGTCTGATCCACCATGCCCATCAGCGTGCTGCTGCAGTTAGGAGGGACCAACTAGCCACAGGTGGGGGTCATGCTATCCAGCCCCCACTGACACCTGCTGAGGAGCTCGGCGCCATCCTTGCAGTACCCGCCCACCTGCCAAGCCAGCAACCTGAAGATAGCATTGTGGAGGTGGGTTCCACCCACACAATGGAGGAGGAGGCATGCAGGTAAGGCCCCAGGGCACAGTAGTAGACCACTGTTGCTTAGCCATCTTCTTCGGTAAAGTATCTACATGCATATGTCAGATAAGATAATCTGTTGCTGCAGATGTGCATAATTTCTAGTATTGCGGCTTTGTACTGTTAATGTGCTGAAATGCTGCTCTCACACTGTACCAATCCCACAGGTGTGGCTACTGACATTACATTTGTCACACAACTATTTAGGTCCCTCTGGTATACAACTGGGACAGCAGCCTATAGCTGGTGAGTATGGAGTTGTTTTGTTCATTTTTGCCAATACACCGGCCATGTTATGGCCATGCTATTTGCCATGCACACATTTAACACACCTGCCCATAATGCATGCTGGACATGTTCACTGATTGTTTCTGTTAACTGCACTGCATCACAGTGGTCACCATGGTGGCATATCTGAAGGGTATGTAAGAGTCCTGCAGTATACCTAACAACCTGTCAGTCCAAGATGTGTGGACAGAGATGAACATAATGGTGGGACAAATGGCCTACAGTAGGGACATGTCTGAAACATTACCATTATACAGTGGCTACAACAGTGTATACATCACTATTACAATGGCAACCTTTCCTGATCTAAACAACGGCATATCACAATACCACATTCAACACCTTTTACAACCTGTAATGTGATCCTAAAAATAAGCAATGAATGTGTAATATGGAATCCTATGCTAGGACAACAAATATGCGGAATACATACCTTAACAAACACTGGAAGCATATGTGTGCACACACTACAAATAACATATTGTGCAAGCAGCTTTTGAGGTACTGGCAGCATTCACTCTTCTTGAGTACACACCTTCCATCAAGTACAGGGCCTCAATGTCACACCAAGTAATAGTCGGCTGTCCAAGAAGTATGTCCATGACATTTTCCCACTCACCTGCAACAGAGGCAGCCATGGCTTGCACACATCTTACAAACCATGGAATGGATCCCATATCCGAAAGGTAGCACTCAGGAGTGGGAGAAATAGCCTTACCTCAGCATTGCATATGCCATGGCAAACAGGGCAGACAGTCATGGATGTGTGTATGAAGTATGGGACAACATTAATGTAGAAAATAAACAGATGCCCATCCAAGGCAGATGACAACACATGTTGCAAACTGATCACAGAGGCTGCCCAGAAACATATAGCAACACTGAGGGACTTGCAGGAATGTCTAGCAAGTACTGCCTGGGCAGTACCTGTGTCGATAATCACCTGGAATCAGCATAAAGTGTGGCCTATGTGTTAGTGTAATGAAATAGAAGAGTTGCTCCCCAGGAAACATCATCCGGGGCTCTCTACAGGTAGCATATGCATAACATCAAAAGTCTCCCAAAGGCATGCGTTGCAATTTGTAATGGTTTACTGAGATGAAGGCTGAAACCTACAGACAGTATTAATAAAGATACATGTGGTGCACAAGTAACACCTTACTCCACCTCAGGCCCACCATCCCCATTTCTACCTTGCGGGTGCCAGTGGACGCATTTAGGTTTGCTGTTCATTAGAAGGAACTAGGCTGGTACACATGGTGCTCTGATTTTGGAACACTGCAAAATGATGCTCATGTGTGGACCATAGTTTTCAAGCATCTGCTATAAGGCTGAGGATTGGGAGGGGTGTCATCCTGAAACACAAAAGTGAACCGAAGCATACATGCAAAGATCACTAAAAATGGCTGTATCTGAACACAGTCAAGGTCATGAGTTGTGCCAGACATAACCCTGACACCACAGCAATAGTGAAGGCACTGTGTGACTACCAAGGGCTATGCATATGAGCTGACATTGCAATCCAGCAGAGTTGGGGGACATTTGTAGGGCGGAGTGACCAAATAATGGCAAGTAAAGATGGGTCAGGCTAGAATACCCCTTCCAAGAATAGTGACTGCTGTAGTTCAATTAACAGGTGCTACAACAAGCCATTGTTTTTAGGGTGTGCACACTTGTGCAACCCATATATTGTATGCCTCACAGTTAGCATCTGCACGACTAACACATTTGTTTGATACTGCATTTGATTGCACAGATCATATGTCATATATCAGGTGTGTGTAATGTTAACCATGTTAATTGTGGCCCCACTGCATATCATGGAAGAGGATGGCATGTCAACAAGGGTGTGTATACTCATCATATCCACATTAAGCTCTGAAGGTTGTCAATGTAATCAGATTTTCTTGCTCATACATGCACTGCTGATGATAAATCTGCAAATCAGAGGTCAGGCATCAACTATTGCCATCAGTCCTCATGTCATCCAAGGTATGTTTCAGACAAACACATAGGGGCTGTGAGCAACAGAGCAAACATAACTGCCACAAATATACACATTCAACAATGGTGTGTACACACGTGAGGTACGGTGCACAGTACATGCCAGGGTGCTGTACAGGTGCACAGCAATACTGTGTATATGGGTGTAGTCTGTTCCATGGGCAGGGGCATCACCTACTAACACAACTCATGCATCACAGAGATGTATAATGTTGGTAACAAGCATTGAGTATAGCTGCAGTGCCTGCTGTTAAGTGCCTTATGTTATGCATGTTGACTGTTGGGTAATGAGAGGTCTGTGTAATATCTTTGTGCCACCTCACCTGTAAGTGTGTCTGTGTGTGTGTGTGTCTCTGTATGTGTGTGTAGAGGTAAGCAATAACATGCAGGTCTTTCATTACATTTTTTGTTTTCCCCTCACAGGTGGCGAGGAGGGTCAGGGTCCCTGCTGCAGGCAACTGATGTCAGTGTCCATACAGACTCTGACAATGATGATAGGTATGGTGAGGCACAGGCAGGGTTATCAGGTGCTGAAGCTGCACCATCGGTTGAAATCCCACTTTTATCCACCCTATCCCTGCACACAGTCACAATGCCCATACATACCCCATCACCAATAGCCATAGATGAGGGAAAGTTGGCGGGTGGTAGCATGGGAAAGGACAGTGTGGGGACTATGGCAAGTGTGCCTGTACACAGCTTCCATAGCCAGATGACCAGTGAGGTACCACACAGGCAGATGTACAGGGGTGCTTGTAGGAGGGTTGCCGGACATCATGCCACTGGCAAAAGTCCCACAGCAGGTGTCACCAGATGCATGTTTTGGACCATCATGGAGGCACAGGCATGTATGGAACATTACACCAGACAGAGTCTGAGGGTCCAGAGGGCTACTCATTCTGCTGTACCTGACAACATCCATGATCTTGCAGGTGTCCACCATTATTTTGCAGAGTTTCTAGATAGAAGGTTGGCTGAGATGGTGGGAATGCTCGACTGTGTGGTGTCCATGTTAGAGCATGTGGTGGGAGTATGGCATCAACCATGTGAACATAGGTCAGCAACACCAACAGGTGAAGGTCTATGTGCAACAACTCCCAGCCACTCCCGTGCTGGCAGTACCAGCACCAGCACTGCAGGGGGTGTGCCGTCCACACCACAACACAGCAGGCCACATGCATGTGGTTCTGGCTGGTCCAAACAGGAATGCAGATCCAGCTGACAATTGTCAACATCAGGGGAGAGTACCATATCTGTGCTTCTACCTGGTAGTGGCCTTGGAATCCCTGGCAGGCACAGTTCTCATGCCCATGGCCAGAGAGGGTAAACTGTACACCCTGCCATGTACAGTCTGCAGCTGTCCAACAAACTCCTGTAAAGGGCAGCCACATGGCAGAACTGTATGTATAAATACACACACACATCACCAACTCAGTTAGGGTACCTCCATACCTACACACACCACATCTGCACAGCCCAATTGATAAAGAACCCCCTGAAACACACACATGATGTCAACCAAATGGCTCAGCCTAGGCCTCTGGCAAACCAAAAACACACCCTGTGCATATGATGATACCTGTGCCACATCCCTGTCATCCATACCATCGATGCAGGGACATGCTAATATGGTTCTGATGCATATTGTGAATGTATTAAGGTTTAACAATGTAATACTGTTTAATGTGTTTTCAGCTGGAATGTTTAATGCTTACATGTCAGGGTCTGTAGCAGTCTAGCCATGATGCATTATAGCTGTTATCAACACCGACTGATTGTGGTCTCCAGAATGTATTCTGTTTGTGTTGTAGGTGTCTATGTGTCAGCAGGATGTTGGTCTGCTGTCCTTTCCTACAAAGGGTATGGCACTGTGATGCCACATTGACTGTGTCATATCCTGGGTACAGCTGAACAGTAACAGGTCTCTATAACGGTTACTGCATGTGCCACATGGCTGATAAGTCTGAGGGGTGTATATAGGTGAGTACATGGTGGCTGACGTCAGCAGCTCTTCTACAGTGGACAATAGTAAGTGTGCTGGGTTGCACGCACACACACACACACACACACACACACACACACACACACACACACACACACACACACACACACACACACACACACACACACACACACACACACACACACACACACACACACACACACACACACACACACACACACACACACACACAGAGGCTTTGGTGTTGGTGCAATAACCAGAGAATACTGTACACATGGATGACTTAATTTTGCAGTGAACTCATTTTGACATATCTAATTCCACCAAGACAAATAGTCAAAACATCACATCAGTAAATAATCTGTCTGCCAGTTTAATGACATTGACAATGGTACTGGCAGGGTATATGTCATCTTCTCCAATGTAGTGCAGTCTTTGAGTTGGTAAACATAGGCGTGTTGGAGTTGGTGGTACAGCCCCCCACACACACACACTTTGGAGGGTGTGGGGTGGCATAGAACCACACATATTGTGATTAACAACTACTTAACCTGTTAACATAAACTGTGCAGTATTACAGCAGACTAAGCAGGGGGGATATGCACAACAATAACCCCAATGTGGGTGGATGTGCCCACAACAACCACACTAAATATATTTACCAACTCCAGTATTGCTGTACAGCTGTACAGTGGGGAAGAGGGCATTTACACATCCACTACTAGTTTTGATGGAATGACTATTCCACAAGATGATTCCTTTGGAATGTTATCTTTTGCCAGTTAGTTCTTAGACAAATGATCTCCTGGGACATGTATGTTCTGGAAACTGAAGTAGATCCCTTCACATACACACACACTTATTGGAAACACTGAGAGTAGAACCCCTCCCCAGGTACTTATTGCTGCTAATGTGTTTTGCCTTATTTGCACACACCACAGAGCTTTTAGGATGAGGTATGTCCTGAATTTCCTGTTAAGTGAAGGACATCACCAGGCCTTGTACAGTATGGTAATGGGGGACATACTGGGTGTTAATGAAAAATACATAGTATTACATACTGTCATATACACATTGACAACCACATACAATTATAGACACATTTGACAGACCTGGGTTGAACAGTTCTAACTACCTTGTCAGTGAGCCTATACTGTTAGGGAGTTTTTGCACACAACACATGCATCATTGGTCTGGATAGTGTATTCAGTTACCTGTATGGTTGATGGTGACAGCGGTCCTCATACAGTGGACCTTGTGACATGTACTGGGGAAACAATGGTGTAAAGACAGTATACCCAGCACCCACATGCTACATTGGATATTGTACTCACTGAAACTCATGATAATGCTCTGACATACTCACAATCACACATTGACCAGGACTACAGTACAAACCCTTGTCTATATAATCAGTGCTATTACAGGGATATGTATTTATTGTGCATGCCACAGGGATCATAGAGTGAGGATTTGTCATGGCTCTCCTAATGTCAGCAATATCACCATCCCTTGTAATGTATGGCAAGGTTTATTGTATTTGGAGAATGTGGCCTCAGAATGCTGTCTCCTACAAATATGCACAGTCACACACAATTGCACACACACACACACACACACACACACACACACACACACACACACACACACACACACACACACTTGCCAAGACTCAGAGGGTAACCCATGCCTATCTACCAAATTGTAGAACAGTGCTATGTTAGTGCTGCAAGCACCAGATAGCCTATAGAGTGAAGAATGTAACAAGGTACATTTAATATGAATTACAGCAGCAGCCGTTTTTTAAGTATAGCAACTGGGGGTGTAGTGGATGAGAAGTCCCTCAGAGTATTTTCAACTACAAGATTACAAACTCACAGACACTGTTTTTCTCAGTAATGCACACTGACACATTTGTCAGTACTGAGGCCCATAGGTGCAGGTGTTCCTAGGTGTGTACTGGGCTAATGTCCATGGAGAGCTGAGAGGAGTAGGGCATATGGGTACACTGGTATCATGCCAGCTAACATTTATCAGCAGGCCATGTATCAACTGATGCCACTTGAGTGATCCCCTGGGTGACACTTAAATTCAACATACAATCATCTGGTTTTCTCTTGCAGAGGGCTAGTGAGGTGCTCCAATTGACATGTATGCAACATATATTGCATAACATGGCCAATGTCTGGGTTAGAGACCTGTACCCAAGCATGTTCTTTTGACTCTGGGAGACTGGTTGAGGTATCCATTTCATGTGGTGCATACAAGGTGTGGTTTCCTAGTTGTGGCATTCATAACACAAATAGGCAGACATGTCAGTGTCAATCAATTGGAGATTGCCTGTAAGCAGCCAAAATGGATACCTGACATCTGCACATCTGTACAGAGGATAGACAGAAATTAGCTAGTCGACAGGTTATGCACTAGGATGAATGTTTTGACAGATAGATGTCTGACACTGATAGGCATGCCATTACCACATGACAGCAGTTGTCAATGACATGTCCTAAACACATAGCAGTCTATAGTTAATATCAACATATCAGATCAATATCCAATAGGAGATACTTAAAAACATACAGCTCACACACTAAGAACATGATAGTCAATACTCAGAGTCCAGATTTGCATGCAGGGGTGTATGGTTCCAGAACCACAATATGCAATCTACTCTTTCTTGGAAAAGCACTGTTAAAAGTAGTAACAGTAGGGATACAATGCATGCAAGTGTGACTGCATATAACATGGGATAATACCCAAGTATGAAATACATACAAAGATAAAAGATTGTGGTACTACCCATGTATACTCAGGTGTCCCATACAGTATATTCACACCCCTTGCTACAGTAATGACAGTAAATATAATAGTGTTATGCACATGGAATTAAATATAGTTATTACAGATGCCATTACACTGCTATTTTATCAGACTGGAATATGATCTGTGGTTACCAGGGCTGAGCAATGCCGAGCAGGTGTAAGCATTGCTGCAATGTAAATACTAAGCAGATGTGGGCACTGGTAAGCAAAGCCTACATGGTGTAAGTGCCTATTCGTTTAACCATACGTTAGCAGTGCTTACTGTCAGGCAAATCCACACAAACCCGCTTAAAGCTGCTCAAAACTGCCTTAACCACTCTGTATCCAACAGTCCTTGTTCTGCCGAGCAACAAAAATAAACAGCCCTTGAACCTATGTCCTGTACACTATAGTGACAGCAGTTAAACTACGCCATCTCAGCTGAGAAGATGTCTGTTTTTTTCAAATATATCATTCAGTACACATACTGAATAGTAGTGAACAACTGTTCTAACTACTACAATTGTTTAGTACTTGTAACTGAAAAAGGTGTTGAATCAGTCATGTTCTTATATAAAAATATACACGTATCAGATTAATATGGTAGGATACATCTGAAAAGGTATATACAGCACTCATGTTTACTCATAAAAGGATATAGATATATGTTTATGCATATTAGATATATATATATATATATATATATATATATATATATATATATATATATATATATACATATATATATATATATATATATATACATATATATATATATATATACATATTTATTTGACCTAACTTGCAGTTGACTGACACCCATTTGCCTGACCCCATTTGACTGAAATTTCATTTGACAGACACTTCATTTGACTGACAAGTATTATTGGCAAGTAAATAGAATATGTCCCCTTCCCCATTGTAGTGCGACCCTGGAGTTAGAATATATAGTTAGGGGGGTGTGCTCCCCACATCCCCAACTATATATTCTAACTCCAGTGTCGCACTACAGTGGGGAAGGGGGCATATTCCATTTAATTGCCAATAATACTTGTCAGTCAAGTGAAGTGTCGGTCAAATGAAGTGTCAGTCAAATGAAATTTCAGTCATTTGGTCTCGGGCAAATGGGTGTCAGTTGGAAGTTAAGGCAAATGATGTAGACCCATATATCTATAGATATATATATATACATATATATATATATATATATATATATATATATATATATATATATATATATATATATATATATATATATATATATATATATATATATATATATATATATATATATATATATATATATATGTATATATATATGGATCTAGGACAGTTGATCGAAAGACCAACTGTCCGAATCCAACCTTATCGAACACCGTTTACCGAAACTGCTTTCACTGAAAAAGTAGTTTCAGTAAACGGAAGGTAAAACACATACACATACACAAAAACAAAAAGAAAATACACACACCATGTTTATTCAGGGGGGGCTTTGCCCCACTGCACCCCCCACACCCCCTACTTTTATATTGCCACTCCGAGATCTCACTACAGTGGGGAAAAGGGAATATTCCCTTATCCCTACTGTAGTCCGATCTCGCCCACTACCACTTCCCCCCATTCCCTGTACTTTTACAAAGGTTTAGCAAAAGCACTTTTTTCATTAAAAAGTGCTTTCACGAAACTGTGACAGCCCATTTCACTTTTGGTAAAACAGTCTTTCGGTAGACTGTCCTAGACCCATATATATATATATATATATATATATATATATATATATATATATATATATATATATATTTATATACATATATATATATATATATATATATATATATATATATATATATATATATATATATATGTGTGTGTGTGTGTGTGTATATATAGATATAGATATATATATAGCTAGATATATATGTATATATTTCTATCTCTCTGTCTCTCTCTGTCTCTCTCTGTCTCTCTCTCTCTCTCTCTATATATATATATATATATATATATATATGTATATATATTTGTGTCTTTCAGCTTTTCCGGTTAGCGGTCGCCACAGCGGAACTCCGGTCCGCTAATGATTGTCAGTTGATTTTTACATACCGGCTTGCCAGGCCTGATGCACAACTTTCAACGAAGGTACGCCCATTCACGCATGTCTCCACGCAGAAGATGCTCTAGCTGAGAATCGAACCGGACAGCGTCTTACTGTGAGGCGACAATGCTATATCTATAAAACAATATAACATAGGCCCATGAAATGTAGTGGAGTCATATCTCAGCACCATAACTCCATAACTCTCAACCTGTCATCGCAAGGGAACGTAATGTATGTATTGCAGTTATAAAAGTAGAATGTTGGTACAGTGACAGGAGTTGTGTCAACATACATGTTGTGAAGGAAGGGTCTTCTGAAACTGACATGTACGCCACCAATTACTGACCGACATCTTAATATCATCATAGTGAAGTACCACACAAATCACAGTAATGATTCTATGGAATACAGAAGCAATATGATCAATAAACATGGACAGTCTGAAATAATCGGGTCAGTCAGGAGGTATACACAGAATGCCTTAGTGCAAGAAATGTGGAACAAGCCTGACAAAGGGGATATTTAGAGCCATGAAAATGCGGATATATCAGAAATACTGGACTAGATAAGCTGACATGGTTGATGCATTCACACCATACTGTCTGTCCTAACACATTTTAACTGGAGGAGCAGAGATCCCAAGCCACATACTTCACTCTAGCTAGTGACATACATCTTCACACCAGCCCACTGCTTTGTCAGAAATACACAACACGTATGGTGGCCAGAGAACAATACATCTGACAAATATCTGGACATAACATCACACTAATGTAACTAAACCACGCTGCTAGGCATGTCACCAAGCACTGTCTACACTACAGGCAGACTGGCACAACACTAACCTAATTTACTTATGGGAGAATACACATGTAATTGCAAATATAGCAGGCACTACAGGCGTGTAACAGCATGGAGTAACAGACACCAGTGTGAAAGTGCATCCCCACAACCAATCTCAACACAGTCACAGTCACATAATGGTAAGCCTAAGTAATAGTACAGCTATGGCCTGTGTGAACAAAAGTCATCATCATGTTTGCCACTCACACACTAACCCTACATATACTGGCCAAATTCACAGTGTAGTCTGATGCCTAACTGTGGTATGGGACATGTCTCAGTCTGGCCCTACAAACAATTAGACTGATAAGGTATCAGAAACTGGAGCAGCATGCAATGTCAGATAGAACAGGACCAAGAACACTGACATCTACCCCAGTCTATACACAGGCCAAATAACATAATCACAATACACAGCTACATAATACAGACACTCTGTCAACAATCACCATAAGTACACAGACCTGGCTACTGTACAGACTATAACAGAATGCCCAGGTTTTATCCTCAGATATAGGCCTCCTACACATTATATGTCTGGAATTCTGATATATCACTGGCTTGATATCAGGAATTATGTCAGTAAATAATGGTATACTGTACATATCCACTTCTTCATAGGTTATAGGTTCATAGGTTTATACTAGGCTATCTGCCCTAATGCATTTATAAGCCTAGTCCAAAGTTATGTGGCTTACGCCACCCCTTATGTTAGAAATAATGTGCCCATTAGTTTGTTGTGCCTCTGTCCAGCAGTGACACAGAGATGATTCCTGGGGTAAACCTACGATCTCCCATCCACCGGTCAAGATTTCTCTTGAACAGAGCCAGCGAGGTGCTCTGCCTCACATGGACTGGGATTTTATTCCACAGTGATAAATCTATCCCTCCAGCATGTCCTATTTATATCCGTGCTAAGGTTTAAGTCACTTGCTCTAGTGGTTCTGGTGCATTTAGATTTTTTGAGGTGGAGCATGTCCATTACTTCCGGGTTGGTCATGGCCTTGTATGTCAGGCACAGGTCACCTCTGAGCAGACGGTATGCAACTGAATAGAGTTGGAGTTTCTTCAGTCTGGCAGTATATGACAGGTTTTGGAGTCCCTTTATCTATTTGGTGAGGAACTTTTGGGGTCTCTCCAATTGCTGCAGGTGTCGGGTGAGATACATCCCAAATGGGGCATTGTACTCGATCATTGGTCTGATAAGTGAAGAGTACAGGGGAACAATGACCTCACTTGATCTGGATGTGAATCCCTTCATGATCAGATGGGCAATGTAGAAGGTCTTTCGAACCACTTTAGCAGCGTGAGTGTCAAACGAGAGGCCACTGTCAACCTGGGTACCCAGGTCCCTGATAACCTCTTCTGTGCTTAGTGGGTTGCCACCTATATGGTAGCTTGGGGTTACCTTGTTTTTCCCGAAGGGTATGACCATACACTTTTTTGTGTTTAACTTCAGGCCATGGCTCTGGCACCAGCTATCAGTTTCCGTGAGACCCCTCTGAAGGAAACTGCATGACATATGAACAAATGGTGACAGACTTGGGGGACAGAGGCACAGACACAGGGCCAATATTGACATATTGCAGCTATTAACTGAGAACATTGCTGGTGTAACAGGGTTTGTTGTGACATATCTCTTTTGAGGGATATGAATTCAGTAACACACATGGATGTTACCATTTCCTGAGTACACTCATCACAGCATGCTACTGCATTTATGAAGACAGAAAATGTGTGTGTAACACACCAAATCTCAGCCTCCAAATTCTGGGCAGTCTGTAGATAGGTCTACAGGTTAGGGTTTTCTCAATCACATAACACGGTCATGCCAGACTTTAAATCATGCAGAACAGCCATATCCACACAAACCCTGTTAAACCAACACTACTTAAAATGTAGAACAGCAATACTTACATTCTGTCCCCATGTCTAGAACATCCCCCTCCAGTTTGTTAGCCTGTCTCAACAGTGTTTGTTGTAAGAGGTATTGCCAACTACCCTCTGTGATGCTGTTTGTCAAACACCCACATGAAGTCCTACTCACAGTGAAGGAAAAGGGCCAACACCCACTTGCACTCCTTACCTATAGGAGTGTGTTTCCATGCAGTTGGCTATATAAATGATACCACAGGTGTTCCACATTCAATTAGCAAGTGGAGGACTTCAGATGATCATGAACATTACCTACCAAAGTCAAACTGCTGCCTATGCAACACATATGCATTTTCCACATCTACCAGAGAGTGTGGGGCTGGGGGGGGAGAGACAGAGGGAAATACATAAAGGAAGAGAGAAAGAGCAAAGTGTGTTTGTGTATGATGTATGGGTAGAGAGAGGTATCTGGGTATTATAATGGTTGCCTATATATAAATGTATTGTTGTGTATTGTCTACAACAACCTCTTCAATATTTGACAACTGTTGGGCTTGTAATGTGACTAAGGGACATATGGGTCCTCAATATGAAAATGTAGCAAAACCAGCCCTGCAATAGATCCTGTTATTTACACAATCACACCAACACCCACACAGGCTACTGATGACCCACCCCCACACACAACAGCACTGAGTTTTAACCCCCTACCTGGCTATGTATTGGTATTATATTGTTACGCAGTTATTGCATGCACCACAGCAGTTATATGCTGGAGAGCTCTCCAAAGGTATCTTTGAAGGTGAGTGACATCAGCTGAAGTGCAAGATTCAGTCTTTAATGCTTTGCCAGTGATTTGCCAGACAAAACACACATGTAATGTGAAAAATGACTACAAATATGAGGCAAACACGTGGTCAGACTGCAAAACCATGGACAGTTGAGTAGTATAAGCTCAGTACATAACATACAGTTCAGCACACACTTCTGCACCAGTTGTTTAATATCCACATAACATATATAGATCTCTGACATTTGTAAGGCAAGCATATGTAGCATAGTAATATTCACAAATGACATATGAACATTTACAACATCCCAACAAGCAGGGCTGACAGTGTCACAGTCAGTATTGTACAACAGACAATCTAGTAGTACTCATATGTGAGCTGACCATTGCTGGGGTGACTCGAGGGCCAGAGTTGTGACCTATGTTACTACAGACAGAGCCATCAGGGATGGCCATAGTTGCTGGACAGCACACTAACTGCAACATGTAAGTCCAAGAAGTCTTGTTGAGACCTACTGTTTAAATTCCTATTTCCCATGACTGCATCCTCCCATCTGCATTCCATTACATGCTTAATTGTATGACATACCTGGTATACTGCTGTACTCCTTTGTCAGAAGAAATCCACAAGTATTGTTATCAAGATTCACAGTCTGTCTTCCAGAAAAAAAGTGTCAGACCTGTTTAGCATAGGCAGCAGCCTTTCTTGTGTAGGTAATGCTCAGTGATGGCCTGTGCACCAATCTGTGTCTCCCACTTGCTAATTACATCCAGAACAGTTGTGTTGCCTTTCCATTAGCCAATAGCATGGCAACACAGTGCTATAAATAAGTTCTTAATGTAGGCCTTTCCCCTTTTCCTGGCCTGTAAAGAGGATATTATGGAGGTGTGGGAGCTACAGCATCACAGAGGGTAGGTGGAAATACTGTCCACTGTTTGGATTGATGTGTTATGTCCACAGTTTTGCATGCTGTGCCTGCATACCTGTCAACAACCTCTTAGCACAAGAAATCTGGACAAAGCCCAACAAAATGGTGGGACAAATGGCCAGAAATAGGGACAGATTTTAATTGTTGCTGTTATAAACAAACAAATTGCTAGAGTAACAGGGTTTGTTTTGACATGCATGGAGTCTGAAACTGAAATGTATATGATTATTTAGTGACTTCATTCCTCATGTCATCCCAGTGACTTGCCAGAAAACCACATTATTTTATGAGAAATGGGCCAAACTATGAGGCAAAACTCTGGGCATCATGTGGAAATCTCTGCAGTTGAGAGGTATGTATGTTATGCCATTGTTATGAGACTTTCAGATTCTGTAGCAGTGCACTGTGTAAATGTGTGTTGGGCTGAGTAAGGAGATAGGCAGATGTGAGCATCATAGCTCCTTTTCTATCTGACTGTGCATGTTGCTACAGTCGATTCTGGTCTATCAGCTGTGTATGTTTGTAGGGGCAGATTGAAACATGTCGTTTAAACCTCAACATTCCAAGTACACTGTATTTTAGGCCAGTATATATAGGAGTAGTGTGTGACTGGCAATTAAGATATGTTTGTAAAAGCAGTCATTATACTCCAGAGGTCAGTTGCCTTGCTGGTATGTTGCTCTGACTGTAGAGGAAATGGATCTGGGTTCAAACTTTCTCAACATACCTGTCAACTGTACAGATTTTTGCAGAATGTCCATGTTTTTGTCATTTATTTTTAGTATGTTTCTCATAAAATTGCAGTTTTCTGGCAAACCATTGAGGTTTGAAATCTGAAAATAAGGAAGAAAAAATTAAGTTTCTGACTTAATATCCTTCATAAAATCTATGTTAATACAAATTCTCTTATTCTATTAACTTTCTAAGTTTGTAAGAGCAATATTTAAAAAAATGTCCCTGGACCTTTATCCTGCCATTATTTGTGGCTTTCTCCAGATACCTTGCTCTAAGAAGTCGAGAGGTATGTTTCACACTGATGTCTTTTTTTCCCTACAGTTACATCCCTGTAGTGCATGATATATTGGCAAATGCATCATTAATTCTCCAGAGCTGATTCAGTGTAGCAGTGTGGTGCTCCAACTGTAGTTGGGAATATCCAAGGTTCAATGCTTAGCAGCCTTGTCTTTTTTCCCTAATGTAACATGACTGCACTGCATGATACATATACAAAAGCAGTACTAGTTCCCCAGAGCTTATGTGGTGTAGTGGTACTTTGATGTGACTGTAGTGTACAGGGTCCTGGGTTTGAGACATGGTAGTAGTGGCTTTTTTTACCCTAATGTTAAATGACCGTAATGTATGATATATTTACAAAAGCATTGCTTATTCTTGCAGCTGAAATGGTGTAGTGGTACATTGCTGTGGCTGTAGTGCACAGGGTCATGAGTTATTGATCTGGCTGGGCAGAACAGTGGCTGATTAAGATAGAGTAATTAAAGCAGTTTTTAGCATGTTTGCACAGGTTTGTTTGACACACCATGATGCCAAGAGATGCTTAGCTTCCCTTAGCTTTGTTTAGTGCTGCTTATTCCCACTTAAACCTGTGCTACTTCCAAAAAAAGAAAAGAAAAAAGGGTGATAGGAAAGTGGTGAAATGGGGCAAGCAGGGGGAAAAACATCATGAAAGGCAGCTAGGGATGTGCAGAATGGGTGTAGGAAAGGACCATAGCTCTCAATGTCTTCTGCAGCAGATTTGTGAATGATGTGGACAATTTGGAATTTAGAGCCTCACACCCCACAGAGAGGGATGTGGGTGACATACATTGGTTGAGTAATTCAATGGTAAATTGATTGATGTCAGTGTATGTGGTGGTGAAATGGAGAGCTATGTATGAGATGTGATTTTTTGGGGGGACAGATGCCCCCCACCCCCTTTAAGGTGAATATGGGATGTTGGGGAAAGGTTGTAGGTATGTTTGGGGAAGTAAGTTGGGTAGGAGAGTTTGGTTTTGCAGACAGACAAGACAGATAAGACAGCAGACAGGGATTTGTATGATACATGAGGGTGGTAAACACTTTGTACAGGGAGGTTAGTTGGGAATTGGAGGCCCATGTGCCCCCAGCTGGAAACAGTGGGACTGAGGTCCCCACCCATGGGCAGTCACCACTGCCCCTTCACAGCCCCTAAGGTGGCTGTGCTGGGGGCTGGACAACAGAGGCAGGCTGCTCCTCGAGGTGCACCAGTCTGTGCTTGATCTGACTCAGGCCTACATCCAAGTCAGTCTGGATGACTGTGAACACCATGCCATGGAACTGTTTTAGGGTGACTGGATCCTCTCCACACCTGTGCCTGGTGGGTGAAGGTCCTCTTCTCCTGAGGGGATTCCACCCAACAGTGGTGCTGGACCAGCAGAATGGGTCTAGACGTGATGGTGCCTGGTGCCACTGCCAGATGAGGCAGGACAGGTGGATCCGCTGGGATCTGCCTTCCCAAACCTACGGTGTTGAGGTTTTTCAAAATGTATTGGTTAATCATGATCAACGCATTTCAAAATTAGTTACAACTGCATGCATGGGTGTTCCAATTAACCCAGAACAAAATAATTAAAACAATTGCATAACAAACAGAACACATTCATAAATGGAATAACAGTCAGTATTGTAACAGCATTTCAGTTACATTAATAGCAACAGACCATCAACAATGCTATTTGAACAAGGTATGCTAGTATGCAACCAATTAAATATATGTACAATAACAGAACACAAGTCCCAACATTAGGTTTTGAAAACAACATGCCCATAGTATATAAATAATAATTATTGATGCAGATAAGGGGTGGGGGAGAGAAAAAAAGTCCATTACCAACTGTATAGGCTTATATTTTTCACAACAGTACTGCTCAATACTCTGGAGGTCTGCCCTCACTTTGCATCTACCTGTGACCTATAGCTTTTGTAGCACATACATACCTGTTAAACTGTCAACCTGGAATGATATGGGGCAAACTGTGACAACTCTAGGTACACAAGTAGAGGAGACTTGTACATGACAGGGTTACATATATGACAAACAAGGTGTACCCTGCACTGATGTTGTGTGAGTGTGCTAATGGCATACTTGTACTAAATTTATATGTGTGCACAAAGTTATTGGCAACAGTGCTCACTAGCTGTGACAGCATAACACTTAAGAGACATGTCTCGGGAAGAGGGCATGGTCTATATACTTATCCTGCTGTCCTTTGTAGGCATGAGGTTGGACACTAGAACATTTGTACACATTTTATTACTATACCCTTCATACAACCAATACAAACATTTATTTACATGTGAGCCCTGTGGAGAAAATATCTGTTAACACTACCTGACTGTTTCTACAAATACTCATGATTACTTGTGTGTAACTAGAATTACATCTTCGTACCAGTCCCAGGATTAAAACCATGGTCTGTGTGTGCAAAACTTAATAACATATATCTATTTCTTATTACACTGAGTTACTAGGGCACTCCTGTCTGATGCCTGACTGATTTGTGCCTAAAACTCACTTGCTAACCTTGTAATATAAGTGGAGTGTCACAGAAGACTGTCATCACAGTTGAACATACATGCCCGAGATTCATGCATGATAGATAGTGAACTGTGTATTGATACTTTGAATGCAGGTATACACATTTAACCCCTAGTGGATGTGAATATGTATGCTTTGTACAGACCATTGCAGGGTGCTGGGTTGCATACCTGACCCATATACATTTGCACATCATACATTTGCAGACTCTACCTATTACAATCTCATACTTGCCTGCATCAGGATACCTACATTCAGGAATACATGTAGCTGAAATACAAAGGTTAATAAAAGACATTGCTCCAAGGAACACAGTCTAATACATACAAATTACTATTCAAGGTTCATATCTTAGTGCAGAACATATATCAATTTTTCTTGTATCTTGTCTTACAGCTCCACATTTACAGTTTGGCATAACAGCTGCTTAGCAGACAAACCTCAGTGACTTCATACTCTCATAGCCATATTTGCTGTGTAGCACCTGTACAGTTGTATTTCTTCAACAACAGACCAGGTTAAACATAATAGTTTTTTGGAATATGCTTTATTGTGGGTAATATGATGCAGTGATTTATTACAGTCTAACTACTACATTCAGTTGTACTTCATATCCTGTAGATGAAAAATGTATGTCAGTGGTTACTTTCACAGTAGCAAGCACAGTATAGCTTATTAACAGATGCATTCCTACACAATATTAATAAAGATTTGGCTTCCTTTCCACAGTAGAATGTTGGTTTAACAGCACATTTATTCAGTACACTCAGAACACACTACCTAATGGCGGTAAACAATTACACTTTCTTATTTATTGGACTATATATATATATATTGCTAGATACATCTGTACTCACCACACTGTCGGTGCAGCCTTTCTAGTCATCCTCCATGGGCGTCCACATTATGATCCCTCTCCTCTGCAGCTGTGGGGAAAAAAACACACCATTATGCATATTTGTCTAGCAGACATTCATACTACAATTTGATAAAGCAACAGGTCAAATACTTGCAAACTTCTGGGGCATTCCTGTCCCAGGTATCTTGGATCCATTGGGCCAAGACAGCCCTCTTCCTCCATTTGAGGTTGTCATAATCGTGACAGACCTACCCACCAGTGGGGGGGATGCCAGTGGCACTGGTGAGCTTAATTGCCAGATAGTCCCAGGCCTCAGCCTTGTATTCTCAGACCTAATACTGGACCTGCCGCAGTCTGATATCATGGTTCTTTACAAGGAGCCAAGCCATGACCCTAGACACCAAAATGCCCCAGCACTGCACCCAAAAGCATGATCCTTCACTAGCACCTGACTTAGCTCCTACAGGGATCACACTCTAATGAGTTCTGCCTGTATTCCCACCTGTGTGGTTTAAATAAGGCCATATTCCTGCCCTTTGCCATCATTTGACCATTTTTGAAAATGCTGCTCAAAGCTCAACAGTGTGCAAACCCGCTAAGCTGAGTTGAGCAGTGCTTATATTGGCAAATGCTGAGCAGTGCTCAGCAGTGTGCAAATCCACTCAGCTGATCAATGATCCTGTTTAAGCATTGCTTAACTTGGCTTAGCATTGCTTTGCAAAACTGAGCTAAGTGCAAACAACAGTTTTCATTTAAAAAATTAAGAATTGAATACTAATTACTCATTACTGGCATATTAGTAAGTGTATATATTTTACTTCACTTCACATCATTATTAAATTATGCTATTATTAAATAAATAAATAAATAAAATAAAATAAAATAAAATAAAAACTAAACATGATGCCCCCCTATGTGCTTTGATTACATTACCTTGGGGTGTGATTGTACTGTATGGGACATGTGTTTAAATGGGGAATTTCAGATCATATCTCCACTGACAGTAACACTGTGGACCAGCTATAAAACCCTGGTTAACAAATATCAATTACTACATCATTAAACAAAAAAAGTAACAATTTAACAGTGCTTTCCCATGTAAAAGCTGAATGGCCTGTCTTGGTATTTAAACTGTATATCTACTGCATGCAAAGCTGGAACTCAAACCGCTAAGCTAACTCTGCTGTTAACATCCTAGCTATACATTTCTATATAGTTCTTCATGATGTTTTAAGCATTGCCGAGCAAAACATTGCAGCATGCAAATGCACTCAGCTACAGTTAAACTTAAAATACATCGGAAGAAAAAATTATTTTATATATATATATATATATATATATATATATATACATATATATATATATATATATATATATATATGTAAATATATATATATATATATATATATATATATATATATATATATATATATAAATATGGCTCTAGGACATACACTCGACTAATCAAATCACCGAAAGTCAAAATCACGCGCACAGAACAACGAAAAAGGAAACACTCGGAAACACAGGCAACCAAATATTAGAACACCAAAAACAACAGAACGGCAAATGCATACAAGTAATACACACACAACACAAACACTCCAAAAATAAATACACCAAACACATACACTTAACATAATCCTATGACTAACCCTCCACTAAACCATACATACACTACAACCTATCCACTTACCTTAACCATACCCTAACCCTAAAGTCCGTGACTACCATACACACACACCTTACCCGCTCCCTAACCCTGAAGTCCCTATCGCCCACACACCTTACCTGCTCCCTAACCCTAAAGTCCCTATCGCACACACACCTTACCTGCTCCCTAACCCTAAAGTCCCTATCGCGCACACACCTTATCCGTTCCCTAAACCTAAAGTCCCTATCGCACACTTACCTTAATCCAGTCCATAACCTCTGCTGCACCTATTAGCCATTCTGTTCATTTCAGTAATCTCATATTCACTTACCTGTGTTTTCGGTTGTTTCTGTTTTCAGTGTTCTGTGCGCGCTAGATTCACGTTCTGTGATTTGATTAGTCAAGTATATGTCCTAGATCCATATATATATATATATATATATATATATATATATATATATATATATATATATATATATATATATATATATATATATATATATATATATATATATAAAATAAGCATTTGTGTTTCAGGCCACATACTCTTTATGAAAATACATGCTAATGCAAATTCTGTCATTATATTAACTTTTTAAGTTTGCAAGAGCAATATTTATAAACTGTCCCTATTCTTTGGGCTTTTACCCAACTTTTAATCAATGGGCTTTGTCCACACTTCTTGCTCTAAGAGGTTGAGATGCGTGTGCCCGAGGACACTATTTTATTGTAAAGCGCCATACGGCATTTTCACAATGCAGGGGGTGTGTTACAAAACCTGTCACACACCTCCTGCATTGCATTCCCTTCCCATTTATCATTTCAGTGTCTGCAGACACTGTTTTCTATTCTAAAGTGTGGTAAGGCACTTTGACATTGCAGGGGTGTGTTACCGACCTGCGAGCACTACTATAACATACCGCCTGCACTGATTCCATGTCCATGTACACGTCTCCGTCTCAGTAGCACACCTTTATTAATACACAAGGAGTGCTGCTGAGAGGGGGATGCAGACAAGGACACCATTCAATCTGTGTAGGAATAACGTTATTCCTACACAGAGTTTAAGGAATCCTGGCCTAAGTGTATATTATGTTACATGCTGACTCGTGTCTCCCATAATTGCTACTAAAATATCACTTAATCATAATGCAACATTCCATTATGTTCCCTATCAGATGTGCAAGCATTATACAATGTTTCACTATGTTTGTATATCTTAAATGTATGTGTGCTATGACAGAAGAAGTGTAAAAAAGGTGTAAGGTGTTTAATGAATATTCTATTTTGAATTTCATTTTATTTCAAGATTAATTCTTGGTAGTTTTAGTCTGCTTTTGATGATCTATTTACTGCCAACATAGCTAGTGTGAATGTAGAAAGTTCCAGCGTGAAAATAATATAACAGTGTTTGTTTATAATTGGTCAGTGGCTATAGTTTAATAGTTACAATTTCTAAAGTTTAGACATAAAAATAATATAAAACAGTGAAACTTCTTATGTTCAGGGAAATAAGAACTTGATTGCTTCTTCTCCCATGTATGTGTGTTCTCTGCAATAAAAAAGACTCTTCTTCTCTGCTGAACTGTGCTGTCTGGAGTTATTTTTTACCATAACAGTTTTGTGTCCTGAAGTCTCAGGTCCTTCAAGTCATTTGTGGGTTGCTGCAGCAGAAATTTCCTCTGGCTCACTTTTGACAGACTTTATGTCTAGTGAATTTCAATGTGCCAATATGAAATTTTACTCTCTTTCACCTTCATCAGAGTTTGGGGTCTCTGTAGGACAGCTTTACTAACAATCTCAATATTAAATACAATTGTATGAGAGTGGGTTAAATTGCATGTGAGTGGGGAAATTGGGTGAGAGTGATAGCTAACTATTTATATACAAAGTATAAAGTCATCTGGATTGAATAAGAGTGGATTTTAGTCATAAAATAACAAGGACAAAGTATCCTTGCAGAATAATAAGGCCAGAGTATCCTTGCCATGTGTGAGACTGAGTTTTAATCAAAAAGAAAAATAGTTAATAAGCAAAAAGGTTTTCTTACTGGTATGAGAGCAGGTTTATAATCATAGTCACATGTCTATTTTTGGTAAGTGAATGAGTAATTATATTGAATTTGAAAATATAATGGGTGCAAATGTCGTAGTATTAAAAAAAAACAGAGTTCAGGACTCCAGCCAGGTACATGTTTAATAAATATGGTTGAGGCAGCTGTAATTACTTGGTAAAATCATCAGATCTCACTAAAAATGCACTTTACTGCATTTCTCAGAAGGAGGAAATTTTGATAAGAATATTTTGGAAAATCTTAAAATGGAATTGACACAAAAGGAAAGGAAGTACCTGCCTTTTGTTAGTCAGCTTTTAATAACTTGCAAAAAGAATCTAAAAATAAGAAACAAAAATCTGTAATTAGAAGTTTAAAATATAATTCCGCTATACTAAAACAGAGCTGCAGGCAGCTAATAGAAGACTAAATACACTACAAAAGAATGTGTAGAAGAAAATTACCATATCCAGGGACTTTGTCCATCACAACAGTTATAAAAATTAAAAGTTAATCAACCTGGTTCTTCTTCTAATGACTGACCCTTGATTCCTCCATCCTCTGATCATCCTTTTTATGAGGCTAAAAGCCTTCCTTCTCCAAGAGGGCAGGTGGACGTGCAACGTAATGATTAACCTACTACTTCCCCTAATACATCCCACTTCTAGCACTCCTTTCCAACCCCATGGGTCAGTTTATAATACCAAATTAGGACAATAAGGACAACAACCTGTCACATATCCTTCCAATGGAATGTTAATGAAAATAACTGATAAGGTAAACCAGTATACCACAAGCATAAATATGCAGTTAATTTAAAACATGTACGTAAATTAAAATAATTCAGTAATAAAAGTGCCACACTAAAAACAAACACTTTGGAAAAGATTAAATGTTTGTTCACACAAATCCTGAAAATTGTTGATGGAGAATAATATTGGTGGAATCCACCTTCAAGGCAAAGTACAGAGGAAATACCAAACTCTAATTCTTCCGCAGATACCAAAACCTGTACTAAAATGACACCTTGTACTCAAATGTACCCTTTGAGGGAGGTACCTAATTCTGCAGATACTTGGGATGGTGACACTGAACCTATCATAATGGTGGCATGCTGGTGAACTGTAGTTAATTTTGAAACTATTGTTGATTCTCTCTTCCACTTCAAACTCATTCAGCTAAATATGCCAAAATCTTAAAAGGGCACTTGATAGTTACAAAATCCTACCACTGAATATTTAAGAGTGGTTTTGAATGCCTCAAGATGCCCTGACATTTTGGGGGAAATATGGGAAGAATCAGCCATATGTGATAATATCCCAATAAATACAGCTGATGGATTTCTTACTGCTAGAGACAATTTACTAAAAGCTACAGCATGCTCCCAACACTTAAATGGACAAGATTTAACGCAAATGTACAAAATGAGAATGAATCGATTGGGTCTGTATTAGAAGACCGAATGGAAATAACAGGGAACGGCAAAACATCGAAAAGACTGGTCCTCAAACTTGCTGTTGTGGGAGGCTGCACCCCCACCCCCTGCTAAATATATATATATACCAACTCCGAGATCACACTACAGTGAGGAAAGGGCAAATATTCCAATCCTCACTGTACCGCAATCTCACAAACAACACTTCGAGGTCCAGTCTTTCCGATGTTTTGCCGTTTGCTGTTATTTCCAGTCTTCTGATATAGACCCAATCAATTGATGCCTATTTGCAACACATGATAGATGTATTTGAAGGCTACAATTGACATCTAGAACCCACAGAAGAAACAGCAGCCAGTGAGTTGTCAGTGCCTTTTGAAGAAGGTTTATTACCACCAATTCAGCAACAGATTAAAAAGGCCAGTTTAAACTGGCCAGGCCTAGGTATTCATGAAACTGTTACTCAAGCACAGTACGTGGAAGACAACAGAGTTAGAGGGGGGAAAGGAACAATAAAAAAAATTGATAGACATCAAGCTTCAACAATTTGGTGCTGATTCATGAGAATAGGGAATGGAAGAAGGAATTGTGGAGGAAGAAACTGATTTAGATTCTTTTTGCCACAAGCCCCAGGATACTATCAACAAAACGTGTACCCTCTTGCATCACCATAAGCCCTACAGGGTGTAAAACACTTTAATCATTTATTTAATTGTGGACAAATTGGACAATGGCATAATGAATGCTCACTTTCCTCATAGATAAATTAATCTTTCCAACAGATGAAATCTCTAAATGTCCAATCAGCACAGATAGCAGAAAGACACCTTCTGACTTGAATCACTGCTTGTCAGCAACCAGTGCAGTAACAAGACCATTAAGACAACCATGAGCAGGAACCACATATTTTTCCCTTGGTTCCAGTTAACCAAGAAGGTCCCTTTGTCAGCTTAAAGAACAGCATGTCTTTACTGTAGGACACACTACCCTATTATATCTTTAGGTAGAGATTTATTATGCAAATTGCAATGCACTATTTACTACACTCCAGATGGAGTGTTCCTTAATATTTCACATGAACCCACTCCCTTAAGTCTGTATTCAACAAATATTTGTGCGTATGAAGACCGTCTTTCTGCAGTACTAACATCATAACAGACTGATTTGAAAGGGCTCTGGACTACTTATGAAAGAAGATGAATCTGTAAAGCTAGTTTTGAAACCTTGCAAGCACCAGCCTATGGTAGTTCAGTATCCTTTGTCAACTGAGGCAGAAAAGGGAATTGAACCTCTGATTTCTGCATTGCTCCAACCAGAAGCCTGTGTGATGCACCTATATCACCAGTGAAGAAACCAGGAAAAAACATTTATAGATTGTACAAGATTTATGAGCAGTTAATGTAGTAGCAGAACTGACATTCCCTCTAGATCATAGCCCTTGTACAATATTAAGTTTCATCCTGCCAAAAACTGCTACCTTTCTGTGGTAGATATTTCCTCTGCTTTCTTCTGTAATCCTCTACACCCAGATAGTTAATATCTGTTTACATTTACATATAGGGGACATCAATATACATGGACAACATTTCCATAGGCAGAAGTAGAATCACCTTCTCTTTTCTAAGGAAATGAAAAAACAGACAAAATTTAATTCCTGTAAGAATCTATTTTGAATACAATATATAGATGACTTGTTTCTAGCCTCAAGTTCTCATTACAGTTGCAGACAATATACTGTTTTTCTTTTAACCAAATTAGCTGAATTAGGATTCAAAATTAACAAAGGAAAATTGCAACTATGGAGACCACAGGTTCAATACTTAGGATACCTTTTTTCGGAATGATCTAGACAAATTCTACCCTCATGCATTACTGCTAAACAAGTTGCACCATGCCCCATAACATTAAAACAGCTGCAGGTGGGGGTGATAGATTACTGCCAACAGTGGATTTCTAATTATGCAAAAGTATAATAGCGAGCATTAAATTTTAACTATACTAAAAAGTGCTTTCTTAGCTTCTCCAGTGCTTTTCTTGGTGGATTTTGTGGTAATTATGCAAAAGTAGTAAATTCATTGTTAGAATTATTAAGGAAAGATACTCCTGAACCCCATACCCTATTAAGAACACCACAAACAAGCTTTTGTTCAATTAAAAATGTTACTTTTAAATCCTCCTGTTCTTGGACTGCCAGATTATTGAAAACTATTTTTTTTTTATTTTGTTGTGAAAGGAATAAAGTAGCATTACGATTAACAGAATGGAGAAATTATGAATTTAGACTATTGCTTATTTTAGTACAAATCTTGATCCCGTAGCAGCAGGTCTTCTTCACTACCTTAGGGTGGTGGCTATGATAATGGACTTGCTGGAAATGGTCTCTGACCTTACTCTTGAGCAGAAGACTTTCTTAGCAGTTCTGCATTCTGTAGAAGTACTGTTTCAAAAAAACACAAAGCAATATTTAACTACTGCACCACTGTCTAAATGTGAATTGTTTCTACTTAATAACCTTTTTTACAGATTGCTAGATGTCCACTTCTTAATCCTGCCTCTTTAATTCCACAACAGATGAAGGAGAATGACATCACTGTGTTTTTTTAGTTAACTATGTGCTTCTTCTAGGTCTGATTTGAAAGACATTCATTTGCAAGACCCTGATTTATTTATTTCTTTTGATGGATCCTTTGTTCAAAGAGTAGACAGTATTTTAGTGGCAGCCCTTTCTGTATGTACCAAAAATAAAATTTTGCTGATGGCATACTTAAACTGAAATGTATCTGCTCAAAACAGTGATACTTTTCAGAGACTCAAGTTGTGCTAGTCCATGATTTTGGGACACTCGGAGAAAAAGAGGATATTTAACATCAGCAAAGGCAATTATTAAAAATGTTGCTTTTGTTCGTGATATATTGAATGCACTATTACTGCTAAGGGAGTTAGTGATGGTAAAATGCACCGCACGTAATACTGATGACTCTTAACATTTCAAAGGGGAAATTGCTTTGCAGATATGGTGACTAGATAGACTGCATTGTCTTATTCTGTTCAGGCTTAATTTTTTCAGCAACTTCATGAAACTAACACACACATTTCTGTACAGGAATTGTTATCTTTTTAAAAAGAGGCTGATGACTCTGAAAGTATGAGGTGGATTGTGATAGATGCAGCTGTTTTCTGGATCGACTGTGGCACCATCCAGATGGGCACCTAGTAGTCCCACATGCTTTTCCAGCTGAATTGGTTCTTGACCATTTACCTTTTCATTTGGGGAAAAATGCAGTAATAAAACACATTTTGAATGATTGGTATGCCCCTCACATTTCAAAAGTCACTCAGCATTTGTAAATAAATGTTTCATGTGTCTGGAATACAATGTACCAAAAAGCCTTCCAGTTCTCACACAGTTTTTGAAAAAGCCATAGGGACCATTTTCTTGTATGAAATGGGATTTTACTGAGCTTCCACAGACATAGAAGTTTAAATATGTTTTTGTGATTGTTGACATTTTTTTTCTGGATGGTAGAAGCTTATCCTTATGTTAAAAATTATGTGATTACTATTGCTCGGAAACGTCTCTCAGAACTGATATCCAGATTTAATCTACCTTGTATTCAATCTGATCAAAGCACACATTTCATAAGTCAAGTGATACAACAGCTTAGCAATACTTTTAATATAAATGTACAATATCATTGAAATGCAGACTGCAATTTTCAGGGACTGTAGAAAGGACAAACCAGACAATTAAAGTTAGACTCACAAAGTTATGTATGGAAACTGGTCTTAAAAGGAGAGAGGCTTTACCCCTAATCTTGTTTGGAATACAAAGTGCAAATTTTCCCCACATGAAATTCTCATAGGGAGATCCATGAGAATGCCTAATAGACATCCCTACCTAGAAATTTTTGAGTTACATACTGTGGACAAATGTATTTTTCTTTATTGCAGGTGTCTCCTGTCTGCCTTGCAGCACCACTGTAGATACATGTTGTATGCACAGAAACATCATACAATAAATAAACATCATGACTTGCAACCAAGTAATACCATTTTCATCAGATCCTTCTCCAGACAACACTCATTACAGTTGATTTGGAAAGGACTCTTCCTGGATTTGATTACCAGTCATTGTCATCAGATGTGAACAACTACCCACCTGATCCATGTGCTGCACATCAAGAAGACCCTCCCTAGTTATGAATACCAATGAAATGCCATCAATGTCATTCTTTTCATGGTTGCAGAACCAATGTCAAATCATACTAGACAAAAAAGGGAGACCACTGTATCCAGAACTAGAGCTTAGAGACTTTCCACACCATTGTGGTTGTGTGTGGAAGTTAAATCTAGTGACTCAGTGACATCATACTGGGCAGACATTAGACTTAGTGATTCTTATTCTTCAACATGAACGTTATTTTCATCAGCCCCTCATCTGGGAATGAGAATGAATCCATCAGCAACATTATGTTTGAAGTACAATGACTGGATGTCAGCCCAATATCCAGAGAGTTAATCAGATGACAGAGAATTGTTTATGGAGTCACAAACAGCAGAAACTTCAAAATCAAGTTTGTTTGGGAATCAAGTTTATATGGACTACTGAAGAACAATCCCTCTTATTTGTTATTGTGATAGTCAAGCATATCCAATAAAAGAAGTTTGGGAAAAAAGAACAACCCATCATCCATGTTTGTAGTTTCTCAAAAACTCCCCTCAACTCCAACCTGGTCAATATCTATATGGATTAATTATTGGGACAGTGATTGTGACTTTTATCATTATTTTGCTACCTGTCTTCCTGTCATCCAGAGACATCAGAACTGTAAGTACTGAACAATTGTTTATTACAGATAAATGTTTTGCAAAAATAAGAAATACATGTTTGGTTAAAACTGAACAAAGAATCCCAGTCTGGCATCCTAAATTCAATATTGTTTGCTGCCACCTTTTATACATACACCATGACTATAAAATATAGTGATTGTTTCCTGTGCACACATATACCTAAAGTGCATGACAGGGGTGTTACATTAATTCCAATACCAGAACCACAACTCTCAACCTCTTAAAACAAAAATTCTGAACAAAGAGCTGAAAATAGGGAGAAATTTAAAATATTGCACTTACAGACTTAGAAAGTTGCTAGATTAAAAAAAGTCGTGGTGTTAGCATGCATGTTCTAAAGGATATGAAGTCTAAAACTCAAATGACTGTCATTATTTAGTGACTTTAAGCCTAAATGATTTGCCAGAAAACCACAAATTTTAAGAGTAACAGACCAAAAATATGCAATAAAAATCTGGACATTCTTCAAAAATTGGGAGGCATGCCAAAAACTGATGCAGAAGTGGAATCAACATTTCATAATGTCTTTTTAACTAAAAAACAAAAAGCCAAACATAATGCTACCCCCTTTTCAGTAGTTCCACTTCTGTTATCAGTGACTGTTAAAATACATATTTGTTACATTAGAAATTGGACACTTTTGTCAGATGAACTACTTGCAATTTTACTTGGAAAATATGTGATTGGGCTTTAAGATTGGCTACGGCAGCATTGTATGAATTTTATTTATTTATTTATTTTTGTATGGAGTTCAAGATTATCCTTTGTTCCAACAGACTGGTTGAGTTCTTGTTGCACAGGTGGTGCTATTTCGACTATATGACATACAGAGACTTTACCTAGTGGAAGCATTTGCATTGCTCATCACAAGGGGGAGGCAAAGGACATTAAAAATCCAATCAAAAAAGACTGCATTTAAAGATTTAGCATACATGGACCTTGGTGATGGCATTATATCTGGAGCATGAATTATACCTGCTTATGGGGCAGTGACATCAATATGAGAATTGATGAAAGTGTCTGAACTATTAGAAATATTAAGCATTGCTACTTTTTAATTAATAAACCAGATTATAGTTAAAATGACTGTCCTGCACAGTATGGTACTGCAAAACAGAATGGCACTTGACTTCATCCTTGCTTCTAAGGGTAATACATATGCACTCATCCTGATGAAGTGTTGCTTGTTTATTCGATATAATGCAAATACCATTTGTAGTTACCTAAAAATGATACAAAAAGTTGCAGAACTGTCCCATGTAAAGAAGTAGGCAGTTCTCAGTGGATGTGTTTAATTAACTTATTTTCTGGTTGTGGTGGGGCATTTTAAATATTTTATGCCCATCACTTTCATTATAATACTTTTAAGAATCATTTTATTTATGTGCAAAATGTTGATTGTGAAACTTTTATAATCCTGAAAAAGCATCAGATTACAAAATATTCATATTAAGAATAAAGTAGAGTAGAATCATTGCCATTGATTACAATGGTAAGAAGATATGGAGAGGAAAACAATGAACTATGAACACATGTATTACAAGATTTTAGAAGGCTGCATTACAATTTTTTGAGGGGGGATGTGTAACTAAAAAATATTCCAACTGTGTTTATATTCCCTCAAGACATATCACCCAGATTTAATAAAATCAGTGTAGGCATAGTGTAAAGCCTACAAGGAAGGTACCGTGGTTGTGTACATGGTACCCTCTCAGTAGCACGCCATACATATTAATGAAGGCATATTACCTAGTGAGAGCCATGTAACACACCATGTAACACAGTTATTGAATCAGTGTGGGGAGTGTGTTGCTGTGTTCAGAGATGAGTAACACACCCCTGCATTGTGAAAGTGCAGTATATCAATGTATGCATATAAATTAAATTTTTTTTTTTATGTTTGTGCGGCGTGGCATGCAATGATTGACACATGCCAGACATCTAAAAATAGAAACCGGATACATTTAATTATAAATGCAAAAGTCAAGTTTAAGCATAGTTGAGTGGGGATGTATGGCATGCAGCGGTGCTTGAATATAGTAGAGAGGTATATGTAAATGTATAGCAGAATTCTACATATCTACATAGCCAAATGGTTAGAGTGACAACCTTATGTGCAGTAGGTGCAGGGTTTGAATAGACAGACAGATTATTAAGCATTTATTTTGCAACTACAAAGTATGCCAATTATTTTTAAATCCTGCTTTGCTGTGTGCAGCTAAGCTCTGGTAAGCACAACAAAGAACATTTCAGCACCGCTTAGTTGGTTTGTGCTTTGCTGAGCATTGGCAGTTTAAGAACTGCTGAGCTCAGCTAATCCAGTTGGTGAGGTGCCAAGCAACACACTGCATTTTTAAAAATGACCCAATTATGTGCAAGGGCAGGAAAACAGGCTTAAGTGCAAAAGGTGGGATTATAGCGTAACATGTTGGAGTTTGAACTGTGCAGGAACTATGGCTGGTGTTGTAGAGGGTGCACACTTCCAGGTGCAGTGGTGCAGCATTCTGGTGTCCAGGGTCATGGTTGGACTCCTAGTGAAATATCATAACATCCGGCTGCTGCAGGGTCAGTACCAGGAATCAGAGTATAAGTCAGAGGCCTGGGGCTGGCTGGCATGTCATCTTACCAGTTCAACAGCTATCCCCTGCACAGGTGAGCAGGTCCATCACCATTTTGATGATCTGAAGTGGTGGAAGAGGGGACTTCTGGACACCTGGGTCCAAGATACTCAGAACAGGAATGCCCCACAATTTTGTAAGCACTGTTAACATTGTTTTACCAATACCTAATCTGAATATGTGATAGACAGGTATGCATAATAGTGTGCTTCTCTCCCTACAGCTGCAGAGGAGAGAGCTTACAACCTAGAGACCCATGCAGGGCACCTGACCATGTTGCACCATGAGTATGGTGAGTACAGATTAATTTGCAATCTATATTCAAATACACAAGATAGAGTAATTCAGTCACTGCTAGTAGGTACGTACTGTACAGATTTGTGTAATGCAATGAATGCGGACGTAGGGCTGTACTGCAATAACTGTCTCCTGCAAAGTATACTGCAATAAAGATTAAAGCATTACATGTGATAATATTAATGAAATAAATATTCTACTGCAATAAATGTGGAATTACAGCTGTATTGCAACACCTGCATTATCCCAAATGTTGTTTAATAAAGACTCGAAAATATGACAATAACTGCATGAAGGAACCCCTACTAAAGCTGTGTTGTGCAATATGTGTGTGTAGGTAGAGCTGTTGTTCATGAAATCATGTATAACACCTGCTCTGAAATAACAATACAATCAATGCCACTAAATGACTCAAAGTTAGATAAGAAAGAGCATTATGCAAAACTGGAGATGTAGAGCTGTACTACAAGATATATGCATTATGACATTTTCTGCACTAACATCTGAAACAATACCAGGAAACCCAAGGTAGTTTGTGTATATCAGGATTGTCTTGTGTTAACCATTGCATTTCAGCTATATGCATACCTGCTCCAAGGTACAGTGCTTCAGGCAAGTATAGCTGCAGATGGAAATATACTATCTGCAACTGTATATGGGTCAGGTAGCCAACTGAATACTCTGATATGGTTTGTACACGTCTCACATATTTCCAACCACTAGGAGTTTATTGTGTACACCTGAATTCTATGTATTAATGGACAGTTTACCTAGTATCTCTGTCATACACGAATCTCATGCATGTGTGTTCTACTGTCACTGCAGCCTTGTACAAAACTGTACTACTATTACAAGGTCATATTTTGTTTCCACATGAGCTCTAGGCAAATACCAGGAAGTCAATAGTTAGCAGTGGCTCAGTAGCTCAGTTTGTTAAATTCTGTGTCTGATGTATATTTTGTCACACAAAGACCAGGGTTCAAATCCTGTGACAAGTACTGATAAATGTTACTGAATCAGTTATGTATTGTTAACAGATTTTCTCTCCACAGAAAATACATGGAAATGGGTTCAGTAGTCCTTATTTTGGGTTAATAATTTGTGTGTTCAGAAGTAGCAGATTGTTAACAGCATTGATCAGGAATGTGATAAGACATCCGAAAATAAAGGCAACAAGTACAATACTGATAAAAGATATTACAATAAATAAAATGTGTAATCTTAGTATGGCTGTGTGCCTGGTGTGTCTGTGTACATTTTCTGACAGCCTAACCCCATGCCTGCCAAGGACAGCATGATAGTTGTTTACTCTCTGTGATGTACACGATACATGTCTCTCAAGTGTCATGCTGTCAGGGACTGTAATCACTGTTGCCTAACCTCTCTGTCTCAGATCTATCATTGGCATGGTTATGCCAAAAGCAAAGTCACACTACATCAGTCCACAATTCACCTTGGTAGTCACATAGATCCACATGACATGCAATAGTTCTCTGTAGTTGTGCACCTGTAGGTGTTACAGCTTGGCCCATACTGTCCCATGTGGATAGCTCGGGAGGTATGTACATGCTACAGCAGCTATAGGGCACTGTTATACATAAAGGAAGGGCAGACCTGTAGAGTAACTAACAGTACTGTTGCAAACTATATAGCCTACATTGGTAGTAATGGACTGTATTTGTCTCTCCACCCACCCCTTATCTTCATCATAATTTATTATTGTTATACATCAGTTATGGTTTACTATTAACAAATGTTATTCTCTAAATGTTATGTTGTGCCTAGTGTTTTAGTATTGTTATGTAATACAGTGGTTGCATACTTATATAACATGTTGAATTACCTATGTTGTTGGCCTTATGCAGTAAACGTTACTGGCATGCTGTTACTATACTGACTGTTATATCACTTATTGTTGTGTTCCATATACTATACAATGTTATATTACTGGGTTGTTTGCAATGCTCTGGCATGCTGTTATAACTAACTAAATGTCATGTTCATTACTAACCTATCCACACTGAAATATGTCAATACCACAGCTCAAGTCAGTTGGGCAGTTCCTGGCAATCCGCCTACCCTACCTCAGCCGGCCAAGGCAGTTGGTCCCAGCATGTCTGGACCCAAGCTGCTGGTGCCCCCTCCACTGGACTTGCACTACCCATGGGGGAAATGGCCTCAGGGGACAGGTCCCAACCCTCTGGGATTGGGACAGAAGGGGGGGTTGTCACCCAGGATCAGCTACCGGTGATGGTGCGCAGGATAGTGCATTGTGGTTATGAGGATCGCCTGTGCCAGATAATGGGCAGAATGGCCAACCTGGAGGGGCAAGGTGGCCCCATTGCCCAGACTCCAACACAGCTACCTTCAGGGCAGTAAAGGAGCAGTCTTGATTACCAATGGGTGGAGAGCTCAGTTATACTGCTGCTCTCTGGGGGAACATGGATTTCTGATTCCACAACACCCTCCCCATCCAAGGTGTTTACCCCACTCATGTGTCACACACCACCCCCTGTATGCTGTCTTGCCTGTCTTGTCTGCTGCAAGTGCAACCTCTCCTACCCAACTTACCTACCCACACATACCTATATCCCTTCCCCAACATTCCACTCTCTTCTTAAAAAGAAGGGTGCCTGTCCCACAAAAATGTGAACGCTGGAAATGTCGAACGTCATATGCTCGAGACCATATGATCGACATTTCAAGTGTTCTAAGATTGACTTTTAATGGCACCATATGCTGCAGAATGGGAGAATTTCCCTTTTCTGCACTGAAGTGCGGTCTTTGAGTTGGTATATTTAAGTGGGGGGGGGTGCAGGGGGTCTTGTCTCCCTGCTCGCACTGTTAAAGTGTGTTTTTCTTTTTTTTTTTCTTTTTTTATTATATATTTGAAAGAAGCCAAAAGGAGAAGTAAACAGGAAATTCCAGTATGAATGCTTTATTAAAAAATCTGCGTTTTTGTCCGGTAATAGACTTCATCAGATATCAGATTGAATAACATTAAACCCAAAATGTTTTTAAAGTGTTTAGAGAGACATAGATTTTTAACAGACTTGTTTATAATAAAAGGAACGTACGTTTTTAAACATAACATATTAATGAGATTTTAAGAAATGAGAAACTTGATTTGTTTATTTTAAAAATAATTGTGAATTATGATTGGATAAAGATTAATTTAATGTGTATATAAGGAAAGGAAATGGTTATCAAGGTTGTTATATCTGATGAAGTCTATTACCGGACGAAAACGCAGATTTTTTAATAAAGCGTTCATACTGGAATTTCCTGTTTACTTCTCCTTTTGGCTTCTTTCATTATTTTATTGGTAACTTTCGTGGAAGTTGTCCATTGGAATATTTATTATATATTTGAACTTCCAAATGTCGACCATATGGTCTCAGCCATATGATATTCGACATTTTGGACGTTCGAATATATAACATAGACCCAAAATATCACCCAATACATAGCTCTCCATTTCACACCTACATCCACTAGACAAAATTAACTATTACATGAATTAATCAACACAGTTATGTTGCCCTCAAGCCTCTCTTGGGTGTGAGGCTGGCTCCAAATTCCAAATTCTGTACAACCTGCACAGCTATTACTGTACAAGAAATGGAGAGTTATGGTCCTTTCCTACACCTGTCCTGCACATCCCTACCTGCCATTCAGTATGTTTTCCCCTTGCTTGCCCCCATTTCATCACTTTCCTATCACCCTTTTTTTCTTTTCTTTTTTTATAATTAGCACCGGTTTAACTGGAGCTAAGCAGCATGGTGTACTACACAAACCCAAGGAAATCTGCTTAAAACTACTTAAAAAATGCCTTAATCATTTTATGTGTTTCTGACAGTGTTAAGCACATCTGCAACAAATAATCACCCTTGCCACGACATGAACCCAGGCACCTATCAACTACAGTGCAGTGCAGTAGCCCACTAGGGCACTCAGCTTTGAATTAAAAAAAGTGTTTCCACCAACATATCCTGATAGCCAGTGACACACTGCAAGTACATATAATGGGGAAATTGGCAGTGTACATGGGACTGTGATGCAGACACTGCACCAGTGCACTGCCAAATATACAATAATAGCTGTATGTGAGGCCTGGGATAGCAAGTATAGCTGTCAACTGTACAGACTGCTGCAGAATGTCCACAGCTATGCCCCCTAGGTTTGGCACTGATTTTACAAAAAAATATGTATCTGCTAAACTACTGGAAAATCATTAAGGATTGAAGTTAAAAGATCATGACAGACATTTCAGTGTCACACCTCATACCCATCGGAAAACACATGCTAATGCAATTCTGGTGTCACAGACTGTATGCATGCCAATATATCTTGCAAATACATCTGCTGTAACAGTGACTCAGTAGTTCAGTCTATTAAATGCCTTGCATGCCATACATTTTGCCACACACAGTCCTGGGTTCAAATCCAGTGCATTGCACTTCAGTTACATTCTTGTGACTGCAGCTAATAATGACTGAGTCATGCAATTTTTACTAAAACAAGTTGCTGCTACTGAATTAACTGCTACCCATGGTAGCAAGTCAAAGGCCTGTAAGTAGGGACACATGGCACATATTCACATAGCCTACCTATATCTTGCCTACTACTCTCTGATTGGCACTGTTACATAACAGATGTAGCTTAACCACATGCCCTGACTGGACTGTAATGGGTACCCTCACCCTGGCTCTGCTGTAATGACAGAACTGACACTGCTCCCTCAGTGAAACATGCAGCTTGCTGTCCTCCAAAGTGTTCACACTCCCCACTATGAGTCCTGGGCAAAATGCAGCAACTGCAGACTGCAACATATGCAGCTGTATGTTAAGCTACCTGCCACAGATGTAGCATAGCTCACAACCCCCTAGAACATGGGATCCACACAACACCCATACATAAAGGTGTGGGAACAAAGGTCAAGTGACAGGGACATGTGTCACAGTCTTCCCTTACAAACATTCAGAGGTGATAGACCAGCAGCTACTGCAGCACATGCATATTCTGATGGGTATGATGTCTGAAACTCACATGTCTCTTCCCCTTACTGACCTCAACCCACTGTGTTTAATACTGAACTGCCAGATAATCACAAAGTCATTTGACAATAGCCAAGCATAGTATGCAAAAACTGTGGACATACCTGATAAATCTCAACAGTGGACAGTATTTGTACCTATCCTTTGTGATGCTGTAGTCTCCATACCTCACTAATGTCCATCTCACAGACTAAGAAAGGGACCAAGGCCTACATGAAAGCTTTAAATATTGCACTGTTGTGACATGTCATTGGCTATTGAAAGTGCTACCCAGCTGTTCTGGATGCAATTAGTAAGTCTGAGCCATGGATTGGTGCACAGGCCATCACCTGTTATTGAGCATTACCTACAAAAGGCAAGCAGCTGTCTATGGAAAACAGGTCTATAACTTGCTTTACCAAGACAGACTGTGATTTTGGAAGAATTTTTCTTGAGGATTTGTGCACAAATGGATTATATCACTCTACCAGGTATGTAATACAAGTCCCCATATAATCAGAAGCAGATGGGAGGATGCAGCTATGGGGAATAGGGATTACAACATTAGGTCTGTAGTACATCTCTGGGAATGACATGTCGGTGATAGTCTGCTGTCCAACATCTGCAGGCATGCCTCTCAACTATGCCTACTGTAACTTAAATCACAGCTCTGGCAATCTCACTCCCTTCTACAATGGTCGGTTCCTGTACGAATGCTACTGGATTATGTGTTAGACATAGTGACAGTAAGGGTGGACACAGCTGTCATATCACATGATGCACTGTCATTCAGCTTCTCTTAGTCTGTGAATGTCACACAGGAATAGTTCTAACATTCTACAGGTGTTCCTGACTGTGCATGATGTACTCTGGCTAGGTCACTGTTTTGTTGACATTCGCATCTCATCACATGACAGCTATGGGTAGCATACCTGGCAACCCCCTTACAGCAAGAATTCTGGGCATAGCCATTATTAGTGGGGGAACTCAGGCCCAACCTCAGCAACCAAGTGTACATATTGGTCATATAAAGTAAAGGTTTGAATACAACAACAGATATTACTGCAACATAACTGTTTTCTGAGGGTTGTGGCATTTGACAGCCAGATTCTCTACATTCTGAGAACAATCAGCAATTATTGCCCAACTGTTTGCAGACATCCACATGTTTCTGGCAAAAGCACCACATATATCAGGCACACACACCATTCTGCAAACATCTGTGTACTGAAGAAGTAGGACACCTACAGGGAGGATACCCTACAGCACGTTTGCATTGCTGTATGTCACTGTGGCACACGGATGTTGCTGTACTTTCCCCATATACTTGTAATAACACACACCTATTTGTCTGACAGTGGCTGTATATCATGGTACTGAGACATTGCCCATAAGGGACAGACCACAGTAGATGGCATTGATGAGAGTGGAGACATACAGCACACTCCATCATGGCACACAGGGACATAACCAGTATTGCTACTATGTTGCTAATAGCCACATACATGCTGTGTTGATAGATGGCAGGGTCTGACATGGGAGGTAGCAGTGGATAGTGCAGGCCAATTTGGATGTGTAGGGTCTGTGCATAGTGGATAGCAATGTATGTTGTCCTGTGATGTGTTCCCTCTTCTTGTCTTTCAGACAGGATGTATAGACAGAGGCACCCGCCATTTTCAGATGCTGAAAATAATATTATCCCGGATGGCCTCAGACTCCATCACAACATTCTGATGTCCTGGAGTTGCCAAAATCATGAAAAACATGCAGCTCTGTGGGCTGACCTCATCAAAGCATTCAGCCACATAGGGCTACAGGACAGATGCTATGAGCAGGTCTGACACCAGGCAACAGATATGGTAAATGCTGCACAGCACTGGGATGCTGCTGTGGCCAGGGATAGTGTTACCACTGGTGGAAGGCCTACAGTAGAACAACCACTCTCAGCCACAGAGGAATTCTTGGTGAATTTGGGAACAATCACCAGCTCCCAAGCATCCATCACCCCTTACATCATGGAGGTGGGTGCCACAGCATCCACAGCAGAGGAGCATCCAGGTAAGCCTCCTGTGTTCATCACTGTAATACTGTATCAGTCATTGTGGCAGCTTCTGCATACCAGTACATGTATGTCAGGTCAATCTGCATTGGGGGGGGGTTGTTTTTAACACACACTTGTGCACACATACTCAAAATGTCCGCAATGTAGGCAGTATCACAGTGCTACTGCACATGTTGATATAAGCACATATTATCCTGTAACAATGTCACATTTGGTATTGCTGACAATACCTCTCCCTCACATTTGCATAGGTATGTCAGGTGTGGCCGGAGTCCAATGTCCTGTACCTGGTGAGTGTGATACTGTTTTTTTATGGATCATATATACCCTAAGAATGTTAAGGGCTGTCATTTTGCTGTAGATACAATTAATATGCTTAGCCAGAGTACAATACTTGTATGTTCAGTTTCGGGGGGGTTAACTGAAGTGTATTAAATTCTTAATCATAGTAGTGTATTTGCAGGTGCAGTAACATATTTGCACTTATTTTTGTGAAGGTCTATGCAGTCTGCTATACAGGGGCAATAGTATGCTCAAGACAGTTGCACTGTGTTTTAGGTGTAGGTCTATCACATGCATTGACATATTGCTTATCTTACAGGTGTATAGTACTGGCAACATTAAATGGATGTAGCTGTAGTACTTGTTATAAAGGGCCTATCTTGTCTGTGCATGTTGTAGTCTGCTTGTGTGTTGTGCACGAGAACAGAAATAAGATGCAGTCCGTGTAATGCAGTTGTGGCTCCTCACCTGTATTTATGTTTGTGGATCACCATACATAATAGTGCAAGTAGTAATGTACTTATTTTGTCATCTTCCTCATAGGTGACTGTGGGGGTTGGAGTGTGCCCCCCTCCCAACCTGATGTCAGTGTCTCATTGGACACTGATGGTGGTGGCCATAGTGAGGCACAGGTGGGGTTGTTGGGGGCTGAATCTGCCGCATGGGTTGACATCACACACCCCCCCATTGTCCCTGCACACAGTCAATATGTCCACACATACCCAATCCTTTGCGGCCACAGATATCGGACAGAGTGTGGTGGCATCAAACAGGAGAGTGTGGCATCAATGGCATCAGAGCCATAACCAGAGGGCGGGTGAGGTCCCACACAGACAGATTGACAGGGGTGCTAGAAGGAGGACTGATGCTCATCCACCACCTGTCACAGGTGTCACATCATGGGTCACTCAGCGCATGTTTTGGTCCATCATGGAGTCACAGGTATGTTCCAAATGCAACACCAGACATCTGTGACTCCCTACATCACATTGGTGATGCCATGCATCATTTACTGATGTAGTGGACAGACAGTGGGGTAAGACATTGTCAGTCCTTAACTGCACATTGTCTGTGCTATAACATGTGGTGGGAGTAGGGCATTAGACATGTGGCTGTAGGTCAACAACCACATTCACTGAGAGTCCATCTGGCCATGTACACTCACATTCTGGTAGTGGTAGTACCTCCGGCACTACAGAAGGGAGGGTGCTGTCCACACCATGACATGGCAGGCCATAGGCAAGTGATCCTGGGTGGTCCCATAAGGGACACGGGCACAGCAGACACCAGTCACCATCAGCGACTAGTACCTCATCTGACCCTGGGCATGGTGGTGCCAGTGCCACTCCTGGCAGAACTACTTCCTGTGTTCATGGCCAGAGATGGTGAACTGTCCATTCTGCCATGTACAGTCCATAACTGTCCAACATACCCATGTGTAGGGCTAGCAGATGGCTTGACTGTGTATTCGCACACACTCAAACATCACTGTCACATGCAGGTCACTAACAGACACACATGGCACCTCTCCATGGCCCAGCTGACCATCAACCCTTCCTAACTCACACACAATGTCAACTGTTTGGCACAGCCTAGGCCTCTGGCATCACCACATCATGCCCTGTGCATGTGATGATACCTGTGCCACATCCCTGCCATCCATACCATCGATGCAGGGACAGGCAAATATGTGTCTGATGCACCGGGTGACTACATTACATTATATGACACAGACACACACACACACACACACACACACACACACACACACACACACACACACACACACTCTCGCATATTGAGATTAGAATCCCTACCTATCTAGTAGTATAGACTATAGCACTAAATGCTTATCACATGTGCCATGGAGCTTATCTGTTTTGTGACTGTCTGCCAGTGCTGTTAAGGTGGATGACATCAGCAGCTGTTGACAGGGAGGCCAATGCTGTGGAGGACGCTAGTCACAGGGCCATAAAATGATTGACCATTGCACAGACATAGGCCTGATGGGCATGACTGTAATGTTGTATGGGAAATATCTACATATACACAAACTAGGTGGTGGATATGAGATTAGAATCCCCACCTATCTACTATTACACACTCTATCTCACAGTACTAGTTACACATGCCACTGGTTACATTTGATGTGCATGTGGCTGCAGCCACAGTACTTGTGGGCTATGAAAAGTGGCCTTGTGTTACACAGCATGTGTGGCCTGCAGAATGAACTGGTGTCATAGCAAGTAATTAGGTACCTGTTAATAACGCTGCTATGTGTGTACAGCTATCAGTATCACCATTTATGGTTGTTTGAAGTTTGCTCGTTGGAGAATTGGCTAGTGACAATATAGCCTGTCCAAGACCTGCATTGTAGCCATTGCACATTACACCACCTGCTCACCATTGTTTGTCTACAGTGCAAGATTCCACAGGCACAGGGATCTGTGGTTGGATGGATTATGTCATTATGCAGCTGTGGTCTTTTACCATCAGCCAACAGTTGTGTGTATAGGTGCAGTTAACACCAGCATTTTGCTTGTAGGTGTGGACATTTGTGCATCACCCCCCCCCCACACACACACACACACACACACACATATATATATATATATATATATATATATATATATGTTACAATATATGTTACCTCTATATATTTGTATTTATATATATATATATATATATATATATATATATATATATATATATATATATATATATATATACATATTCCACATACTGATAGATAAGAGTAATCATGTCTGAGGAGGATAAGGAGAGGCAAATACATATACATAGCTGTCTGTATGCACAGAGATATTTTCACATCTCAGTTCTTTAAGTAGATGAGGCATCAGACATGGGCAGACATTAGCTAAGTGTAGGAGCATGCCTAGTGTGACTGTCAGTGCGTACACGATGACTGAAGGCCAGAGCCACCTGTACTCCATTCCGGGATTTTGTGTGCTACAACCAATTGGTTGCTGCACATGAATCAACAGTCCAGCACCTTCCTAATATTATGTCCAAGGGATTCCCTGGCTGTGTGATGAACATAATATATGACTCATACCTAGCGACTGTACAGATTGTAATAGACTGTACAGGGTTTTGCAGCATATGTCTGGTATGTTTTATATAGCATTGTGATTTTCTCATGCATCAGTGGCAAATCATTAGAGACTGACATTAGGAACTGATGACAGACATTTGAGTTACTGACTCCATACACACCAGGGAACCCATGTTATGGCACAAACCGTTATTCTCTGCATCTTCTACATTTGTTTGGCCACTAGTTAATCCTTCTCCTTATATTTGGGTCTTTGTCCCACTCCTGCTCATGGCTTTGTCTGTATTTCCTGCTCTAAGTGTTTGTAGATATGCTGTGACTAGGGTATAATATGTAACACCATACCCAGGGATATAGTCGTCACACCTCTGACTGTACATGGTTTGCAGAATGTCCAGCGTTCCACCCCATATGTCTGCTCTGCTCTTCAGACAGTTGTGTTTTTTGGTAATATACTACTAAATGGTGCCCACTGAATTGTTGTAAGTGTTGACACAGTTATGTGATGGCCTTTACATCCTGCTGCTACTCTGACTTGTTACAAACTGCTGTTATACTAGCAATCTTGTAGGTTACTCAGAGCATGTGTAATGTCCATAGCTGTGGCCCCCTGTCCCTTCATTGTTCTGGCTTAGTTCAGCTTTCTTGCAGTAACAGTTTGTGACATATTCACAGTCTGTGGGAGTCCTACCATAGGACTACCTCACATGCAAAATTGTAGGTGCAGTCATCTTCGAACCATGAACACCATCAATCATGCTAATGTAGTTAGCCCACTGAGCCACACCAGGCACCAGAAAGTGAAGTTTAATTCCTGACACTATCAACAGTAGACAAACATACACTTTAACCCCTGCATATTGTGGAAATAGAACATGTAGCCAGGTTGTTTAGGACAGCCCTGGCATTGTGTGGTCTACTGCTATATGCTTGCAAACATATTGTTACTGCAGTTGTATGGGAACACAGCTGTGTTGGGAGTAGGGGACTCTAGCATTGACAGTTGTGCATTTTCCCTATGAACCCACTGTATGGCATTTGCCTCGCATACTGCAGTGGGGTTTGCTGCCTTGCAGCCTAATGCATATTATGTGGCAGGCAGTATTGGAGAGAGTACCTGTTGTCCCATATAGCTGCTAGTTCTCTGCTGGTAGCCCAGTAGCCCACTATATTCCCTTGCATACATGCAGCAGGTCCATACATATGCTACCATAGTCTAGTATCCCATACATTTGTTGTAAAGGAGAGTGACTTACCTTGTGAACACAACAGTTGAGATAACAGAGCTTAGGGGCTGACTCTGTCTGATGCATGCAGTACACAGCCAGTATATGGTAAGGTACAGTGTCGCTGGCATCTTTTTTACTACATATGTGAGTCAGAGGAAGGTGTCAGTCCCTAGGACTTTAGGTTGTCAGTGCATGTGCTCTGCATTGCTGCTTCGCCATGGCCAGGGCATACTGGACACGCCTACATCTGCTTACAGGGGCAGCCTCAGGGGGTTCCTCCTTCATGTCACCCTGTGGGTGTGGCTGTGGAGACCTTGGCATTGGTGGGGGGGCTGTGTGTCCCTTCCCTGTGATGATCCTACCACAGCTGCTTCCACAGGATCATATTGTGCAGCATGGCACATACTGTGAACATCTGTGCACATGTGGCTGAAGAGTACTGCAGGGCTCCGTCAGAAATATTTAGGCACTGGAACTGTGGCTTGAGCAGCCCAAACACATGCTCCATGATGTTTCTAGTTGTGTGTGAACCTCATTATGGCATTCTTCAGTAGGTGTGTGTGCATTTCTGATGTGTGTCATCATCCACGGTTCCGGGCCATAGCCAGCATCCCTTACTAGATAGCCGTATAGGATTTCACCCCTGTCAAACATCTGGTACAGCTGTGATGCATGCCAGATATGGGAGTAGTGATAACTGCCAGGGTTGCCAGCACACACATTCATGCTGATGCCCTGGGCGTTGCACACAACCTGGCAGTTGATGGAGTGATACACCTTGCAGATGATGTAGACTCTACCTTCCTCACTGGTCAGTGCTTTAATGTGTATATGAGTACAGTCTATGGCACCCAGTATCTCAGGGTAGTGTGCTATATGGCAGAAGTGATGCATACTGCTGGCCCTCTCCTCAGGGGTGTGGGGTAAATTAATGTGCTCACTGGCATGTGTTTGCATGGCAACCAGGAACTGGTGGAGTATCCAGGATGCAGATGCCTTGGAGACCTCAATCATGTCCCCAATTGGTCTTTGAAAATATATGTAGCTAGTAATCGCAGGGCTACACCTACCTTTGTTTCCATTGGGATGGGTTTCCCTCTGTTGGTTCTGGGTCTGAGTTGAGGGCGGCAGAGCTCGGTGAGTTCTTGTAGCACTCTACAATCTCCAGCTCATATAACTCCTGGAAGGTTACCCTGGGCCTGAACACCCTTCTTCTTCTTAGTCTAGGCTTATTGTCAGCAGCAGCATCAGCACTGACCTCATCATGTTGCACAATACAGATGTAGCAGAGCAGCAGCAGCCCCTAGCATTCTGTCAGTTAAAATTCTCAAGTCTGTACTGTAATAGTGCAGCAATGGACACACACCCATCCATATATATCTATATACCTCTCTCTCTCTCTCTCTTTTATGTAGATATATATATATATATATATATATATATATATATATATATATATATATATATATACATATATATATATATATATATTATACCTATAAATATATATATATATATAAATATATATATATATATATATATATATTTTTTTTTTTTTTCTTCTTTTTTTTAATACCATCAAAACTTTATTATAAATCTTCTATCATGTGATCAAGACTCTAGTAACATAACACTGTATGTAAATTCCCTAAAATAGATTTAAATACATTGAAACATCAAAACATTAAAAATATTGTGAATAATAAAAAAAATACATATAAACATACATAGATAATAGTATAAACATTTAATGCCATGTTATATTATGTTGTTGTTTTAATTTAGCTGCCCTTAACTTCAGTACACTCCTTACTGAGACAGTTTTATTAAGCTGTGGGAAAATATTGAAAATTAATGTTAATTGCCAAATAAGTTCCTTATACTCATTTTTTATTTCCATGCCCCCACTCCAGATTTTTGGGAACAATTTCAAGCACTGCAGAGTTAAGTTTCCTAAAAGTAACGCATTTCAGAGAATGATTATATAATACATTATTCTCAGTTTTCTTCTGCATGTCATAATTGTAATAAATGCTGTTTTTCAGATATTTTTCTGTCTTCCCAATGTAAAACCCTTTCTAGCTTCTCTTAAATTCATGTGCCTCTTTTATAAATTCTGTTTTTCCAACTTCGCAATAACAGGAGTATCCTTAATGGAGTTACTAATAGAACTAAAGCTGTACCACTGGCATAATGGTTAAGGTGTTTACCTTACAGACTCTTGATACAGCGTTTGATCCTCACATGGGGTAATTGGCTATGCTTAAAATGTCTCACAAAAGCAGTTAGCCTAGTACTAATCTATGAACCTATAAAAACTATGACAAAAATGGAATTTATTGTCTTATTTACTGTCCGATAATTTTGTGTTGTTAGTTGTCCATTGTTTTGTAATAGTGCTGTTGGGTTCTTGATTTTTTGTGTGTGTTGTTGTTAGCTCTTCCTTGGTGGCTTTGTGTTGTTTTTAGGAGCTATATTCTTGCTATTTCCTCTCTGGATATATTTTCCAGCAGTGAGAATTCCTCTATTGAACCTGTGACCAGCACAGACATCTGAGGAGATTTGACCAAACTTACTGAGCTATTTTCTTAATTTACAGCTTCACAATCTTCTACAAATCAGTTTTGCAATTGTGGGGACAGAGGTAAAATCCATTTGCAATGTTTGCATAACACATTGGATTTAGTGGTAAATGCTAATCCTTAATATATGACTAGTGACTGTTTGGCCAACTCTTCAATGAAGCAGATGGTAAATGTAGTTATGGAGGATAGTAATAGTTGCAGGAGAGAGGAAGTCTGAGCAGACATTTCAAAACTTCGTTGTGAACCCACTTTTATTTCATACATGATATGTAGATAGTGATATGCTGCAGCAGGATTCTAGCAGTGGACAAGAACAGTTTGAAGAGCATCCAATTGATATTTTCAGGGCCCAAAAGAATGCCCAGCTGTGGGCACTCTTTTTATACATTATGTATTTGTAAATGGAATGTTAGGTAAAGATGGCAGAGATGGGCAGCTGGAACACTGGTTAAAACCCCATTTTAATATAAACAAGTATGATTACACAGGATTATCTTAAGGGGATTCATTGCAATCTATGCTTCTCTATTTGGAGAAGAAGTTGCATCAATATAAAAGTGCACAGTTAAACAATGTTTTCTTTACTAAATGCACTAAATACAAAAGAGTACTGGAGGGGTTAAGATGCCAGGAATTTCCTACAGGAATTTCTAAAGAGTTACCTCTGTATACTTGAAGTATGTTTGATCAGTATGGAATTGCTTTAATGGGCATTTTAATTAAGGATAAAGAAAAACATTTAATTGATTTGAAGAAGAAATGTTGGCATTAAACAATGTCAATTGGATGGCACAGTGGTGCAGCAGTAGTGTTGTTACTTTACAGCAAGAGGTTGTCTGATTCGATTCTCAGCTGTGGTGCCTTTTGTGTGAAGTCTCCAAATCCTCCTTGCATTCGTGTGGGTTTTCTCTAGTTGCTCTGGTTTCCTCCTACGTTACAAAGACATGCATTTGGAGCATTTCACCCTGGGCCTCCACTGAAAATTGGCTTTGTTCCAAGTCAGACTTTCCCGGTTAACAAATGTTAAATAAGTGATTTGTTGTTTGTAAGTTATGAAAATAAATATGTAATGATGTTTAACAGGGTAGATGAGCAGGTGGGTGTGATTTTACAAAGGTAGTAAAAAACACTAGAAAGAAATCATTTTGAATTTGAGAATAATATATCCAGTGCCCATTATGTAAAATAAGGATAATATGGTTTCTCACTATGAAAATAACGGGGTGCAACAGGAAGAAGTTTTACCTCATTTGATTTTTCAGACCCTTTAGTATATCCCCTCCAGGATGGTCCCAAAGGTTGCTAGAACATACAACAGGGATGAACAACAATGCCCCACAGTATGCAGCCCATGACTTGGGACAGGAACAGCAAACAGTGCAGTGAGAATATTTTGGCCCAAAGGGGAAATGAGGACAGGGCCAATGGAGGAGGGGCAGAAGAATGTAAAGGTATATCCAGATGTTAACTCCAATAATGGGCTTAGTATTTTTAATTATAGGCATTTGGACATGAATAATAAACTTGCTGAACCTTTAGAAAACAAATTCACTTTTGTACTGGGGCAAAAGATGGATATAGCAGATATATTTGTTGAGTTAAAACTGTATGTAATAAGCCACAATGTGGCTATTCATTTTAAAAATGAATATACATTTAAATCAAAAGAATTTAATAGCAGGAGAGTTTTAAATCTCCCTACTCATTCTGTGTTAGATACGTTTGAAAAAGACTGTGAAAAAGAGACTAGTGCATTAACTTGCAAAAAAAAGTTATTATATAGATAATTTAAGCAAGGATGAAAAACTTTTATTGGATAAACTCATTATAAAGTTATGAAACCATTTAAAGGAGTCATTGTTATTATGGATACTATAAATTATTGTGGGCATATGTTCCAATTACTAAATGATGGAGAACAATACAGCATTAAATCTAAAAATGAAGTTATATCATCATATATGAAAACTGACCATTTTTGGAGGAGAAGTTACTTCAAGGATATATAACACATTCTATATTTAAACTTCTTAAAGTAGTGTAGCCAATAATTAAGCAATAACCAATGACGTGGTGTGGTATATTGAAGATTTACTCATGGTTGGTGTGGTTTAAATAAAGCCAACCGTGGGTAAATCTTCAGTGTACCACAACCATGGAATCGGTTATTGCCATTATACAATGACATTATTTAAGAAAAAAAGACTTACTTTTCTTAATGTCTTTGTATAATGGTGCATTACTGTTCTTCCGCCGGTGGTGGTATACAGCTTCCTTGTGTTGATGTACTGCACATGCTTATGGGACTTGTGTTCCTATGCATACCCAGTACATCAATGCTTTGAAACAGAAGCAATGGAGAAATGGAGAAAAGAAAGTCTCTATTGTTCTGGTTTTTTTTTGTTTTTTTTTTATTATTAAAAAAAAAGTTTTGGACACTTTATACCAACGGAAAAAAGTTTGGGTGACCGTACCTTTTTCCATTGGTATATTGTGGGATTTACAATGGGCACGCTGGCCAATCAGCATGCATGTTTTGGAATATTAATGGGGGGGTCATTGTATAATTTGCAGTATTTTTTGGATACTTAAAATTTATAAGCTTTTACAATACCCACCATTCCACCCCATAGTATATTCTCAAGGATCTAAGACACACCCACTTGGAATTTTTATAGACAGGAAAGTAAAATGGTTTTATGAGGTATTCCCCCATTTATTAAGATATTTGTCAGATTTCTTAAGCAAAATTAAACCTGCTAAGTATGATGAAGCATTAATTTCGGTCACTATTGATGTAATCTATTTTCTGAAAGGATTAACTTCGTTTCACAAAGCATTACTTGGTTTACAGAATTGACAAGTATGGATATTAAATTAATTATAGCGTATATGCATATACTATTAAATATATATATATATATATATATATATATATATATATATATATATATATATATATATATGTATATATATATATATATTTCAAAGGGGAATATTTCAAGTAATAAAGTGGTGTGGCCATGGAACCTTTTTGTGCCCCCTTATATGCAAATATGCTCATATGACATTGGGAACAAACTATGTTATTTATTCTAAGTATGCACAGCACTGGAGTTCTTAGATGCAATTTTTAGATCACTTAGAGGGATGTTGAAGGAATTCCTTATTTTTATTAATAACTCAATATCATTTTTTTTAAATTCACACACAGCATCTCTATAGTATTTATTAATTATCTGTATGTAAACCTAATCAAAAATATGGAGGAGGAGAAGCAAAGATTTATATATGATATTTGTTGATAGCCAACCGGTGGTGTAAACCTTGTATCTAGATGATTGCCATTGTTGAAGTGACATTCTGACCCCATAAGCAAAAATGGGAAAAGGGGGTTGTGGACAGATGGATGGAGTTTTCAGAAATATATTTTCTTCAATAATTATTTGCAGTTGTATAGTAATCACCCTCTTAAACAAAAATGGAAAATAGTTAAGGGACAGATGATAAGTTTATCAAGAATAGGTTAAGATGAAAACCTCTTTGATGATCAGTTACAGATTGTGAGCGAAAGGTTTTTTACAAAGGGCAAACCAAAATCCCTTATCAGTGAGTTCAAAGAATATTTTATAAAGGAAGGACATAATAGGTATCCACCTTTATTAGGAGCAGTATTTGTTATAGGTTATAGTTTTAACAATATAAAGGTGGTAGGTTTGACATAATGGTTAAGGTCCTCGCCTCATGCACACACAAGGTACAGAGTTTGATTCCAACCTCAGGTTATTTGCTAGGCTTATAATGGCCCTTCAAGGCAGCTAGCCTAATAATAATAATAATAATAATTATAGTAATGATGATATTGGAAGAGATCTTGCTGTAAGTAATAGTTATACGAATAATAGTAATGATAATACCAATGTACACAAAAACCATGATAGCTCTATGACACTACATTTTAATGGATACACTAATAGAATTAAAACATTATAACAGAAAATTGGAATGTATATTCTTATTTTGGGGAAGCTGGAACAATATTAAGGGAAAACAGAATTTATATACAAGAGGCACATGAACTTAAAAAAAGCTTGAATGGCACAGAGTTTCCAACAGTATGAACAAGAAATCTAGAACATATAAGTGTGCAATTTGCAATCAATGGGAGTACATTTTAGAAGAATATGACATTTATATTAGGGATCTTGACAAGGTTAGTAAAGAAAATAAATATAGTAATTGCTTAAGTTGTGGCTTCGTATAGAATGCTATGTTTGAAACCTGTAACATAGTTTATACTGGGAAGACAGAAAGTTGATGAGAAAAACACATTTATGAAGATAATTATGATTCACAGAATAAAATAAAAATAATGAGTTATGTAAGCATTCTGTGAAATGTGTCAAGTTAACAGCCCGGCACCCAACCTTCCACAGAAGGCACACACACTCACACCTAGGGCCAATTTAGAGTGTCCAATCCACCTACTGCATGTCTTTGGGAGGAAACCGGAGCACCCGGAGAAAACCCACGTGACCACAGGGAGGACATGCAGACTCCACACAGAAGGCATACCAGCCAAGAATCGAACCAGAGAACCGCTTGTTGTGAGGTGGCAATGCTAACCACTGCACCACCGTGGCCACCCATTCTGTGAAATGTTTTACTTTTAAGAAACTTAACTTTGCAGTGTTTGAAATTGTTCCCACAAATCCAAGGGGTAGTGGGGCATGGGAGTAAAAAACTGATTATAAGGACCTTATTTGGAAATTAAGATTACATGTCAATATTTTCTCAGGGCTTAATGAAACTGCCTCACTAGGGAGTGTATCAATGTTAAGGGCAGCTAAATTATAATAATAATATAACACATTTACAGAAGAACTAGACACCACAGCTTCCAAAGCAGCAATTATTACCTGTGCAGTCCGTTCGACTCAGTATAGCTCCAACAAGATAAAACAATTCCAGCAGAATAAAACACAGTCACAAATGCTCACAGAGCATGAAGAATAAATCCACTGGCACAAGTGTGTTCACACCAAATCAGTTGTAATTCCACAAGGTACAAAAATAGAAGTTAAGTGCTTTCACCTAACTAAATGTCAGGCTTTCTCAGAAGAATATAACACATTTATGTGTGTGTGTGTGTGTGTGTGTGTGTGTGTGTGTGTGTGTGTGTGTGTGTGTGTGTGTGTGTGCGTATTTTGTATGCATGTGTATATGTATCTTATTCATGTTGGCAATGCTTTTAATGCTTTAATGTTTTTTTATCTGGAAAAAATAAAAAAGAAACAGCCCAAAAAGTGGCACCATCTACAAAATTCACAAAATCAGCCACTAAACTGGGATGTAAAAAGATTCACTGAGAAGATTTTGACACTAAAAAGTTCTAAACTAATCTCTTTATATCTCAGTTTAATGTTTTTAGGGGTAATTTTATCTGCTTTTTAGGGAATTTACATAGAGTTTTATCATGCTCGATATCTAGATCACATGATGAAAGGTATATAAGAAGGTTGTGATGGTATTTATATATATATATATATATATATATATATATATATATATATATATATATATATATATATATATATATATATATGTGTGTGTGTGTGTGTGTGTGTGTGTGTGTGTGTGTGTGTGTGTGTATGTATTTGTGCTCTGATGCAGTCCAACTGTAATATCAGTGAACAAAAGTACTAATATTTCTGCGCTGTTGAGTGTTTGTCTGTTTTGTAACAGTGATGTTGGATTATTGATATACACACATACGCACACACACATCTTTTCTGATGAAGTCTGAGGCTTAAGGCCGATGAAAGCGCTTAACTACAATAAACGTTTTGCTGTGGATTATTGTTATGATTCTTGCTTCCATCCATTTGGATAGTTTTTGTCTCTTTATGATTACTCTTTGTGAGGTACTTCTGTGGCCTTTCCAGCTGCTGAAGATGTTTTGTGAGGTACATTCTAAAAGGGGCATTGTACTCTATAATCGGTCTAATGAGTGCCGAGTAGAGGGGAACAATGACCTCTTTTTTCCTGGATGAGAACTCTTTTGTGATAAGGTGTGCCACATAGAAGGATTTCCTGACTACTATGATGATGTGATTATCAAAGGAGAGACTACTGTCCACCTGGGTCCCAAGGTCTCTTATCACACATTCACATTCAGCATTAAGTAGACTGCCGTTTATGTGCTAGTTCATGGGTACAGAGTTTTTACCAACGGGGATGACAATGCACTTTTTGGTTATTGAGCTTGAGGCCATGTCTCTGACACCAGGCATCTGTCTCAGTGAGGCCCTTCTGTAGGATGTCCACATCATTTGGGGACTTGACTATGGCTCCTAGTTTGCAGTCATCTGCGAACTTCATTAGCCTGAGGCCTTCTGTGTTAGCCTGTACTTCAGCGAAGTAGATACCAAACAGGAGAGGTCCCAGGACTGAACCCTGTGGTACTCCACTTGTCATTGGTTTGAAGTCAGATTTGGAGTCTGCAACATTTACTATGTGGGTTCTGTCAGTGAGCCAGTTGGCAACCCATTTTGTGACGTAGGGATTTATACCTAGTATAGTGAGTTTAGCTATAATTCCAGAATGGGGGATGGTGTTAAAAGCCTTGGCAAGGTCAAGATAGGCTGTGTGAACCACCTTACCCTCATCTACGACTTTGGCGACTGCCTCAAAGAAGTCGATCAGGTTCAGAAGGCATGATCTGCCTTTCACAAACCCGAACTGGGTGGGGTCCAGAGTTTGGAGGTTAGCAATGTCTTTCTATATGAGTTCCATGATGATACGTTCCATGGCCTTGCAGACCAGGCTCGTCAGGCTAATAGGGCGATAGTTCCCAGGATCAGTGGTGGCTCCCCCTTTGTGGAGTGGGATAACTGTTGCTGTGCGCCATTCAGTTGGCACAAAGCCTGACGTGAGATTATGACTGAACATGGTGCTTAGGTGGGGAGCCAGTTAGTTCTGAAATTTGTGTAAAATGCAGCCTGGGATGTTGTCTAGTCCCATGGATTCTGTGTTTTTTGTTTTAGAGTGTGCAGCTTTTACCTGCATAGATATGATTACAGGGACTCTGCATTCTTCTTGTATAGATATGGACCTTTTAGGGGGTGAGAGGGGAGTAAAGTTAGCACTGAACCTATCTGCCAGGATGTTGGCAGTATCAGTTAGTTTTGTAATTTTCATGCTCTTGTGCTGTAACTCAGAGCAGATCTGGGTGTTGCCATTGAGATTCTTGACATATCTATAGAATACTTTGTGGTTGCCCTTAGAATCAGTGTTGATTTTGTTTTCATAGCTAGCTTTGGAGGATCTTATAAGGGATCTCAGCTTCTTACTGTGGCTGACCAGGGAGCTTCCCACTCATGGGATTTTACTCTCTTTTGCAATAGTTTCTTCCTCCTGTTGTAGAGTTTGTTTATGGCATGGGACCACCAGATTGGCTTCCTTTTTTTGGAGGATAGTGTCTTGGTTCTGTTTGGGATAGCACAATCCATGCATTTGCATAAGTGCTTATAGAGTGCATTTGTGTAGGATTCAGCAGTTGTAACTGTATTGTCCATCTGCATGGGTGTCATGATGTTCGCCACTTCTTTCTTAAGAAGCATGAATTTGGCTTTGGAGAAATTTTTTACCATGGTTTCCTTAATGGTGGGTGGGGGCGGGATGCAGATATCTAGGGCGATTAGCTTATGGTCGAATCTGACCAATGAGGAGTTGACTTCAGGTGTGGAACACCGGTCACTCATGTCGGTAATGACTAGGTCTAGGATAGTGTTGCCCCTGGTGGGGGTGTGGATAAAGTGATCCAGGGCATTGGAATTTATGAATTCCAGAAAGTGTTGAGTGAAGGAGTTGGTACATGAGTAGTTTTCCCAGTTAATAGTGGGGTAGTTGAAGTCGCCCATTATTAGGGTGTTGGGTTGAATCCTAATATTTTCCAGTATATCAAGAAAAGAGGAGTGGGAATCCTGGGGCATGGTGAGGGATCTGTAGCAAGCTACAATTTGGATTGCAGTTTTGCCCAGAGTTAGTTGCACTTGGATAACCTCGGATGCATTATACTGCTCAACTAGCCAGGAGGTGTGGATATCCTTAATGAACATGGACACACCTCCGCCTTTGGTGTTCTGGTCCAGGTTAGATGGCTGAAAAGTGTGGCATGAGTTATAGCCTGGTAATGCAGGGGTGCTCTCTAGAGCCTTGAAGCAGGTCTCAGTCACTGCACAAATATCGATGTTCTCCATTTTAAGGAGTGCCTCGAGTGAGTGTATATCAGTTATTGAAGTTTTGAGCCTTTTTATTGTAGGTGTTTGCAATTAAAAGCTTATGATTATAATTGCTGGATTGTATCATTGTATCAAAAGCAACAAGTTAATGTAATCAGTTAATAACAATAATAATAATAATAATAATAATAACCTGAAAATGGGGAACATCAATCATACAATGTCATTTTTTTATGTTTATCTAAGACAGCATATCAATAATCTGAACTTATTTGGCTGAAGTGCAAACAAAATGGGAAAAAATAATTTCTCTCTGGAGAATATCATCCTCTGATATTGGGACAGGAGGAATTTTTCCTTCACCTGCTTTATACTATATACCAACATCAAGGATAAATAATTTATTTAGATTTATTTGTTGTTATTTGACCATTTAGGCAGGCTGATCCATATTCATGCTTCTCAATCAGGACCATTTGGCATTACACACAATACAGAGACATATATAGGCTTCCAATGAGGTTAATAAGCAGAGTGATCACTTTATAGTATATAAACTACTGATGGGGATTAATGATGTTGACATGCAGAGTAGATGATTTTATATTTTAACAGTTATTCTCAAACAAAAGCTAATGAAGGCTAATTTATAAAATGAGGCTGTTAACTTTACTACTATAAATAAAAAAAGTGCTACGCACACTTCCAAAGATTTAGTTTAATTACAAAGTTAAGTGCTTTCATTGTTAACAAAAGCTCACCAGAACTGTTGACCACAACCCTCTTTAAAATGTATCAGTGTATTACAGATCAGTTTGAAAGCCTATCTTCCATCTCTGCTTGAATAGGTTTTTACCAATCAAGTGATTGTTTAATGTAATATACTTATTAGACTAACTGAGTTGCAGTCAGCATTTCTGATAGAACAAAGGCACTTAACTGTCATTTGTTTATAATTAAATTACATCTTTGGAAGTGTGTGTAGTGACGTTTTATTTTATTTCGTTTGCTTTTATGTTCATGGCAAAGTTTTTATGAACCTTACTACCATTCTATGATACACAGTGTTAATTACAAACACAAAGTATGCCCAAGTACTACAGTTAGACCAACAATAATATATTACCAGTTCTATACTAAGTGCTGTAATACTGCTTGCCTGTAGATATTGGCATGCAGTTATGTCTTAGTTGTTTAAACTTAACAGAGTGTAAGTATCATTTAATGCACCATCTCACTCTTTTAAGCACTTAAGTTAGAGATGCTGTTCACCAGAATTTGATTTCAGGCTGCTGAAATCAGAAAAATGTAATTCAGATGTTTTTTGTTCAAGTGGTCTAATACCAGATTAAGTTCATGAGAATGCATGAATGCACATACAGATCTACTATTCATAAGTTGCAAATGTCCATTAATGAAATATTATTGCATATTGTGTTCAGTCTCATAGCCCAGTTGCATCGTGGTTAATTTTGCTGTCAAATAAACTTGATTCTGGACTTTAGTTTTCAGGTATAATACCATCACTACATTGTTTATAAGCCCTCTGTGTAAAAACATGGGAATTATTGGGTGCTACAGTTTCTTCTTTAACCCCAAAGCAATGCCATAGGTGATTTAGCAGTCATGTAAACAACCCATAAGTCTGTATCTCATAAGTAATCATGCACGTACATCCTGTGACAGGCCAGTGTCCTCCAGGACTAGTGTTTCTCCCTTGTACCCAGCAAGTGCTTTAATAGTATCAGACTTCCTGCGCTCATGAACTGGACTAATAATAAAACTGGAGCATGAGTGAATGAAAGAGTAACTTACATTCTTCCAAAGCCAAGGAGAAACCTTTTGTCGGTATCAACCTCTAGAAAGTTTATATAGGCTGGACCATTAGTATTGCCACTTTGAGCCTGTCCCTCTGATCTGTTGTCCTCCTTATTTATAAATGTACCCTGTGCTAATTTTACATTTGTTTCTTGCTATATCACTGTCATGCCTTTTTTTCTGATCTAACATTTGAAAATTTGTAGATCCTGATGTGATTTATGTTTTTTTTTTTTTTTTTTTGTAAGGAACTCAGTAGAGCTTTGTACTTTGCTTCATCCATCTACTGACTTCCTCAAATGACTAATTAGTTTTAAGTTATTAAAGGAATTCCAATCAGAATGGACCTCTTTTAATAAAGATTCTTCTTCATTGTAAAATTGGTTGCTTGGAAAAAAAATACGGGCAACCTAAATGGGAGAGATGCAAGGAACATTGGGGCTAGCAAATTACTAAACATTAAAACTAACAGATACTTAAAATAGTTAGGGCCTGTTTATTTGGCATAGAAGGATGAATCCCTGACTATGACCTAGCCATGCTGTATTCAGTTAGCAGTAGAGGTGCAAGAAAGGTTGGGTGGGAAAGAAAGGATTGAGCATCCCATGTTGGTTCTCCAAACTACATTGGAAGGGGTTGCTTCAGTTTTCTGCTTTGGTGCGACCTACTTATCAGTGATTGATCACCAATAGAAGAAGTCTAGCAGGCTCACCCTACATCAGTGGTACAGCTTTTAGTCAGACAGGCATGTATTCATTATCTGCCCATAGGCCTTTGGCTCTTGATAATATTTTGAGTTCTTTGCATGTTTCATGTTCATTATATTTTTCATCAGTAGTGTCACAGCTAGTAACATTTTCTTTTTATCATCACACCACATCTCAACAGCCATTCTAACAACCCTTGCCTGTGCACTCACCAACAGCTTGCTGTTTTTATCTAATAGGTCTGCACGATCTGGGGAACCATACACAGGTATATACTGGTACTCTACATGTTGTAGTCTTACTTTGTACACTGGAAAATGGAGTCTGCAGTGAAACATTAACATATTTTTTTTCTTAATCAAGTTACAAAAGATAACTTGTGAAACATTTTAAATGCACAAACTTAAAGCAAAAAAAAAGTTTCACAAAGCACTAGTAAGCAATTATTTTCATGGAAGGCTGCACTCTCTATCTCTCAAACAACATGGGGAATATCTTCTTCAGCCACTGATCATTATATATACTACCTCCAAGTTTTCACAATCTTCAAGAAAAATAAAAGTGTTTAAAAACTCACCTTTCCCTTCTCCTTCTGTTATGTGATCTTGCGACAAAATACAGCACTAGTGACAAAGTAAGCTCAGTCATACTAAGACATTAACAAAATGTAAATGTGAACTTATAAATGAAATCAACAAAGGAACACATGATCAACATTAATGCTCATAAAGAATGATATTGGCCTCCAATGAATTCCTAAAGGCAATTGTGAAAGCAAGTTAAATAAAATTAGATAGTTGTACTGAATGTAATGGTTATTATCAGATCATATGATCATAGGTTCACATGTTGGTATTAGGCTATTAGCCATAACAATTCCCTGGCTATTTCTTCCCACAATATTTACTTCCCTTCATCACCTACACAGTCTTTAATAGACTGACCCAATGACTGCACATTGTTCCTAGACTCACACTCTTCCAAAGTGTTAAATTTTCATTTTGTATATTAGGTTCTACCACTTATATGTCTATCAGTGCAGAGCTCTTAGACTCAGAGGCCAACAGGTAGGACACTTGACTAAGATGCTGGATGATCAATAGATTGTGGGTTCTATTCCTGTATCAGAGGCTTGGATTTATTTTTTTCCAGGTAATGAACTCCTGAGTCCACTATCTTTGACATAATATATTAAACTGAGGTTCCATCTCCCTAATTTGACAGTAACTCGTGTAGCTGTAAAAGATTCCATTGCCATATTATTTTTATTTATTTCACTTCAATCAAAACATTAACACATCAACATTAGATACAACCACAACTGTATGATTTGCAGTAATCTACATTTTCTCCCTATGCATCCACAGCAAACCCTGATTCCATTTTTAAAATGGCATTCTGTAGTTTCTAAACTACAAAAAATGAAAATATCATTAAAATATAGGAATGCAGAAAACAGTTTGGTAACCTATAACAATTGAGCTCTACATCAATCTTTGTTTTAGAAAGCCTAGTCACAACTCAAATGTGTGAGTACAGACTTAAACCTCTTGTACTTGAATATCTATATATATATATATATAGATATATATATATATATATATATAGTTATATAGTTATATAGTTATAGCTATATTTATCTCTCTCTCTCTATATATATATATACATATATATATATATATATATATATATATATATATATATATATATGTGTGTGTGTGTGTGTGTGTGTGTGGGTGTGTGTGTGTGTGTGTAAGGATTTACATATGGTACAAATATTGATGTGAATAATGTTGACACCAAATGATCAATATTATGCACATCAGCATATTGTCAGGTATGTACCAGGCATCAATCTCATCTCATGCAGAAATCTTAAAACAAAATTAAAAAGAAAGCATCTTTTTTTTGTGGAGGACAAGAATTCCTGCTCCCCCCACATCCCCCTGCTACTTATATATCCTAACTTAGAGACTGCAAAATTCTGAGGGAAAGGGCAAGTTCCCCAAGCCCAAGAATTGTCCAATCTGCTACTATTGGTGTCAGGTGTTTTAAAATCTGTTTAGTCAAACAAATTGTGTTGATTAAATAGATGACAAAAGTGCTGTTTGACAGAAGTAGCAACTTCCACACATATGCACATATCCTTTTTACATATATGTTTATAGAGATAATATAAATATATAGATATATACAATTGCATTTTTGTCTAATGCCATTTTGTTCTACCTCATACAGAATTTATCAACAGGGTGTAAGAAAATAATTGAACACTCTCATATGCCAATGTTTCTCTATATCTTTCAATATTTTCTGCATGCAACTGTCATACATTTAACTTCTTCCCACCACTGTAATCCCATAAACTCATTTACTTTTGTCTAAATTGCTTTATTAATTTCCCCATATGATCTCAATAAATATTTGCCAAAAATATTTTGCTGAATACTAGAGAAATTTTGAGGAACTAAATGAAAAAAAAACAGGGCTGATCATCTTTAAACCTCCTTTGTTTTCTTGTTCATGTAAGAGTCCACTTTTAATAGAGTTAAGCCTAATCCCCCAAATAGTTGACAAAAATGCTCAGCATTGCATTTTCCAATTTTTTAGCAATAAATTAATTCTTGCCAAATATGTTCCCAGACATATCAGGAAAGATTTTATTCAATATGCTTTTTTCCTCAGTTGTAAGCTTCAGGTATCTCCATATCCTTATTTCCTGCTGTATCATATTTAACATTTCTTCTCATTATTTTTAATAGTCGCATCTGCCCTATACTCCATCCTGATATCTCATACTGCTTCAAATCCAAGTAAATGTGTATAACTTTTTCACATCTACATACTTTACTTTTTTGATGTCACACCTAATTGGCAGGGTTTCTGTCTAAAAATTGTAATAAACATATGACATCTGATTTAGTATGACTGTACAAAGCTATATATATATCATCTACATACATTAACAGTGATGGAAAGCTTCCTGAATTAAACAAACAAAAAATCTGACATTCTCTTTCAACACCATACTACTTAAAATATAGAAAACCCAAGGCTTAAGAGACTTAACAGACAGTTTTACCTTAATCTACAACATTTGCTTACTTCCTCACCAAAATGACCATTAATCATTGGTATTAAACCCAAGCTATAATAACAGGCCAATAACCATTTGCCGTAGTATCTTACCCAGTTCACACCCTCACAATATTTGAATCAGTGTCTCTTGTGAAAGACTGACATATGAATTATTTATGTCAACTAAACACAACACTTCCACAGAATTAATATTTTGCCCAAAATAGTTTACGGTCCATAATAATGAGTGAATGCCCCTATCTGAAGAACTCCTAACAAATGAAGAAATAATCATTTTAATCTTTTCCATCAACCTTCTGAAAAACTGTGGCTTGAAATGGTTTATTATTTATTTTATTTTATTGTTTTTACCAGGAAAGTTCAAATGAACAAACTCCTTTTTCTGTGGAGGTCCAGGGAAAAAAGCTCCAAAATATTACAAATAAACCACAAAGTACAGATATATGTATGATTGCATAATTACAATCAAGAGTACATACATACATGGGATAACATATTTACATAAGAAGCTAACTGAAGATAATTTAAAAACAATAAATACAATATGGGAAGACTTATCCAATTATCTAATTGTAATCGTGTGACCTTTCCAAATTAATTTTAGCTCTGTTCCACATCCACCTTTTCCCACTTCTGATTGACTTCTGAAAAGCCACCTGTTCAAAACTGCTATGAAAAGATACAATATTTCAACTGGAAGATGTTATATTATTCATATGGCATTTTGTGTTTTCCTGTAGATATCCTCTTTGCCTTCCTTATAGCAAGTCAATGTTCTCTTAAAGAATGGTTTTCTTTTTCTTTTTTGTATCAAGAGAGCCTGCAAACCAAAATCTTTTTAATTTCTGATTTACAGGTACTAAAAGCTTTAATTACATTGTTCATATACACCTTGTTCCTTTCCCTGTAGATCTGTAACTTCCTTGCAGGATTAAAAGAAAAACTCAATTTTCCATTCTCATTTTCTTCATTCCCACCAAAAGGGTGAATATTCAGTTTTACCCCTAAATAAATATTGTTGCATCCCTATCCATGTTGATGTCAATCTAGTAACATTTTCAAACATTTAAATAGCAATTGTTGAATTTCCTTTAAAATTTCTTTCAATATACTATATATTATAATAATTCATTCCCATTATTAATTCCCATAATTCAATCCATTCCCTCAGTATTTCCACATTGTTTTTCCACGTATCCTTACAACTGAGTATAATTTTTAATTGCCACTACCAAACTTCTCATGATGATCATGCCTTCCTCAAAGCAACACGATCTTCTCTAATCCTATTTAAGTAAGAATAAACCATGTATCTCAAAAAAAAAAAAAAAAAAAAAAATCAAGCCAAGACTTAATTATTCTTCTCCAGGTCATCTCCAGATAATCTGAGTAATCAATCATAGTTAGCACAGCCCCATATTCAGAAATAAAACTGCATACCTAAGTTCACTCTCCATTCAAAAATCACTGTTTTCATACTATTAAATCCTTCCATGTCTGCAAGGCACCCTGAAAAGTTGTAAAACCCGTACATCATATAGATACTGAAATGACTATGTTCTTTGCATTTTTTATTATCTGTTCAATTTTTGTTCTATAATATATGTCTCTCTGCATGTTTTGTATAAGCATAAACATTTGTTAATCAGCATTTGTAAGTCTGATATTTAGAATCTGAAACTACAAATTTCCCTCGGTCTATAACATACTATTTTAAAATGCTTACTAAATGACTACTAAATATTATGTCTCTCACGGGATGGATATCTGAGTCTAATGTCCAGAATCCTTTTCCTCCTAAAACGTATTTATCTACTATTTTCTGCACATTTACTGTTATTTTCTTAAAATCCTGTAAAAAATAATTATCTGCTTTGTGTTTATTAAATCAGCTCACAGTTCTCAACCTGGTGGACTGTTGTCTGTATATAATTCAATTTAACAATTCAAAGCTTTATGTGCTCGTATTAGAGGCTTGCATATATTTTATAGATTTTTCATCATTTTCTGACTATTTATATTTCTTCAGCTTTGCTTTCCCTTTCATATTCTAAACCTGCTAGAATATTAAAAATGATTGCTTGACCTAATCTTTCTTTTTTGTAGCCTTGTTGAAAAGGAAAACTCCAGAATGAATTCTGATTCTGACTTATGTAAAACATTATCTGTATTCCTTACTACTTGTACATTATTGACCCAGGCAGTCTTTTCTAAAATGGTTTTCAGTACCACATTTTGACCAATTCTTCATGCAATTTACATAATCAAGAGCATTTCCCCACAAGGTTCACAACAAAGATTCAAACAACTTGTTTTAAAATTCCCCATTTACCTTTAACTATCTAAATAAATATTACATCAGTGGCAGCACATCTTAAAACGGGTCTACCTGATAATGCCAAAAGCTGAAAATGTCGATGAGAACACCAACACCAGAAGATCGACAACTAAGATGACCGACAGATGAAAAGCCTGATGCTGAGAACACTGACATGTTAAGGTAAGTGTGCTATAGTGACAGACTTTAGGGTTAGGGGCAGTTTAAGTAAGTTAGGGTTAGGGTGCAGGTAAGGTAAGTGTGTGATAGTGACAGACTTTAGGGCTATGGGCGGGTTAAGTGAGTTAGGGTTAGGGCACGGGTTAGGTGAGTGTGCGATAGTGATGGACCTTAGGGTTAGGGTTCGGGTTAAGGTTAGTGCATAGATAGTTGTGTATATAACGTTTAGTGTAGGTTTGTAAGGTATTTGGTGTGCTTGTGTTGTGTGTGTGTTTTTCGTAAAAGGTATTTGTTTTGTTTTGTTGATTGTCGGGATTGTGGTTTGTCGGGCATGTGAAGTTTCGTGCTTTTGAACTGTTGGTTTTGTGGTGTTGGTTATCTCGTTGTTGGTGTTTTGGTGTGTCAGTGTTTTCAGGTAGACCCCTTAAAACACATCTACTTTTTTCTCATTAAACAATTTATTTTCCAAGTGCACCAAAAATACTTTTTCTTACATGCAGTTCCATAATCTCTTCCCACTATCCAGATAATATTCCCAACCTGTCTGTAATTTTAGTTTGACTCAGTGGTGCAAAGCAATGTTTTGATAAAGTTCTTCTCACTTCTTCTTCTTGGGGTCCTACAGCTTAGTCCAACTAAATATGAAGAGAAAAGCCTCAGTTCCATCATTGGAGTCTCCCTAGCTGACCTCATTTTTCCCACAGGATCTGCATTCTGCATCTCATCCAGTGCAAGTGGCTATATGCACAGATGCGATCCAGATAATGCTTTTGCTTACTGAGTGGATGTAGATACGAGTGACCATCTGCTTCTATTGGTATACAGCAGCTCTGAGAAGTAGATTTTTGCAAATCAAATCTAGGATTCAGAATTTTTTCCTGCTTCTTCAAGGTTCTAATTTTGTTGAATTTTGGATATAGTTTTATCTCATAACTGATCAGACTCACCACTCAATCCTGACTGTCCTTCATCTATCTCAAACAGCTGCTGAGTGGACAGTACTTCATCCATTCCTGCCACAATGCAACAATGCACATTCACACCTGTCTGGACAACATCACTGCAGCTCTTCAAAGTCATGCTGTCTTGCAGAAAGTAGACTGGGGTAATTTCCCCAGTTTCCTGACTGAATTTCCCCTACTCAAGTAGCTCTAGCTCTATCACCTTTTCACATCCAGAGGTGTAGCTATCTCTTCTGAAGACCAGGCTTATTTCCTGATCTGGCTGCCCCCTCAGCATTAAGTTGAGGTCCAAAAAATGTCCTTTTACTTGAAACTGTAGCAGACTGCACATGGACAGCTAAACTGTTTCCATAAATGCATTTACAGCATTTAAAAACTGAATACTAGCAATGAAGATTGTGGCTCCTCACATCTTACATCTGGGGCAGCTTCCCCCTTCACTCCACCCTCTCAAATCCTCTGCCCACCTGCCTCTCTCTCTCTCTCTCTCTGTCACCCCTCAAAACATTTAGACCTTATTACTAAGCAGGAAGGAATTGACTGTACATAAAATGTATAGTATAAGTCTATTGTATTTACTGCTATGCTCTTTACTCTTAGAGTAATACTTCTGGACACTAACGTCCGCAGCTAACATTGTTGTGCCTGTAACTTATTACTTACTACTAGATCCCCTAAATGGAAATTTATCCTAAAGATACATGAATAACTTGTCTAAAACCCTCTTTAATACAGGCATCTATAGGTTTGCTAAGGCATATCCATGTTTAAAACTGCTCCACTACAAATGCTTGTATATAATATATTTCACTTCAGTATGATATTGTGATTGGGCCAGTGTGAATGCATACATTTATTCAATATGTTTTTATGGAATTTGAACCAGTTTAATGTGTTATGTCTTATCATGTGCTAATACTGAGCTGACAAGCATGACACTGATTTTTCATTTAAGTGTGTTCATTTATATTTTAACTTATATTATACTGCATCAAAGGAGCTTTTCTCTCTGGTCCTCCAATGAAAAGAGGTTCTACACATTCAGACTTCCATGGTCAAGAAATTGAATAAGTAAATAAATAGTATGAATGCTACCTCAGGTAACCCCGAAAAATAGACCATAAGATAGGCCTTGTGGGTATAACCATGTTAAAAAATGTAAAATGAAAAAAAAATGCCAGATCAGAAAAAAGGCATTGATTTGATATCTAACAATTGCTCTGCTTTTAACATTTTCAGTAGAAAGATTCTGTGTCTATCAAGTACAGATATATTTAGCATAAAAGGATCTATACTGGACATTTTACTATTGAATTCACCCTGTTGGTAGCCATCAATTTCACTTCTGTGGATGTCAGCATCTTTCTCTATGGCTTGGAGACAAATATCTTTCCAAAGTCTGGAATGCCCTGCATCTTTTTGCAAACCACCTTACACTCTTAATACTGATGCTTTATAACAAATGAATGGCCATTATCTTTTATTTCTTTAAAAAAATGGGTGCAAGTCTCTTCTGAAGCTGAATATAGAAAATAACTATTTTAAGAAACATTATCAATAACAAAGTTTAGCAATTGCCAGCGTTCTGGCTATAATTAGCAATACAGTCTACATTATTGATTGTACTCTACAAATCCACTGTTTTTCCTTTTACAAATGTTAGGCAGGCTGGCATGTATCCATCAGCCTGTTCTCTGCTTTCAGCATTTAGTTGAATCACCACCATTTTATTTAGTTGTCACCATTTGTAACTTTGAGCTGGAGGAATCAGTTAAAAGTTACACTGGGATTCTGCTGACCCATATACTGCTTCCTTAATGACTCTTCTGTCCAACGTATACAAACTAGAAAATGTACTGATTTAAATGTTACAAATACTTTAGCTTTTCTGTAAATCCAGCAGAGGCAATTAATGCTTTTTTGTTGTTAGGGCATGACTCATATGCATGTTATACATCTGAGTCAGGTAGCAAGACAATTTTCTTTTACAAACAATGAATATATTAATTTGTTCAGCTCACATGTTTTGCCATACATAGTTTTACATAACTTGAACACTGACAGAATTCAACTAGAGTTTTTAAACATTCTTTTTTTCTTCTGTGCAATTATCTGAAGTCTATAGCTCCTTCACTGACAGCATTGCTTTTCTAGGCTATGAAAACATTTTCTAGCATTGTATTGCTTTCAAACTTTCTCCTTTTTAGGGCTTATTGTCTTCACACTTTGTTGTATGACTTTTCTATGAACATAATGGATGCAGCCATTTAAAATCACACGGCTGGTCTTTGTCTATTTTTGTTACTGCTTACCTTGTTTTGAACTCACCATAAGGCTGTGTTTGTATGTTTATGCTAATCTGTCTTTGCGACATGGAGCTGTGTGTGCTTAGTCCACAAGAAAGTGATATAAACACCCAAGCTGGAGGAGGTTCATCATACTTGGGCAAATCGGCAGTACATTGCATTGTGTGTATTGCCATTCACCAGAGTGACCTCTGTCGTGTTGTTTTAGGAGTTGGGTTTTGATGAAATTGTTGCAGGTGTGCTCTTTAAACCATCAAGAAGGCAGAGGTGGTATGGCAGATCCTTAGTTCAGATTGGAAGCATTTTCAGCCCAAGCCTGAGCTCAGATTGATGATGGATGAAGCTGCTGTGGACAAAGGAGCCAGTAATTTGGCACTGCCTCTCAGGGAAAAAGGCCACAGCAGGAGCAGTCAGCCACTGAGGGGATAGTAGTGGCTATATAAGAGTAGTACTCCAGAATGCAAGAAAGGAAGTGAGGGAGGGATGGAGGGAGATAGTTATAGAGGAGGTTTTAGTGCCAGTGGTAGTTCCTGAAGACCAGGCTGGCCTTGTGGGTATAACCACCAGCTCCATGTCGCAAAGACAGATTAGCATAAACATACAAACACAGCCTTATGGTGAGTTCAAAACAAGGTAAGCAGTAACAAAAATAGACAAAGACCAGCCGTGTGATTTTAAATGGCTGCATCCATTATGTTCATAGAAAAGTCATACACAGACAACCCTCTCCTCCTCCCACAAAACACAAATACATGCGAGAGATGCAACTATACGGCCAAACTGGAGGCTGAGCTCTCTCAACATAGGACTGGCAAGACCAGTCAGGAGGAGAAGGTTACCACACACACTATAGACCCAGTCTCACATAGTACCATCACAACCTCAAATCATACACATAAACACACAAAGACATACTCGGAGGCTCTGAACAAAAATCTACCAAAACAGCAGAGGCCACCTAAGCAGACACCCAAACAACCACCACCTCAGAACACAGCACCTGCAACACATAGACCTCACAGTCAGAGTGTCAAACAGTCACAGCCCTTAAGGCCAAACACAATGCCAGACACACTAGTCATTGGTGACTCCATAGTCAGACACACTCACCAGACTGAGTAAGGAGAAGGTCACAGTAAGCTGCCTGTTAGAATCCGCCACAAGCACTCAGGTCTCTCAACAGCAGGTACAAATATGACTCAGTCATTGTCCATGCTGGTGTGAACGACCTGAGACGTCTCTCCTGACTACATGAAAAGAGACATTGAGGAGCTCTCTGATTATGTAGCCCAGGCAGGTATGACCCTGACCTTGAGCAGTATCCTACCTTCACCAAGAATGATGCCACAATACAGAGATAAGATGATCAGCTTTAACAATTGGCTTAACCACTGGTGTCATTCAAAGGGGATCCAGTGTCTGTCTGCCTGGGATGACATGCTGGACCTGTCACCCCTGGGATTCCGGATATTGGCAAAGGCTCTTGCCACCCCCATAGTGCCTTTTTAGGCAAGGCTCAAATTCTAAACCTACCACCCTAGAACACAAAAAGGAAAAAACTAAGGGTAATGCTGCTCAATGCCAGAAGTCTAAATCTCAAAATGCAGAGGCCCTTCTCAATATGGAGAACATCGATGTCTGTGCTGTGACAGAAACCTGGTTCACGGCTCCTGAGAGCACCCCAGCACTATCAGGTTTTACCTCATATCATGCCCGCCCCAAAATCCGGACAATACCAAGAAAGGAGGGGTATCCATATTCATCAAGGACACCCACACCTCAAGACTGGTGGCAACGCCGATGCATCGGAGACCATCCAGGTGCAATTAACCATAGGCAAGACTGCTCTGCAAATTGTAGCATGTTACAGGCCACCCTCACAAACTCAGGAACCTCACATGGACTTCCTGAAAACACTAGAGGGATAAATGTATCACCAAACACCATCATACTAGGTGACTTCAATTACCCTAATATAGACTGGGAACACTACTCAAGCCCAAACACCCTAGCCCAAAAGTTCCTGGAATTCATAAACTCAAATGCCATGGAACAACTAGTCACCATCCCCACAAGAGGAGATAACATACTTGATCTCATCATCACGAACATGGGAGCACAATGTTCAACACCGAAGTATACCCCTCACTGGTGAGATCAGATCACAAACTAATCTCGCTGGAGGTCCTCATCCCACCCCACCTGAAATAAAAAGACCACAGTAAAAACTTCACACTTCTAAAGACTAGTGTGGTCTCCTTTAAGGCCCGGAAAATAGTACTCAAGCCACTGAATCACTCACAAATGCCTTCTACCAGCACCTGCAGGACTGCATGGATAAGGCAATCCCAAGCAAAACAAAGACTCTCTGTACCAAAGGCAAGCGTCCACTCTGGTGGACCCCAGCCATAAACAAACTCTACAACAAAAGGAGAAAGCTACTACAAGATAGAGCAAAATCCTTAAAAGGTAAGACACCCTTGATCACTATAAGTAATAAACTAAGAGCTCTCATAAAATCATCCAAAGCAAATTTTGAGAGAAAAATAGCTAAAGACTCAAAAGACAATCATAAGGCATTCTTTAGCTATGTTAGAAACCTGGGAGGAAACTCCCAGATATGCTCAGAACTAGTCAAAATGATGTGAAGATTACTGATCCTACAGACATTGCCAACATACTGGCTGACAGGTTCAGTGCAAACAAAAGGAGAGATATCTATACCAAACGATTGCAGCCCCCAAACATTTCCAACGCCCAAGTTAAAACTGCTCTCCAAAGCAAAAACACAGCATCCATGGGACCCGGGGTGTCCCCGGCTGTGTGCTCCAACTCAATGAGGAATTAAACCCACAACTAGGACAGCTATTTAATCAAAGTCTTACCTCTGGATATGTACCCAGACTGCAACTGTGGTCCCACTTCACAAAGGCGGTGCTTCCACCGACCCTGGAAATTACCGCCTATTAGCTTGACAAGCCTTATCTGCAAAGCCATGGAGAGGATCATAATGGACCTCATAAATAAAGACATAGGAATTTGCAGACCTTGGATCCAACCCAGTTTGGCTTTGTCAAAGGCAGATCATGCCTTTTAAACTTGGTTGACTTTAAACAGTCACCAAAGCCATTGATGAGGGAAAGGCAGTCCATACAGCCTACCTGGATCTGGCGAAGGCCTCGATACAATACCTCACGGTATCATTGAAAAACTCAGCAGCTTAAATGTTAACCCATACATCACAAGATGGGTTGCAAACTGGCTGAGTGACAGAACCCACAGGGTCAGAGTTGCTGGCGCCATGTCAGACTCAAAGCCTGTCACAAGTGGGTCCCACAGGGCTCAGTCCTGGGCCCACTCTTGTTTGGCATCTACTTAGTACAAGCAAACACAGGAGGGTTATGGCTGACAAAGTTTGCAGATGACTGCAAACTGGGAGCCATAGTAGAAAACACATCTGACACAGATATCCTTCAGAAGGGTCTCACAGAAACGGATAACTGGTGCCAGAGCCATGGCCTAAAGTTAAATGCCAAAAAATGCATAGTCATTCCCTTCGGGAAAAACAAGGTTACCCCTAGCTACCAAATAGGTGGCAATCCACTGAGCACAGAAGAAGTTATCAGGGACTTGGGGACCCAGGTTGATTGTAGTCTGTCATTCGACACCCATGTAGCTAAAGTAGTTAGGAAGACCTTCTACATTGCCCACCTTATCATGAAGGGATTCTCATCTAGATCAAGGGAGGTCATGGTCTCCCTTTACTCATCACTCATCAGACCAATGATTGAGTACAATGCCCAGTTCGGAATGTATCTGACCCGACACTTGCAGCAGCTGGAGAGACCACAAAAGTTCCTCACCAAAAGGATAAAGGGTCTCAAAAATCTGTCCTATGCTGCCCGACTGAAAGAACTCCAGCTCTATTCCAGAGGTGGCCTTAAGGCCATGTCAAACCCAGATTTGATGAATATGCTTCACCTCAAAAATCTAGATCCACCAGAGCCACAAGGCGGGAGACTTAAACGTGCTGGAGGGATAGATTCATCACCCAAAGACTCCCTATGCTGTGGAACAAAATCCCGGTATATGTGAGGCAGAGCACCTCGCTGGCCTTGTTCAAGAGAAATCTTGACCAATGGATGGGAGATCGCAAATATACCCCAGGGATTACCTCAGTGTCACTGCTCGACAGAGGCACAGCAAAATAATGGGTATAGTTCCCCATACTTAAGGGGTGGCATAAGCCACAAAACGATGGGCTAGGCTTGTAAATGCCCTCGGGCAGATAGCCTAGTATGAACCTATGAACCTATGAACCTATTACTGAGTTAGTTCCCAGGGAAGAAATAGATTTTGCTAAGTCTGCTGAGAAATGTTTAGGGAGTTTTCTGAACACTTTGTACAGAGAGATAATAGAAAACATTTTGATTTGTTGACTGAAAGTGGGTTTCTAGGGCTGGAAGGCTCTAGGGAGGTTGTCAGGTGAGACTCCAGACATTCTTTGAATGTATTTCCCTAGAGCCAGGTATTTTCTTCAGAACTGATGGAGGACCACTAGCTTGCACGTCTTGTGCATGCCCTCTCCCCTCAGTCAGCAATCATATCTCACATTCCACTGTCTATAAAAGATAAGGTTTTGAAGGGGGAATTATATAGATATTTTTGAACCAGTGAATAGTGAAGGGTTTCAGTGACTTCTAGATACTCAGGTGATGGAGAGCAAGGATCTGGTCATAGCACTGGCAGTCTTGGGCAAAAAACAGTCGAGAAAAGTGTCAGTGCATAACTGAAATAATTGAGTTCTGGGGTTTATCTGCTTTATGGCCATTCTAGTTGATATAGATGTTAGCCAAGCTCATCCCTTGTCAGGTTATTTAAAATTTATAAAGAAAGCCAAGAAGTTTCAGGGTGGGCTTTCCTGGCTGTGGTTCAACTAGAAGTTTAGCAAGAAGGCCATTGCACACTCACTTCATTGGGAAGAGAAGCATGTTGACACTTGGTTGGGGGTTATGGTGTGTAGGTCTAGCTTGCCAGTGGGGGTATTCAATAGGAAGAGTTGAAATTCAAGAAAAAAAGCATACTGGGTGTATATTTTGTGCTTGGCTGGTTTGACCTTTTCCAGCTTGCATGTTTGATCATGGGAAGTGTCATCCAGTTCTTAGGTGCAGGCCTAAAGAAGGGCAGTCCTCAGTGCTGAAAGCACCTGTGGTTGATGCCATTCAGAAGGGCACTCAGCTAACAGTTCAGTGAGCACCTTATCCTTTTTGGATGCCAGGGTAGGGAGTTATTTTTACTTTCCCCGTAAGAAATAGGAAGTCATCTTTTCCAGTTAAGCTGGAGACCCTGGAAAGGGTTTTATTAAGTTATTTTAATGATTCTAGTAGGTTACTGAGCTAAACTGCTCCCTATGCAGCCATTCAAAGCTCAGCCAATTATCCCTTGTGAGACTCAAACCCTGTACCTTGTGTTTGTAAGGCAAACACTTTAACCATTAGGCCACCGGGTGATGCAAGAGCTGTTGACTGCATTTTATTAAAGCACATTCCAGCCTGGTGTTTTGACCCTGCTCCAATCTGCAGTCAGTTGTCGGTAGGGAACATATTTTGGAGGAGCTAATATTTAGGGAGGTTGAAGTTGGTAGAGTTATATGGAACTTTCACTTTCCACCATTTTTTAAATTTCAGGTCGCACCTTTAGTTTTGGTGCCCAAGAGCACTACTGGACAATATACAGTTATTCATCACTTTTCCTTCCTGGTGGTCTTTCTGATTAATGATGGTATTACCATATTGGATGTGTAGATTAAGCAATCAACTTTGGAGGATGCTAGTGCCATTAACCAGAGGTTTCATGACCTGTGGCTAGCAAAGGCTGATATTGAGACAGCAGTATGTCTCATCTCCATATGGTTTCTGAATTGGAATTTTTTGGGCATGTGTGTCAATAGCCATTTTTTTGTGGACACAGCCATGCCCATGGAATGTTCTGTAGCATGTTCCACATTTGTGAAGTGTAGTTTGGCTCTCCATTGGGTTGGCAGTTAAGGACTCCTAAGTAACACGCAGTCCATTATTTGGACTTTTGTTTGTAGGTGAAGAATTGTGGGAACTATGAAAGCCCTTGAGGTGTTCACTTATTTGTGTTAAGAAATTGGGGTGCCATTGTCATAAAGAAAAATCAAAGGCCCAAAGAAAGTTTTGGGGTTTTGAGGTTTAGAGATAGTTATATTTTTTAGTTCATTTAAGTTGCCTCTCATGAAAATACAGAAAATGAGGTTTTGGACCAGTTCTTGTGTTATAAAAAAAGTCATAGTCTGGCAAGTTATGGAGCTCCTGGTCTTACTTAATGTTGCTTGTAGAGCTATTTCTCTAGGCAGGCCTTTTGTTAGGGGTTGACAAATCTTTTTTGTGGAGCTAAGCTCAAACATTACTGGGTCAAAATGTCTAAACTAGTGAAGGAAAATTTACATATTTGGAAGTTCTTCTTATTGTATTGTAATGAGATTGTTAATTGGCAAAGGGATTGGCTTTCTTATACAAAGTTACAGCTTTTCATAGATGCAGCATGGTCTTTGGGAATGGGTGCCTACTTCCAACATAGATGGTTTTGCTCCCCTGGGCCCTATTTTTGGGGTCAACAGCTTCTTAGGGACATTACATTCCTTGAGCTTACACCCATATGAGCACCTATGGTAGTGTGACAGTTGGTGGAGCACACCAGTGTGGTCTTTCACTGTGATAACTGAGTTGTAGTGGAGGTCTTGACAAAGCAGACTTACAAGTCTGGGAGGATCCAGTCATTGTTGATGCAGCTTATTTTGCAGAGTTTGAGGATAAATTTGTCTTTCTGAGCCTTGTATGTTCCAGTTAAAAAGAATGTGTTAGCAGACTGCCTCTCTTGACTGCATGTTGACAGATTTAGGCAGCTGGAACCAGAAGTTCAACAGTTACCTGTGGCAGTTGCACACTGTATTAGGATGATTGGAGAATAGTAGATGTCAGCATCTTTTCTCAGTCTTGGTCAGATAGTACTAAAAGGGCTTATGAGGCTTCCATTTCACTGTTTTATCAGTTTTTACAAGGGTTCCCTCCTAGTTTCAGAGCTTGGCCTCCATTCATTATTTGTCAGTTTTTGGTATCCGGGTGTCAGCATAAGGAGGCAGTGAAAACCCTTTGTATTCACTTAGAAGCTCTTAGTGTTTGGGCTAAGATGTTGGGTTTGCCAGACTTCCTGAAGGACTGGATGATCTCTAGGTTTGTTTTAGGCTGGCTTAAGTCATTGTGTTTTGTGGTTGCTGCTCATAGGCCTATTGACAAGAGTTTGTTAGCAGTCATTATTGGCGGTGTTTTTTTTTTCAAATTATGCCCAGTTACACTCTTTTAGGACCTCTATGTTGCCTTAGCCACCTGGATATTCACATCCTGACCCCACCCCCTGCCCAGAAAACCACAGTGAAAAACTTCTCTAAAGCGAATTTCACACTCCTCAAAACCGAGGTGGAATCCTTCAAAGCCCCCAGGCCTGTGGAAAATACGGCCCAGACCGCAGAATCCTTTATAAATGCATTCTATGAACACCTTCAGGAATGCATGGATCATGCGATCCCAAATAAAACCAAGACCCAATCTTCCAAAGGCAGACGTCCTGTCTGGTGGACCCCAGCCATAAACAAACTATACAATAGAAGGAGGAAGCTACTAAATGATAGAAAATCCCAAAAAGGGAAGGCATCACTGATCAGTATTAGCAAAAAATTACGGGCACTCATAAAATTGTCTAAGGCCAGCTTCGAGAGAAAAATTGCACAGGACACTAAGGATAATCACAAGGCTTTCTTTAGGTATGTTAGGAACTTGGGTGGTAATTCCCAGATATGCTCAGAATTAGTCCAAAATGACCAAAAATACACTGAACCCACAGACATTGCCAACATCCTAGCTGACAGGTTCAGCGCAAACTTCTCTCCCCCCTCCCCACCAAAAGGGCAAATATTTATCCCAGCAGAGTGCTGCCCCCCTGACATCTTAGATGCTCAGGTAAGAGCCGCCCTCTCCAAAGCAAAAAACACAGCATCAATGGGACCAGACGGTGTCCCGGGCTGCGTCCTACATGAACTCCAAGAAGAGCTAAAGCCAAACATAAAACTACTGTTCAATCTCAGCCTTACTACAGGATATGTGCCCAAAGAGTGACGTACAGCAACAGTGGTCCCTCTCCATAAAGGTGGTGCCTCAACGGATCCTGGAAACTATCGCCCCATAAGCCTGACTAGCTTGGTCTGCAAAGCTATGGAAAGGATCATCATGGACCTCATAAATAAAGATATTGGGGACCTACAGACACTGGATCCTACCCAGTTCGGCTTTGTTAAGGGCAGATCCTGCCTCTTAAACCTGGTTGATTTATTTGAAACAGTCACCAAGGCCATTGACGAGGGGAAGGTGGTCCACACAGCCTACCTGGACCTCGCAAAAGCCTTCGATACAATACCCCACTCGGGCATTATAGATAAGCTCACCAGCTTAAATATAAACCCCTATGTCACTAGATGGATTGCAAACTGGCTCAAGGTCAGAACTCACATGGTTAGAATTGCTGGAGCCATGTCAGACTCCAAACCAGTTACAAGTGGTGTCCCACAAGGCTCAGTCCTGGGACCTCTCTTGTTCGGTATATATTTCTCGGAGGTACAGGCCAACATGGAAGGACTGTGGCTGACCAAGTTCACAGATGACTGCAAACTGGGCACCATAATCGACTCTCCAGCCGACAAAAGCATCCTCCAAAAGGGCCTCATAGAAACAGACAACTGATGCCAGAGCCATGGCCTCAAGCTAAATGCCAAAAAGTGTATAGTCATCCCCTTTGGCAAAAACAAAGTGCCCACAAATTACCACATAGGTGGTAATCCATTAAGTACAGAAGAAATAATTAGGGACCTGGGGACCCAAGTTGATAGCAATCTCTCATTTGACAACCACATGACCAAAGTGGTTAGAAAAACATTTTATATAGCCCACCTAATCATGAAGGGATTCACATCTAGATCAGGGGAGGTCATCGTGCCTCTTTACTCATCCCTCATCAGGCCCATAATTGATTACAATGCCCCTTTTGGGATGTACCTTACCAGACACCTGCAGCAACTGGAAAGACCCCAAAAGTACCTCACCAAGAGGATCAAAGGGCTCAAACAGATGCCATATGCTGCCCGGTTAAAGAAACTCCAGCTCTACTCAGTGGCATACTGCCTGTTCAGAGGCGATCTGTGCCTGATGTATAAAGCCATGTCCAACCCAGAATTAATGGACATGCTGCACCTCAGAAAATCCAAATCCCATCGAGCTACGTGCTCAAGAGACTTGAACCTCAGCACTGAAATAAATAGGACATGCTGGAGGGACAGATTCATAACCCAGAGGCTTCCTTCACTCTGGAATAAAATCCCAGTCCAGGTTAGGCAGAGTCCCTCATTGACTCTCTTCAAGAGGAATCTTGATGAGTGGATGGGAGCTCGTAGGTTTACCCCGGGTATCACTTCTGTGTCACTGTTAGACAGAGGCACAGTATACTAACCTCGAAAAAGGGCATAGCAAAATAAATTTAAAATGGGTGGCGAAAGCCAAACACATTCTGGCTAGGCTTATAAATGCCCTAGGGCAGATAGCCTAGTATGAACCTATGAACCTATGGATGTAATGGTGGTATTTTGGGTTGGTGAACTTTTGCTAAGTCTCATGTGGGGAGATGTTTATCTGCTAGCCAGCTCATTCTGTATTTGGCTTACAAACTCTAAGAAGGACCAGCAGTCATGGGGCATTTATCTAAGTTGTATCAGTCTTCATCAGTATTGTTATGCCCAGTTCATTGAGGTACCACCCTTTGCCAATTACAGTCTTCAGCATCCCCACATCCTCAATGGAGTTGTTTTTTCCAGCTGACAATAGCAAAAGTATTATTCTGACTAGTTTCAGTACTCTGCTTTGTAGGGTGTTAGAGGTGCAGAATCTGCCTACTCTGGGTCTACTGACCTGGCTAGACAGGGACACTCTATCGAGGTTATAACATGGGTGGGCATTGGTATTCTAATGCATTTTTGAAATATGTGATATAGCTCCTGAGCTGTTCTTTCTTTCTTTTTTTCAGGTTTGGTGCATGAGGTTGTTTTGGGGCATTTTCACATCTCATTAGTAGCTCAGAGAACATCCATTTGGCCAAACAGTATTAACCCATGCTTAGATCCATCTTCAATTGAAGTGATTACTAGGGGTTATCCAGTTTGTTTTGTGGTCAGTTTGCACTGAATTTGGTCCAATTGATTCAGTAGATTGGAATACCTTAGATTTTATTGGTTTGTTTTGGAGACAACAACATTTGGAGGTTGCTCAAGTGTCAACTGTTATCAAAGATTTGGAAGATGCTGAGTGGCTGAGTGGGTTCACAAGCTTGTAAACCATATAGTGGGCAGGTCTGCCCCATCTTTAGGGTTTCAAGTCATAGAGCATTGGGACTTGCAGGAAGGAGACCCATTGTAGCTTTGACCAGACGGTGTACAGTTGTTGGACACTGGCCACACTTTATTGAATGTAAATTTGTCATTGTTTTTGCAGAAGTTATTGTAATTATTTTATTAAAAGAAAAAAAAAAGACAAAAGTGAAAAGGGTTTAGTAAATTTGTTTGTCATATTCTAGTTATTGTTTGGGTATTTTTATGACCGGTGTTTTGAAACATTTTCATATTTATTGCAAAAGTTAGGTAATTTAAAAAAAGATGCAGTAAGGAGGAAGCAGAGGATGTGCTACATATTTTGCTATTTTTTGTGCTTTGTCGGTTATTCAGTAAGGTGGGGAACAGGCTGTTGCCTGGTAGCCTTGGGAGTCAGATGATCCTCCTTTTTGTTCCTCCTTTTCTGGTTCTTCAGGACTGTTTTGGTGAATTTTGGGAGTAAGAGTGAGTGCAAAGATTGCAAAGCCTGTCAGGGCCAAGGGTGGCATGTTCTCCCCCCCTCTTCATCTTTGTTCCCTCTCGTTTCTGGGCATTCACTGCTGTTTTGGTGAAGTGGGTACAGGGGCTGCACTCCAGGGTAGCAGATTTGCAAAGAAGTTGGTTTGCATGGCCAAGTTTACCAGGGAGGCAGATTCTGAAGCCACTTGTTGAGAAAAGAGGCTGTGTAGTATGTTGGTTGGGCACTATCACTGCGACTCTCATTGGAGTAGTGCTTAATATGCTGATGTTTAATAAAGAAAGTCACAATGGCAGTTTGGAGTGGTTATTGTGTATGAGCAGACATAGCACAGATATTTATCTATAGGTCTTCTTCTACTTCTGTTTCTTCTTCTAAATGCCACTGAAACTTACTTCATTTATCACTACAGTCTTATTAAAAACAAACTCACAGAATGTAGTACAAAATCACTGGCAAAGATTAATATCATAAAGTCATAGACTATGCTTACCACTGATCAACAACCATTGACTCATATAGTGCCACTGATGATGTCAAATAGCTGACAATACCATAGATGATATGGGTTTTGCATTGATGAAACTGCCTATACCCACTTCTGCTTCCACAAGCAAGTCCAATTCACTGTTCTAATGCACTTAGGCAAAGGTTTAGTGATGTTGCAAACTTCGGGGATGAGATTTCCATCTAAGCTACAAAGCATTATTAGCTTACCCTTCTCATGTGAAAAGCGTTTAGATAAATAATTTGTAATAGAAATGATTAAGATAAACTGCTAGACAAACAGAAAGAAATAAACATACTCTATAATGACCAGAAGTGAAAGAATAATAGCACCCATATTCACTAAAATAAAACAGACCAAATGGCTTATTTTATCTTGAATATGATTTTCAACTGAGATATGTTTTCAGCTTACTGAAGGAACCAGCTAATTGGAACTCTGAACAAAAAATAAAATAAAATAAAATAAAGTACAAAGATATCTAGAGCAAACCTCATGATGCCATTTTAAATTAAAAAACATTAAGTCTATCCCCCAGATTCATTAATCTTCCGTGCAGGACTAACTTAGTCCTGCATGGAAGTGCCTGTTTAGGAGCATAACAGCAGCGCACCATGCATATTAATGAAGGCATGCTGCCCGAGCTCCCAGGCTTACACGAAGCGTGTACGAGTGCAGGGGGCATGTCTGAGAGCAGAATTCACAAAATAAACATGCCCCTACAATGTAGAACAGCAGAAAGTGTTAAGAAATTAGCAAGATTGCTCATAGGTGTCCGCATATCCCCACCAACAGTCCCCCATCTGTACAACAGCAACAGTACATATAAATAAAATGAAGAAACCCTTTTATTTATTTTTTTTAAATCCGATTAAAGCTAACCGTAGGTGCGTGGGTGTGCCCATCGCTTAGCTACCGTTAAAGCAGCTTAAAAGGCTGAAAAGGATAACAAGGAAGATATATACAAATTAAACAATACAGCAATAGTGTAGTGGACAGAACATCTGCCTAATGAGCAGGCATTCCCGGTTCGAGTCCCACTGCAGTACAGTCTATTGGCAAAGCACATTATAACCAATTGTTTTGTTGCAAAACCCACTAAATAACACATATTTATGAACTAGAGTACTGCAGGAAATGCACATGTGAAGTATCAGTGTCATAATGAATAAGGCATTTGTAAGCAGGTCTAAGCACAACTAAGCAGTAGTAAGCATATGTAAGGGCTAGTAAGCATGTTTATGTGCATTTGTGCGAGGGTAAGCACTGCCTACACAGATTAAGCAATCTGGAAGCTAACTGAGTATAAGAAACTGTAACTGGAAGTTAGCAGTGCTTAGCTCCACGCAATCACGCGCACACCCACTTACAACTGCTTTAAAATGCCTTAGTCACTCTGTATCCAATGGCTTGTTTTCTGCCCAGCATCAAAATAAACAGCCTCTGCAAGTCTCAAACCCAGGACCCTGTACACTACAGTCACAGTAGTTAACCACTAAGCCATCATAGCAGTACATACGATTGAGGTTTCAACAAACAAATCCTCACCATAGGAAAATAAAACTGAACATGTGAAATAAATCTATGTACAGTGTGATGTTGTATAACCTGCTACATAACATAAATATGTGAACTGGAGTACTGCAGTCAGGCCAAATGTGAGGCATTATTATAATAAAGTGTTGAAGTCCCCAGGACCCCATATAGTGTACGTACACATGAATCACAGATACCAGACACAGATATAACATGTAACAAATAATAAATCAATGTCAAAAGGAAAATATAATGCTAATTAGATATTAAGCAACGCTAAGCATTGCACAGGTCACTTTACATGGTGTAAGTAATGTGTAGGCCGGCTAACTCAATCTGCCCAGTGGTATGTCCCTTTAAGCAATGCCAATATTAGGTAAGCAGGAGTGCCCATAGCTTAGCCTTTTCAAAACCGTCCAATCATGGGAAAGTGTGGGAATTCAGGTGTATTTAAACCCCACAGGCACCAATAATTCCCATAACTGGTTGTAGTTCCCTACTGTAGGCAGAATTGCTGGAGTTGGAGGAAGGCACTCGATTTAGAGTACAGTGCTGGGGCACCCAGGAGTCCAGATTCATGGTATGGCTCCTGGTAAAACACCATGAGGAGAGACTACTGCAGGGCCAGTACCAGGGCTCTCAGTATAAAGTGGAGGCCTGGAACAGTCTTGCCCATGACCTCACCAGTGCCACTGGTATCCCCCAGACTGGTGAGCAGGTCAGGCATCACCATGCTGACCAGAAGCAGCAGAGGAGTGATCTCTTGGACCAGTGGATCCAAGAAGCAAGGCAGATGGCCGATGCCCCAGCACTGAGTAAGTACCCATTCTACTACATAGATAATGATTGCCTAGCTTGTGTATACTATGGATAGGTAATGGCTAAATATCACTGTATTTCTCTGACAGCTGCAGATGAGTGGGCTGCGAACCAGCAGGCCCATGCTGCTAGGCTGCAAAGGCTGCGTCGAGTGGCAGGTTAGTAATATTCCTGCATGTAACAAAGAACAATGCAGGACAACCTTCCGGTAAAAAACGATGATAACACAGCAGGAACAGCCCGGAACCAACGTTGAAGCACAATCACCGTTTATTAAAATAAAATAAATTAAAAGCAAAGCATCCAATGTTGGGTACGATATTGCCCAAAAGTTCCGTCTAACAACAAATCTCGTCTTGCTTTCAAAGCATATAAAATAAAATATTTCATTCAACAGCCGTTTAAAAAAAAATAAAAGATCAGTTAGTCAAGCGCTTTCGCCCAGGCTCTCCCGGGCTTTTTCAAGATGCTTCATTCTTGTACGTCCTCTCTTTTTATAAGACCACATGGTTGTTTAATTGATTACTTAATTGTTACGTTTAAGAAAAAGGTTCATTAAATTTAAAGTAGTACCCTTCATCTAAAACTTAAGGTACTGAAGCTCCTTATTCTACTGCTGACTACATTAATAATTTGCGTAAATATACACAAATTTTACACCATGTGTTAACCTTTCGTGATTTTATTTATTTTTATTTACTTTGTTATAAATAATTTGTTCTTCGTAGGATGTTATTTTTGGTTTTAATTCAGTAGGATGCAGATTTAATTTAGTTTAGTACCACTAGTGCGCCCATTGAATTCATAAAATAGCTGCTAAATTCTTTTGGTGCTAAACATTCGTGGGGTTTGCCATATGTATATTAATAGGTCAATCCTGTTATACTAATACCCATGCATTTTGTGGAAAGATGTGTCGAAATAAAACTACTTGTTCTGGTTCTAAAGTTTCTGTCAGTTGGTATTACTTAATGACTGCTTTATGATTTAAATTAACCATTAGTTTACTAATAATAAGTACCTTCACAACCTAACCTCCATTCTCAATGGATTATTTTTTATTTTTTATTATTTATTTTTTATTTGTTATTTTATGTTGTTGTTTGTTATGATTGTTATCTGTTTTAAAAATATAATAATACTAAATTTATGTTCAAATTCATTAAATCTAAATGTTATACTAAGGAAATAAACCCACAACCAACAATATTTTATATAAAATTGTTTTATGTCTAGTTTAAAAATCTTGTAACATTTTAAAATAGATATATATAATAAATATTAAATATTAAATATTAAATATTGAATAATAAACATTAAATAGTTTAATAAATAAATATTAAATGTTAACTATTAACTATTTGTAATTAAAAATAACTTTATTAATCCAATATATGAATATATAAAATTAAACTCCTATGACCGTATAGGACACTTTTGTTAAGTATCTATATTGTTATATTTCTGTAAGTTCTTTTTAATCCTATTAGTTTTATAACTTTGCTCTTCTCTGTTTTAGCACACTACTTATGCTAATGCCTATTATTCCTAGTCTTAACATTCTGAAAATTCATTCATTTCATAGGTTTAGACATGAAAAGTTTTTTATTACAGTCACCATGTTTATTTTTAATCAATATATTGTGATGCATCACTGTATAAATTAGAGTTTTTGATATGATTCTGTTTCATGTAGTTAGATATTCGAGAGATCGAATGTGACAGCTGCTTAGAATGTTCATATTTTTCATTTTTAAGATAGTGAATGATACTGCATGATAGTATATGGTAGGATAGTATGTTAGATTGTTTTAAGCTTTTAATATCTTAACATTTGATATTTCCAATATTTATTAGCATGTAGCAATGCACTGTCTGTTTAAATTAGAGTTCCGCTATAAAGTTGGACAGCATATGCTGCCTTTGAGATTTGTTTGGATAATGTCAGCTGTGAGAGCTGATTACTAATTGATGAGTTAATGGTTTTAACAACAAGATTTGATTGGAAGTTATTTTATATATAAAGAATGCTGGTACTTGCTTTAATTGATCTGATGAAGCATGCGCATAGCATGCGAAAGCGCTTATCCTGTCATTTGCATTAGAATAAAAGAAGATTTTAAGGAATTGTTCTCGTGGTGTATCCTTACAGTTGTTTGCTGATACTGTTTCTTGACGTTTTTGCTGGTAGGATACTTTGGGAGTCAACGATATTTTTATACTAGTCATATATATATATATATATATATATATATATATATATATATATATATATATTTACATATATAGAAGATATACATGTGACTACACATACACATGCAGAGATATGTACAGTAAGATACTTATGTAGAAGGTGCACACTGTACAGTCCAGAGGTATACACAGAATCCCTTAGTGCAAAACATGTGTACCCTGCCTGACAATATGGATGTTAACAGCCATGTAGATGGGTATAACACATAATGACTGGTATACATATGCCAACATAGGTTATGCAGTCACACACCCCTATCTGGCCTGACATGTAATAACCGATGGTACAGGGGTGCCATGGCCACATACTTCCCACTAGATATTGATATACATCTGTACAGTATCACACTGCTCTGTCAGACATACACAACTGTTAAGGGTGGCCTGGCAGCAGTATATCTGGCAAGTATCTGCACATGACATCTCACTGGGTAAGTATAGTAAGCTGCTAGGCATGTAACAATGCACTTTGTAGGCTACAGGCAGACTGGCTCAATACTGGCCTACATCTCCTATGGGGGAATGCACATGTACCTGCATATATAGCAGGCTGTACAGGCATGTCACAGCACAGGGTAAGATATGCCTCTGTGACAGTGCATAACCACAACCAATGAGAACACAGCCACAGCCACAATGGCAAGCTAGCATAATATTACAGTAGATGGACTATCTGTTAAACACCATCCTCATATGTGCCACTCACACACTAACCCTACATATACTGAGGCACTACACAGTTTGGTCTGATGGCTGACTGTGGTATGGGGCATGTGTGTGTTTGGCCCTACAAACATGTAAGCCAATATGGTAACATACAGTGGAGCAGCATGTAACATCAGACAGGACAGGACCTAGAATGATGACAACTACCACAGTCTGTACACAGGCCAAGGTACATATTAACAATACACACACTGTCAACATTCACCATAACTACACAGACCTCAGTACTGTACAAACAACCACAGTATGTCCAGGTTATGTCATCAAATATAACCACTATTGTACATAACGTGTAGCAGTCTGATATCTCACTGGCTTGTTATCAGATATGATGACACCAATTATGGTGTACAGCACATATGCACCTCTTAATGCATGACATATGTATAAAGGTTGACTGAGTTGTGGTTGGAAGGACATACACAGGGCCAATACTTACATGTTGCTGTGATAACAGCATACATTCACTGTTGTAATAGGGTTTTTTGCAGCATATGTCATATGAGGGATATCCAGTCAGTAACTGTCATGGCTTACACCATCTACAGACTGCAGTCCTCACACTACCTTCTGCAGTTCACAGATACATGTTCTGTGGGTAACACATGACACCAAAGGCACCACACACTGCCCAGTCTACAGATGACCACACAGATGGGGAGTCCTCATAAAAATACAACTGACATGGCAGATATTAATACATGTAGGTTAGCCATATCCACACACACCCTGTTAAATCAACATTACTCCGAATGCAGTATAGCACCTACAGTCTGTAGTCAGGTTAGGCACACCCCCCTCTTGTGTGTTGGCCTGTTTCCACAGTGTATGTTGTCAGAGGTAAATCCCCACTCCATCTGAGATGCTGTTTGCCAAACAACAAAACAAGTTCCTGCTCACAGTGACTGAAAAGGACCAACACAAACATGATTTTCCTAGATATTGGAGTGTGTTTCCATGCAACTGGCTATGGGAATGTTACCACAGCTGTTCCATATGCAATCAGCTAGGGCAGGGCTGCAATGTGTGCAGAGGCCATCAGCTGATCATGAGCATTACCTAACCACATCTGCCAGTGAGGGAGGCAGACAGAGGCACCGGCAAGTCAGGGAGGGGTGGGAGAGTAAAATCTAAGCATGTTTGTGTCACACACCTACCAGCACAGGGTATCAACCCCCTGATGACTAAGTACTGCTATCACAGTCCTATGCAGTTGTTGGATGCGCCACATAGGTTACCTGGTGTGGAGTCTGCAGAACATATATGTGATGTTGAGTGACATCTGCAACAGGGATATGGTAGTTATATGGTAGGTGTTGTACACGTGCCTGTCTGCATGAACAGGTGCCAGCATCAACACAGCCACACTATCACAGGGATGCACACACATTAACACACTTGGTAGGGCCAGGGATACAGCTCATCACTAGTGAGATTATAATAATGATGGGCAAAGGGTATGGGGAGGTGTCTGACATCAGACAGCATGCGTCCATATGCCATTGGGGGTTGTAGTGAGTGCGGATGTGAACATACACATCATACAACACAAACAAACACACAGGGTGCCAGTACTGACATGCATGGGTGCATTTCTGCATGGGTATGTGGTGGTTGACTGTGGCAGATGGCTATACAAGGCTAGGTGATGGGTATACCTTGGCATCAGGCCACATGACAATGGTCTGCATTGTGGCTCAGGCCTGTGGTTTCTGCATTTGCTCACACAGGTGGGTATTGTATCCACCATACAGCCACCTGGGTGGCTATTGCGTGTGGCCAATGCTGCGCATTGCCTGCCATATTTGTGTTCCCTAGTCAATGACACGGATGGTGTCTGGGATGTGCACACATCCCACATGCATGTACAGTGACATGTGGAACTGTACCTGAGGTGTCGGGCCTATGTTGTGTACACAGATTATCATCAGATGTGCCAGTCGTGGCCACCTGTGGTAGGAACTGGTAATAGACAGCAGGTTAACCCTGCACCTACATTGATAGCATGCTACGAGCATTCCCTGGTGTCAGTGGCATCTGTCCATACAGGGCATATTTTCAGGCATGGTATGTCCTTTGTAGGTCACATGTGATGGCACCACAGGTGTTGCAGGTGTCCAGTGGGGAACATGGGGTAGGTGCACTATCTGCATGATTGTGCCTTTTAGACATATGGACAGGGTGCCATGCCCTCTGTAGTCCACTGCAATCACTCCATAGTTACTATCAGTCACCAATATGCAGTGTACTACACACATATTGGCTGTTGCCTCGGCATATGTGTGTGTGTGTGTGTGTGTGTGTGTGTGTGTGTGTGTGTGTGTGTGTGTGTGTGTGTGTGTGTGTGTATGTGACATGGGTTGAGAGTGTGCTCTGGGTAATACTGGGGCTGCTAACTGGGATTACCTGGCCGTGATGTTACATGTATGGGTATAGATTTGCTCCCCAGCCTCTTGGCTATTTCACATTTGTTATCCCTGTACAGTGGGCATTGTGTAGGGCCACCATAAAAGACATTTGCAAAACCCACCCCACATTGGGCCCAGGTGTCACACACTCACATCCACCTCCTCACAGGACACAAGTTACACACACACACACACACACACATCTTGCCTGGTAGTTGAACCCCTACCTACCTAATTTAGGTACACTACAGCACTATGCAGTTATAGAACACACCACAGAGATTACTGGGGTACCCCTGCCCTAAAGATGTATTTCTCGCTGATTGACATCAGCAGCCTTGTTAAAGATGAGCATTTGAACTGTAGGGAGTGTGACTTCCCTAAAATGCATTGTTCTCTACACAGACAGACAGACACACACAGTTGCCATGTCAGGGAATTGAACTCCTATCTAAGCAATTTATCACACTACGGCTGTATGCAGTTATGGGACACACCATCGAGACTACTAGGATACAACTTTTTCAGGATGTATTACTAGGTGGATGACATCAGCAGCCTTACCAAAGTAGAGCATTTCAATTGTAGGGAGTGTGACCACCCTAAAAAGCATTGCTGTCTACACAGCGAAAGTCAGCCAGACACACACACACACACACAGCTCCCTACCTAATTTATCACACTACAGCAGTACGCAGTTACAGGACATGCTACGGAGATTACTGGGCTACATCCTTCCCAGAGGTGTAATTCTTGGTGGATGACATCAGCAGCTTTGCCAAAGTAGTGCATTTAAATTGTAGGGGGTGTGACTACCCTAAAAAGCATTGCTCTCTACACAGACACCCACAGTTGCCATACCTGGGAATTGAACTCCTACCTAACTATTTTATCACACTGCAGCAGTACGCAGTTATGGGATGCTCCACAGAGATTACTGGGATACAACCTTTCCAGGGATGTATTTCTAGGTGGATGACATCAGCAGCCTTACCAAAGTAGAGCATTGCAATTGTAGGGAGTGTGACCACCCTAAACAGCCTTGCTTTACTCAGACAGACACTCATGCACACACAGTTGCCAAGGCTGGGGTTAGAACTCCTACCTAACTAGTTTATCACACTACATCAGTATGCAGTTATGAGACACTCCACAGAGATTACTGAGATGCAACTTTTCCAGGGATGTATTTCTAGGTGAATGGCATCAGCAGCCTTACCAATGTAGAGCATTGCAATTGTAGGGAGTGTGATCACCCTGAAAAGCATTGCTCTCTACTGCCAAGGCTTGGGTTAGAACCCCTACATAACTATCTTATGCAGTACGCAGTTATGGGACGTACCACAGAGATTACTGGGATATAACTCTCCCAAAGGTGTATTTCACAGTAGATTACCTCAACAGGCTTTTCATAGTTGGGCTATGGGGAGGGCAGTGTGTGTGCATGGGTCATAACCCATTCATCTAGAGGTTGACATGCTACATGCAAGCACAACCTGGGTCATATTCCACAGGTACGTGTATACAGCTGCTAGATGACTACTTCCTTGAGCAGTCATGTTGCACAGCTGGCACGTTTACCACATACTCTGTAATGCTGACAGATACCGGTGGCTAGTATCTGCAGTGTGTGACATCAGACCCTCGTGTGGTTGTAGCCCTTTGGCTGTGTGCTGGGTGGGAGAGCCCTGGATGGCTCCTTGTCACAGTCACCCTCCACACATCTATGTATGTCTACCTTTGGCTTATTATAGTGTGTAGTCCTTACATATATGCCTGTATTCCTATCCACTGTGTGGGCAAAGCACATGTGGTGCATACTGAGGAGTGTTTGCACTAACATCTGTGGCTGCCAGATATGTCTGGTCCATTGGTTTTTACAGACATGGCCTTCATGTGTTTATGTGAGCATTCCCAGTATGACCTTTCAATATGTTTTTGACTGACATTGCCTTCATTACTCTAAGTGTGTGGGAATATCCAGTATGGCCATCTGTATTGAATGTGTGGATCGGGTCCAGGTAGTTTGCACTGCAGTGCTGACCTTTGTGTTGTACACCTACAGGTAGCATGCTGTCTCTGCAGGGTATCCCTCAATCATTTGGCATGGACTGTTACTACATTTCTGCATAGGATGAAGGGGGACACCTGACTATTTCTGCATTTCTACACAGTATTGGGGGTAGCACACCTGACTGTTACTATATGTCTACGTAGGATGGGGCGGCACACCTAACTATTTCTACATTTCTACACAGGATTGGGGGGCACACCTGACTGTTACTATATTTCTACGTAGGATGGGGGGCACATCTGACTATTTCTACATTTCTACACAGGATTGGGGGCACACCTGACTGCTACTATATGTCTACGTAGGATGGAGGGGCACACCTGACTATTTCTACATTTCTACACAGGATTGGGGGGGCACACCTGACTGTTACTATATTTCTGCATAGGATGGGGGGCACACCTGACACTTGTACACATTTGCTAGGGCTGTACTGGTATGTCAGGTACTCCATTTCAGTCTGTAGTCTTACCTATCATGCTGGCTAGAGGCATACCAGTGTACTAAAGATCTTAGCTTTTAATTACCTACATATTAGTTTCTAACTTCCTAGCCTTCAGAACTGACATCCCACTGCCTGACCCACTGTAGTCGATCTGTGTAGGCTGGGGAGGAGGTTACCCATAGGCCTCATTCAGAAGCCATAGCACAGCCATTGTTTGTGTTTGTCTACACCTGTCCTGCTGGCTGTGACTGTTGTTGGGTATGTGACCCCCCCCAACTGGCATGTGTGAGTCACTTACCTTGTGGGTGTCCCAGTATTGAGGGTGGTGCTGCACGGATGCCTATGTTGGATGCACATAGTACACTCCCTACACATGGTTAGGCACAGGTAGTGTAATGCTTGGCATCCTTTTTACTGTATGTGAGAGTCGGACAGAGGTGTTATTCCCTGTGTCCCTCTCGTGCCAGTGTATGTGCTATGCATTGCCTCTTTGCCAAGGCCAGGGCATACTGGGCACACCTCCTTCTGCCTACAGGGGCAGGCTCAGGTTGTTCCTCCTCCTGGTCACTCTGTGCCTGTGCAGGCCTTGGCAATGGTGGGGGGCTGTGTGGCCCTGCGCCGTGCTGTTCCTTCTGCAGCTGTTTCCGCAGGATCATATTGTGTAGCATGGCACATACAAGGACAATTTGGGTACATGTAGCTGGTGAGTTCTGCAAGGCTCCGCCGGATGTGTCCAGGCACCGGAACCATAACTTGAGCATCCCAAACACACTCTATTACAATTCTTGTTTGTGCATGTGCCTCATTATGGAGTTCTTGTTCGTTTGTGTGTGCAATTTCTGATGGGTGTCTTCAGCCACGGCTCCAATGCAGATCCAGCATCCCCCACTAGGTGACCATGTGGGATGTCCCCATTGGCAAATCTCTGGTACAGCTGTGTCAGATGTCAGATGTGAGAATCATGATAGCTTCCAGGGCAGCCAGCACACATGTTCATTATTATGCCCTGGGCATCACACATGACCTGGCAGTTGATGGAGGGGAAGCCCTTGCGGTTGATGTAGACCCTACCCCACTCACCGGGTGGTGCTTTGATGCATATGTGCATGCAGTCTCTTGCACCCACTACCTCAGGGTATTCTGCTATTTGGTGGAAGAGAAGCATATTGCTGGCCAACGCCTCACGGGTGTTGGGGAAATATACGTGCTCGCTGACATGGCATCCAGGAAATGGTGGAGTACACTGGATGCTAATGCCTGTGAAATCCTCATCATATCCCCAGTTGGCCTTTGGAAGGTACCTGTAGCTAGTATTCTTAAGCCTACTCATACCTTGGTATCCACTGGGATGGGTTCCCCTCTGTTAGTTCTGTGTGTCAGGCGTGGCTGGCACAGCTCAATAATTTGCTGTAGGAGGTCCCTGTCCACCCTATAGTGCTCCACTAACTCCAGCTCATGTAGCCCCTGTGTCTGTACACTCTTCTCCATCTCCTCACTGTGGATTGGTTGGCAGCATTCACATCCTTACCACCCTCAGCCTCTTCCACAAGTTGTATGATAGCTATTGCAGCCCCTATCATTTTGCTGTTGTGAGTGTTAAAAGTTCCCCACTTGTTTACACTGGTGGTGTAGAGTGTGGGAGAAAGCAGAGGGGAAGGTATTTGCTTAGTTTATAGTAGTGTTCTGGGCTGGGCTGCTGCCTGTGTAATTGGCTGATTCTGATACATTTCACCTGACACCTTAGCTAGTTCTCCTAGATTATCTTCCTACTGCTGTTTTCCCTTCCCATTGCCTTCCTGTTTAAGCCCATGTGTGCACCGTTCAAACAAGTGCTCAAATGTGCACACGGCTCCTATTTCCAAGTTTAACTTCTTTTTTCTTCCTGTAAAGCCCGGTGCATGGCACGCACTCCTGTTTAGGCTTTGTAAAGAGTGCTAAGCAGGTTTAGACACACCCCCTAGCTTTGCTAAGCTAAGCTAGGAGCAAACCCGAACCACAGGGCTCCAATCCGCTTACAGTATGCCTGACACCCCCCCCCATGATGTCACCTAGCTCCTAGGCTTGCACCAGGTTATTCCTACTCTTATACTGCTGGGACCTGACTCATGTGCTGGGGAAAACTGGGATTCACTATCCTTCCCCTCATTTGCATAGGATTGCCTGCTAATGCATAGTTACATGTCTCACACTGAGCCTCCCCACTTCGCAACCACTACTCACTGGCCAGATTGTCTTCTGCCTGGCATTGACTTGCATGGCAGAATACTGATTTTAGTTAGAATGCTTATTTTAGGTTTATTTTATTATTTCCCCCCCAATCCCATTTGTGCACTGCTGCCCTACGCTTAAGCAGCCGAGATCTGCTAAAAAAAATAAAAGTTGATTTTTTATTTTTTTTTTTTATTGCAATGCTAATGGCCTTATACTTGGCCATTAGCTTGCTTACTACATGATATGCAGCCTTTATTTGGAGCTGTCATAGCTCTGTTTTGGATTTTGCAGAAATGTACTCGGTTGCTAATGATTACTAAGGATCCTGGCAGATTGATTCAGTGCTAACTTCACCCCCTCTCACCCCCTAAAGGGTCCATCTCAATACCGAAAGATTGCCAAATTCTGGTAATCACAGCCACAAAGGTAAAAAACGCACTCTCCAAAGCTAAGAATACAGCATCCATGGGACAAGATGACATCCCGGGCAGTATACTACATGAACTGCAAAATGAACTGGCACCTCACCTAAGTGTCATGTTTAATCATAGCCTCACCTCAGGCTTCATGCCCACTGAGTGGCACACTCTGCAAGGGGGATCCACCTTGGATCCTGGGAACTACAGTCCCATCAGTCTGACAAGCCTGATCTGCAAGGCCATGGAACTTATTATCATGGAACTTATAAACCAAGACATTGGCAACCTTCAAACACTGGACCCCATTCAGTTTGGGTTCGTGAAGGGCCAATCATGTCTCCTGAACCTGATTGACTTTTTCAAATCAGTCTCCAGAGCTGTGGACGAGGGTAAGGCAGTCCACACAGCCTATCTGGACCTCGCCAAGCCTTTGACACCATCCCCCACTCTAGAATCATAGATAAACTTACTAAGCTGGGCATAAATCCTTACGTTACTTGATGGATTGCTAACTGGCTTACTGACAGAACCCACACTGTAAAAGTAGCTGACTCTAAATCCATCTCCAGACAAGTGACAAGTGGAGTACCTCAGGGTTCAGTCCTGGGACCGCTCTTGTGTGGCATCCACTTCTCTGAAGTACAGGCCAACACTAATGGACTCTGGCTAACAAAGTTTGCAGATGATTGAAAACTGAGAGCCATTATTGAATCCCCAAATTATGTGGATATTCTACAAAAGGGCCTTACAGAAACAGATGCTTGGTGTCAGAGCCATGGGCACAAGCTCAATGCCAAGAAGTGCATAGTTATCCCCTTTGGGAAAAAAACATGTACCAATGAATTTCCACATAGGTGGCAGTACACTAAACACCGAAAGTGTGATAAGAGACTTAGGAACACAGGTGGACAGTGGTCTCACCTTCAATAATCACATTGTCACAACAGTCAGGAAATCCTTCTATGTGGGCACACCTCATTACTAAGGGCTTTTCATCCAGAAAAAAGGAGGTCATTGTCCCACTGTACTCATCCCTCATTAGACCCATCACAGAGTACAATGCCACATTTGGTATGTACCTCAAAAGACATCTGTAACAACTGGAAAGGCCACAGAAACACCTCACTAAAAGAATCACAGGCCTAAAGCCCTATGCTGACTGACTAAAAAAACTCCAGCTATACTTTGTCGCATATCGTCTTCTCAGAGGCAATCTCTGCTTAACATAAAAGCCATGTCAAACTCAGAGCTGTTGGACATGCTACACTTAAAGAAATCCCAATCCATCAAAGCCACACACTCCAGGGGCCTAAACCTTGTCATCACAATGAACACAACATGCTGGAGGGATAGGTTACTGACCCAGAGACTCCCCATATTCTGGAATAGACTGCCCATGCATGTCAAACAGAGTGCCTCCTTGGCCCTCTTCAAAAGGAACCTTGATGACTGGATGGGTGATAGGAAATTTGGCCTGGGGATCACATCAGTTGCCCTGCTAGACAGGGGTCCAGGGAAGTAAATATTGTGGGAAGAAATAGCCAGGGAATTGTTATGGCTAGGTTTGTACAGGCCCTAGGGCTGATAGCCTAGTATCAACCTATTAACCTATGAACCTATAAACAGTTACAAATAGTGCATGTACATTTCTGTTCTATTTCATTAGGGCATGCTGTGGTTACATTTCAAACAGCACTTTGCAAATATTTTCAAGCAGTTTGATATACACATGACATACAGTTCTAATACATTTGTAATACAAGCATCTTGTATACATCATGTTGATATTCACAAATGACATATAACTATTTACAAAATTCCAGATAGCTGTTTTGGCAGTATTTCCTTTCGTGACACATAAAAATGGAACTGCAGATTCTTCAGTCACAAAGGCAAAATGTTTTTAAGCTTATGTACTCAAACATCCCAGACTATGGTGGTGATTCATTCAAACCATTTCCAGATCTACAAGAGGTGCAGCTGCTGCTGGAGTCCATCAGTAAATAATATGAAAAAGCTAGGGGTTAATGTCAAACACCTTTTGAGGCACTGTTACAAAGAAGGAATGTTTCAAAATGTAACTTTGTTAATAGTGGGTTGCTTGTTTGGCATGTTCTTTGGTTAAATGTTTGGCATGTTCTTTGGTTAAATGTTTGGCATGTTCTTTGGTTAAATGTTCTAAAGCTCTTTTATATTCTGCTTCTGCACATCATCATAATTTATCGAGTAGGGAATTAACCATTTTTCACTGTAGCCCTGAAAATGAGACTGGACTTTCTACAATGCAAAAAAAAAAGTTTACTAAAATAAGTGGGATTGTTCATGAAATAATTCTAAACTTTAATATTTTGGTGATCACAAGTAATTGGGTTTTCCTTTATATTAAGTATGCAGATATTTTTGAAACTTAACTGAAAATATCACCATTACTTTGTTATGATACTGTATGAAATTCATAAGAAACAGAGGCATGAATGATTTGTGGACTGCAGGATGGTTTGTTTACGTGGATTTATCTATGAAAGATAACATTTTATGTTATTTTCTGGGCATAATTATTTATGGAATCAAAGTAACTGTGCATTCTGGATCCCAGCTGAAAGGCTGCTACTTTTGTTGGAAGGTGGGTCACTTGGTGAAGGTGTGTGCAAACTGGTGAATTTTTTGTATCTACTGAAAGAGATAGTTTATGTAAGGATTGTGAGGCAAGATATACCAAATGCCATGAAATGTGGCATTTCTAGGTAGATTGTTTAGAAACTCAAGTAATGGTTCTTGACAAAGCTATTGAATTTCATTACTTTTCTGATAAGTTACTTGAATGATTGTCTCCTGGTGCTGTCATTGAGAACATTGTTAATGACATAATTTCTACAGCAAGTGATACCCATGGGAAAAAAAAAAGGTGTTACAGTCGGTTGAAAAGGATGTGATGGATGTTGAAATGTACAACAGATATGATGTATTATATTCAAACACTGATAGTAAGTGTTATTAAGGAAGATGTGAATTGTGTTTCAAAATGAAAGCTGCATGGGAGTTGGGGGAGTAGTAGAAAGAGGAAATTGAAGAGTCTGACAGGTAAACATGTTCTACTTTTAAATGTCACTAGCAATAAAACCTTGGCTAGGTGTAATATGTGACCTTATGTCGGTTAAAGAAACTAAGTACTTATATCAGTTTCCAACAAGATGAAAGATAAATTAATGATTTTGAATGACAGGAGCTGTAAATGCTGAGATGGACTGCTAATATGGCCCTTTTTGGAGTTGCTATTTTAACAAATACAGATATTCCATTGACACTGAAAGATTTAACCATTGTTCTTCCAGACACATGGATAATATGAGGTTGCTTGTTTAAATGTCTTTTGAAACTGTGTAATATGTATAATTATTATACATATAGAGAGCTCATAGATTTGTTGAATGATTTGTGAAAGTATGTCTAAACAAAAACTATAATAGTATGCGCTGGGGACTTTAACTGTGATATGGAGGGAATGAGGTTGTCAAAAGATTAAGGGAGTGGCAAATTGCTGTGTGAAATATAAGATAGAATTACACATTGTTAAATAGGATAGTTATACCTACATGAAGGGACTGCAAGTGCAAAATTTGATTATGTCTTGAGTAGTTCAGTTTTAGAAACAGTAAGCAGGTAGAGAAAAAAATGGATCTTCATGCTATAAAGCTGTCTATATGAAAACTGGTAAGATCACAGTACAACTTTAGGAAGGGAGGGGATGTTTTAGACTAAATGCTAAATTTATACAACTAACAAGATCAAAAAGTAGTTTTTATACACCGTTGGAGACTACTTGCAGATAAGAATGGGTTGTGTTGATTGGAAATTTTGTTGGCATGAATATAAACAAAACTTGAAATGAGAGTATCTTTACCAGAGTACAAGAGTTAAGAAAGAGGATGAGAAGCACTATATGGATTATTTAGAATGACTGCACGATTTTATGCTGACCAAAAATTGGGATTATATTAGATGACAGCATAAAATTGAAGCAAAGAAGAAATAATAGCTGAATAAACAGAAACATATCTCTAAAAGCTAGGAATAAGAAGTTAACTCTTTATTATCTGAGATTTTTTTCAGAATGCAAGCACACACATGTTAAATTATTTTATTCCATTCAAAGCACAAAAGCTTGATTCAAATAATTGATCTTGAAAGACGGAAACTCAGAATATTAAATTCAACAAAAGCAAAGTGTTTTTTTACAGTGGTGGAAAGCACCCCCTGCATCCTGTTTGTGGAGGGCAACATCACCCACATCTACTTGTTAATTATATACTAACTCCCAGATCACACTAAAGAGGGGAAAGGGCAAAATTCCATGCTCCGCTTTGCTGCAATCTCCAACAACCATCTATTGGCATTGATGAAATTCTTATATTTTCAATGTAAAATGCTGGTAGATAATGAATTTGATCATTTATCAACTTTACAATCAAATGCTTGATACTTGGAAGGTCAAGTCACGCAATTACCAATACCTTACCAGGAAAGTCAACATGCCAGAAATATATTTATTTGTCATTTGTTAAGTGGGTTAGTCCAACTGAGCCAATGGCCCATTTTCAGTAGAGACCCGAGGAGAAAAGCTCCAGACTTACAGGTTGAAGTATTATTTGTTTATTTAACATTTGTCAACCAGGAAAGTCTGACTTGGAACGAAGCCAATTTTCAGCAGAGGCCCAGGGAGAAATGCTCCAGACAAACGTCTTTGTAATGTGGGAGGAAACCAGAGCACCCAGAGGGAACCCACACAAACACAGGGAGGACATGCAGACTCTGCACACAAGGCAGCTGAGAATCGAATCAGAGAACCTCTTGCTGTGAAGCAACAACGCTACCACAACACCACTACCCCATTACATATACAAGATACAAAAAAGTTGACATGTGCAGTAAACATAGTTTATATACAAACCAAAAATAAAGTAATTATATGAAGAAGCATAGTCAAAACAAGTACTTTCTTAAAACAGCCGAGCAATAGCAAGTAAGCATTTTCAATACAGTGAGCGGTGACAAAAGGCAATGTACTGTGGAATAGATGTTAAAAGATGAGTAGAGGAGTTTACTTACTCTAGTATGAGGCGAGAGTGAAACAGTCCTATCCTAAAGTGTAGAAGAGAAGCTGTTTAGACCAAGAAGGAAGTAATTAAGTAGGATCAAGGCAGGGGCAGAGTCTTGAGTCCATAAGGTATCATTTAGGTTCCATTTTGAAGCAGTTGGTATTAATAATACTGCAGACAGTTTGGGGAAGTTTGTTTCATGCTTGTGACACTGAGCTTTTGTATAGCAGTTTGCCTATTTTTTTTAGGTTTATGGATATCAAGAAAGTTCTGGTCAGAGCTGCGAAGAGAACGAGCTGGTAAATAGGGGGATACAAGGGATGAGAGAGAGGGACAGACAAAAGGTTTATTTAATAGTGTGTGAGTGAGTTGCAGCTGGGAGAGAAGCAGGGACTGGGGGAATTCAAGCCATTTTAGTTGTTTTAAGGCAAGACAATGGTGTGATTTGTATGTTTGTTTACTGGCAAATCTGGCTATATTGTTGTTGTTTATTTGAGTTTGGTTGGTAGGGATGCTTGGAGATGAGTTAAGATTAAACAGGCATAGAGAAGGCATGGAAGGAAGAAGGCTTGAGCTAGTGTGGATTTCGATTTAGGGGCCAGGAATTTCTTATGTCTAAAGAAAAAAAAAACATTTTCTGGTTTGTTTTTTAATGCACTGTTGAATCTGGATGTTGAATTTTAGCTGGTCATCAATTATAGTACCGAGGAGCTTGGTGTGTGATTCTGTTTTATTAATGGTGTCATTAAGAGAAGAAATGGTAAAAGTTGTTTTGTGGTGGGAGAGACATTTGGGAAGGAATAGTAGGAGCTTGGTCTTTTTAAGATTAAGTATAAGTTGGTGTTGTATTAGCCATTTTTCTACAGACAAAAATACATTCTGAATGATGGGATGTAAGTGAGAAATGTCATAGAAAGAGATGAGGGTAGAGTCACCTGTGCACTGTATCAGAGAGGATGTGGAGCATAAAGAGTTTAGGTTATTGGTGAAGATACTGAAAAGAAGAGGACCTAGGACTGAGCCTTGAGGGATGCCGGTCTGAATAGGTAAGAAGGGTGAGCAGATGGATTGCCATTTGACTGATTGTAGCCTGTTAGATAGATAGCTGGAGAACCAGAGGATTGTAGAAGAGGAGAGGTTGAGGTCATTTAGTTTACCAATGAGCTTGGAGTGAGAGATTGAATCAACAGCTTTCAAGAGATCAAGAAAAAGTCAAGATACAAGAAGGTTATTGTCCCTGGCTTCGGCTACAGTATGAGTGAAGAATATGAGAGCTGTGGAAGTACAATGAGTTGGCCTAAAAGCATGTTGTGTAGGGGTAAGGTGGTTATTACTGATTAGGTATTTAAGAAGCTGTTTATGTATACATTTTACAAGGATTTGTGAGGGTGGAGAGAGGATGGCAATGCATCTGTAGTTTGAAGGGTTGGTGTAGTTTCCTCCTTTGTGTAGATGAATGGTTTAGAATGATTTCCATACTTCTGGGACTGTGGATTCTTGGACAGATCTGTTTATTAGAAGTGAGACAAGACAGGCTATAGAGTGAGCTGCTAGTTTAAGACAGAGAGGAGGAATTTTGTTGGAAGAGAGAGAGAGAGACAGGTTTTATTTTAAGTAGAAGGGATTTAATGTATGTGGTGGAGACAGGGTTAAGAGAGAAAGGTTTGGTTTTAGTTTTGTGTTGAGAGATGTGGTGGGGGGGTTGTGAGTTTGGCAATTTTGGAGTAGATTTTGAATTGATTCGATGAAGTCAGCACTTAGTAGGGTGACAGTTTCTTGGGGGGTATTGTTGGGAAAGGGGTTGGGGTGGTAGGCACTCTTGGGTGCAGAATTTTGTTTATGGCGTGCCAAAATTTTTTAGGGTTGGAATTATGGGTAAGTTGTGCTTTATAACAGAATTTTCTCTTGTCTTTGTTGATGTGTTTTTTGAGAGATTTCTAAGTTCTTTATATTTTTGGTATTGTAAGCAAATTTAGTTTGTCACCATTGTTTCCAGATGTTGTCCCTTAACATAAGAGCAAGAGTATCTTTGGAGAGCCAGGGGGAGTAGGCTGTTTTAATTCTGATTTTTCTAAGAGGGGCTAGTGAGCTCAGGATGCTGAGATTATGATTAAAATGTAGAACTGCATCACTGAGGGGAAGGTCCATCAGTTATGACCAGTTCATAGAGGAAAGCATATTACTGAAGGTTTCAGCATTGAAGGAGGAAAGGTTGCAACAGTCTCTATAGAGATAAGATTTGTGGCAGGTGGTCACTCAGGGAGTCTGGTAGGATGCTGTGATTATGGTATAGGGTCAGGATTAGAAGTAAGAATGCAGTCTAAGGTGGAGCCGTTTGTATTGTTTTTATTAAAGTGAGTATGTGTAGTAATGAGTTGATGGAAGCCACGAAGGTTAATACTGGGAGTGGGAGAGACAGATGAAATATAAACTGAATGCCAAAACTCCCTGCTGATCATGACCTAGGATCAAGCAATAACATAGTGTTAATATTTGACATCCAAGCTGTCGGTAGGCAGGGACTGCTCAGCTCATTAAGTGATGAAACACTTTTTTACATTACACAAAATCAAATACAGTGACACGTGGAACTATATTAAAATTGCTTATATCATGTTAAAAATATCTTAAAAGAGAAAGGCCTGGCAACTTAGACAGTAAAATGAGAATATTGCCTAGAGTGTAAATGCTGATATTACTTTTCAAGTCGTTATATGCTATTCAGAGCTATCAAGCAAAGGGAGCCCCTGGCTATCATATATTAACAAGAGTTCTATAGGTCATTAAAAAGTGCATTATTACATTTATATGGAAGAATAGAGAAAAAATGAGAGGCCTTTGGCTATATGTCACACTCATTATAGCATTTTAACTGAAATTCTGTCAGTATATAGGTTATGTCTTGGGAGAGATGTATATGGTGGGGGAAAGGGAATGGCATGGATAAACTATCATTAATATTTACAGAAATCAGTAACAAAAATCAGAAAAAGAAGAATGCATGTTTCTGGTGGGAGATGTACATAAAGCAAATTATAAAACATTGCATGGTATGTTGATATATCACAGTTATATTTTGGTGATATGCTTATACGACTTAATACCTGAAATATATGATCATATTTTTGTTGTAAATTTGATTTTCTGGAGAAAATATAAAATGAATAGTGGTGCATGGCATGTATTTGCACTTAATCCTTGTTAATTTGCTTTAGTAATGAATACAGAAATATTTGAATTTAAGACTGAAAAGACTAATGGATTATTTAACATATTACTTGAACACCGTGTAGGAATTTTATATAATTACTCATATGATATTTGTGTCATTAAACTGTATCTTTAATTCAAAAGGTGATTGGCACTTTGTATAATACTGTAATGTTGATTGGTTTTTGTTAATTTAGAGAAGATAGGCTATATATATTTTAGTCATGTGAGGAAATTAAATTCTTGGGTATTATGGAGGGTGGAGCGTGATGGTTAGGGAGTGGAAAGATTTATTACAATGAAAAGATAATTTAACAATGAGGACAGAATTTGGTAGTTCAACCACATATGCAAGAAAATAGAAGATGATTTGGTAAAGCACATTTGGAATAGACTAGAAAAAGTCAAGAAAATATGAGAATTTCCAATTTATTCATAGGTTCATAGGTGTGTACTAGACTAATGGCCCTGGAGCCCTTATAAGCCTAGCCCATAGAATTGCCCTGGCATTGTGCCGCCCGACATTACTTCCCAGTGCCTCTATTAAGTAGAGCCATTGGAGTGATCCCCGGGGTGAACTTTCTATTTCCCATCCACTCATCAAAATTTATCTTGAAGAGGGCCTGTGCGGTGCTCTGCTTGACATGTATGGGAAGTCTATTCCAGAGCACGGGCAGTCTCTGGGTTATGAACCTGTCTCTCCAGTGTGTTCTGTTGATTGTTGTAATGAGGTTGAGGTCTCTGGAGCATGTGGTGTGGAGGGATTGGGATTTCTTTAGATGTAGCATTTCTAACAGAGCTGGGTCAGACATGGCTTTGTAAGTCAAGCAGAGATCGCCTCTTAGTAGATGACATAAGACAGAGAAAAGCTGGAGTTTTTTGAGTCTGTCCATGTAGGACATGTGTTTAAGGCCCAAGATCTTCTTTGTGAGGTACTTTTGTGGCCTCTCCAGCTGTTGCAGGTGTCTAGTGAGGTACATGCCAAATAGGGCTTTATACTCAATGATTGGCCTAATGAGGGAAGAGTAGAGAGAGAGATGATGACTTCTTTCTTCCTGGATGCAAAACCCTTGGTAATGAGATGCACCACATGAAGGACTTTCTGACCACAGTGGCAATGTGGTGGTCGAAGGAGAGGTTGCTGTCAACCTGTGTCCCCACATCTCTTATAATGCCTTCAGTGTTCAGTGGACTACCATTGATGTGGTAATTTGTGGAAAATTAGTTTTTCCCAAAGTGGATGACGACGCATTTTTTGGCATTGAGGTTAAGGCCATGGTTTTGACACCAGTCGTTTGTCTCAGTGAGGCCTTTCTGTAGAATGTCTGCATCACTTGGGGAGTTAATAATGGCTCCCAGCTTGCAATCTTCTGCGAACTTGGTCAGCCAGAGTCCCTCCATGTTGGCCTGGACTTCTGAGAAGTAGATGCCAAACAGGAGAGGACCCAGGATGGATCCCTGTGGGACTCCACTCGTGACTGGTCACCAGTCTGACTTTGAGTCTGCTACTTTCACAATGTGGAATCTATCTGAACCAATTTGCAACCCATCTACTAATATAAGGGTTGATGCCTAGTTTGGTGAGTCTATCTATAAAAACAGAAAGATCACCTCTGATCTTTACGTGGTTGGGCTTAATGGGAAACACCATCTCTGCTTAAAATGTGTTTCTTCATGTATTATTTTATTAACTTATTTATTTATTTTTTTGTAATTGTGTGCATTGGTATTTATCAAGTCCATGCAGGCTTTCAATAATTCTGTTCTCCTTCATGGTGTCCCACATAAAAGCTATCATATGGGTCTATAACATGTCATCTGAACCTATTTTCTTTATAGGATTAACAATTATCAAAACTACCAATTAATTAATTGACTGACAAATCACATGGGTTGTTGCTGCAAGTTAGCCAAAGGCTGGTCAGTGGTGGCCAGCCGTTCCTGTAAAACTGCACTAACTTTTGAAAGTCATCCCTGTTGTTGACTAGTACCTGCAGTGACAGTTGTACTGTTTTCTTCCAATATGATATTGTGCTTATCAAAGATTATGGCTGCATTTACCAAAGCTTTAACAATTTCCTCCATTTTGGAACTGACTACAGTACCTGTTGCCCACATAAGGATTATTAAAAGTTGCAGAATGCACAGTTAATAAGGACAGCACTAAGTCATTTAACATAATAGCCTCTTTTCATGCTCAGGTTACTCTAAAATGGCCCATTCTTTCAGGTGGTACAATTCTGCCACACCCACAACTAACTAACTAACTAACTAACTAATTAATAAACTATCTAACTAACTAAAATCTTTTCTACAATACTTGGGGGTGAACCCCCTTCAAAGCACTTTACATATAGCTTGAATAGGGCAAGCACAGCATCCTCTATTGGGTTATCCATAGCAAGGATCAAAGATTTGCCAAAATTTGCCAAAATATGTGAGATTTCATCCTGATTTATATGCAGATTATATGCAGAGACCATTGATTTTAGTAGTAAATAAAGTTCAGACAAACAGGAAATAAGCTATTAACCCACAAAAACAAGTAACAATATCTACAGTCTTTTATCAGTAAGATTTCTCAGGGGTAAAATCAGATATAGCACTGCCAAACAGGGAATTTACATTGACAAGATTATCAAACAAATCCCCAGTCCTTCAGGTGCCTGTATCCATTGACTAGGCAGACACCAGCCTATTACAAAACACCTACAGTAATTTGTAGAATTCCTGTTTTTTCATGACTAAGTACAGACAAGAGCAGACAAGGGTGAAAAAATAGTGGTCGTGAACAACAAAGATTATGACAATTCCCTAATGAAAATGTTAGAAGACACAAGTAGATATCAAAAGGTTAATATAAGTGAAGTCAAAGATAGTTTTCAAAAAAAATAGATGTAGCTCTTTTTGATATGTACAGTCAGGGTGAATTTGATTATGAGAGTTACAACTATTTATTAGTTGAACATCCCAAAATGGCTTCTTTTTTTGGAATTCCTAAAATACAAATGCATCAGAGACTTCCACTATTCAGGCCCATCATTTCAGCCAGACATTCCAAAACTGAAAACATTTCTGTTTGGTTAGACCATGTTCTTAATCCAGTTGTTCAAAAATCCAAATTTTATTTAAGAGATTCATGGCACTTGTTAGAAAATCTTGGAAATTTGGATGTCAGCCTAGATGTTACTAGTCTTGGTACTTTAGATGTTAGGTCATTATACACCTCTATAAACCAACTAGAATGTGTTGAATACCTTAGGGACTACCTGACTGAATATACAGATTTTGTTAGTACCAAAGTTAACACTATTTGTAGTTTAATGAATTTAGTATTAGACAACGTTTTTTTTTTCAAATTTAACAAAAGTTTATACAAACAAATCTCAGGAGTAGCCATGGGGGCAAGGGTGGCTCCCGCTTTTGCAAAATTGGTCATGGCTAATTGGGAGCAAAAATTTTTAACTAGACATTCTAGTTACCCCAAAATACAAGTCTATTACAGATATATTGATGATTTATTTTTTTTATGGACAGGGACTTACAATGAGTTCATTGAAATGGTGGAGGATCTCAACTCTACTACTGATTTTTTGTAATTTAAAGTGAGTGGATTTGGTACATCTATTTCATATTTAGATTTACATTTAAGCATTGACAGGGAAGAAAAATATACAGAAAACCTGTTTTTGCTAACCTGTATTTGCATAGGGATAGTCTACATGCAACACACATGAAAAGGGGTGTTGTTAAGGGTCAGATGATAAGACTCAGTAGACTAACGACAGATGACAACACATTCATTGGTGAACTCTCTTTTCTAAGGACCCTATTCTTGTCTAGAGGATACACATTAGACTTGTTGAAAAGGATAGAGAAAGAAGTCATGGTGTTAAGAAAAGGAGTGGCTTCACCTATTTTGTTATCTAAAGGCATTTGTATAGGTTCAACACCAGAGGTTGCTACCACTGACGCAACTAATTATATGACAGCGTTTCCTTTACCTATATTTAATGAAATGTGGTTTGTTAAGGAAATAATTGAGAATAATTGGAGAATTTTATTGGGCAACAAGGATTTGGCTGCTTCAGTAGGTATTAGACCAAAATTCACCTTCAAGAGAGAATGTAACCTTAAGTCTATATTAGAACTAGGTAACAAAAAAGAAGACAGCCATCTAAGGCTAGTTAGTACCAAAAAAGGCACATATGCTTGCAAAAACTGCAAACAATGTAGATTCATTAGTAATAGTTCCTTTATTACTTTAAGACATTTGAATTACACTTTTTGGGCAAAGGACTACTACAATTGTAATACAGAGTTTGTAGTTTATATTGCAAATTGTGTTTCGTGTAACCATTACTATATAAGAAAAACTATAAGAGTTTTAAAGAGGAGGATTTATGAGCACAATTTGGCTATAAAAAATAAGGATTTTTCGAACTCTTTGGCAAAGCATGCTTCTACATGTGTAGATTTTAAAAAGTTTGAGTTTTTTGTTATAGAAAAGATAGACAAATTTATGTTTGGAGGTGTTTTGAATAACATTTTAGAATGTAAATAAGCCTTTTGGCAGTTATTACTTGGAGCTGATGATGTACCAGGACTGAATGAGTCCATTAATCTAAAATGTTTTTTAAAGAATAGATAACTTAAACAAAATGAAAAAATGTTTTAGATATATTAGTAATATGAGTATATGTACATATATATTTTTTAAACACAAGTTAACAACTTAGTTTTTATGTACACACAAAAAATGTTTGAATAATGAGGTCACTTCCTGTAAGATTCGATATAAAAGGAAGTAAAGGGTTAGACAGATTTTTTTCTGAAGAAGTTTACTAAATAAATTGTGAATGAAAGCTCTAAACAACTTGTTTCAAAGTGGTCATTGGACTTACATCTAGATTTCAGTTTTTTGGTTTCTTGGTTTCTTCGTTTTGGTTCCTAAGTAGAATAAATCCAATTCAGGCAGACTGGTTCTTCTCTCTAGTAAACAAGGTTTGCTTCTACACTGTCAGACTGCCTTTCCTTCTACAAAAAGCCCCAATGACTCCTCTAAGAATTCCCTCTAGGATTATACCCAAATGAATCCAACTCATTTTGGCAAAGAATAACTTTAATATATAGACTTGAACAGCTGCCCCTCATTAGCTTCAATAACTGTTTTCTTCCTGTAGCCTCTGTATCTGCCTTCACTTACACTCCTCAAAATGTATATTCTTGGCTCGGCAATGGCATGCCTTTTGTCTCTCATTCTCTCCCTTTGGTTTAATCCTGTCTAGCAGTTTATTATATTACAATGTATTATTTAATAAAGTTACCAGTGTTGCCAGATACAGCTGCTACATGATTGTTTTAAGGTTCCAGGGTGGAAGTCATACATTTTGTTGTTCAGCAGTTGTTGCATCTTAATGCAACAACAAGAACATTTAATTTTTTTGAGTGACGGGGTACTAATTTTGCAGCTTTTATAAGTAATATTGTGCCACTTGTTTTCACGGTATGTTTTTTTTTCATTTAAAAATAAGATTTTCATTACTGCTACAACATTAAGCAGATTTATTTATAGTGCATGCATGTGAATGCCTCTTTGCCAGACCTATGAAAATGGTGTAGAACTTTCTTAAAACAGACTGCATTTATCTTTTTAAGCAGTTTTATTTATATCTAAAATTCGCATTAAAACATACAAGATTAATTACACAACACAGTGGAGTTCATTGAAAAACATTTACATCTGTCAATACATTTTAGTTGATGCATAAAAGGGAAGGAAACATGCTGTGCTTTTCAAATTTAGATATATTACCAATTACTTTCCACTTTGTAATCAAATTTTTGTTCAGTGAAACAAGAAGAATTTCAAGCTTTTCTTTTCAGCTTGGCGGTAAATATATTATTGAACAACATCTTTGTATTAAGAAGATTTCTTCTTCCATTTATTTTTAGAAATGAATTGTATATGTCTAATAAATGTGATTCTGTTTGTCACGACACAAAGCAGTAAACAAATACTTTGCATATACTCATTTGTGTTGCTTAACTATGCACTGTGACACTCTAAATCAGATAGTATTTTGTCTTTAATATACAGAAAATAATCGTATGAAGTAACACAGTTTAGAAATCAGCCTCATAGGAGACTGCTTTAGAATACCTTAGAGCAAGACTTTTAGAATTCCAGTCCTGGTTAAACAATTTTCTTTCTGTTTAATATTTGCCATTTACTTTTTGGAAAATTCTGTTTTTCTGTTACTATCTAAAAGTATAATTTGCATAATAAGCATAATTTGAAAATATCATATTTACCACTGGTCACATGTTTGAGCTACTTTAACAGACTTCTGTTAAAAAAAACAAAAAACAAAACAAAACAAAAAAAAAAAAACAGTATAAGCCAGCTAGCTGCTATAAGATGCAGAATGTAGATGATGATTTTGGAATGAAAGCTTTCCTGTCTTTTTTCTACAGCATTCAGAGTGCACAGGTGCACACGCACACACACACACACCCACACACACACACAGACACACACACACACACACACACACACACACACACACACACACACACACACACACACGTATAGTTCCATTAAATATTAAAATTCACTACCTCATTTAAAGTAGGTAGCTAATATCCTTTGAAAAACAATTGACATTGACACATATTCTTTATATTCTAAATAATTTTTCTTATCCCCTCCTCTGATAGCAACACTTTGTGCCTAGAAAAAGAGACTAATTAAATATTTTAATGGAACAGTTCTGCAAGCATGCCACATATGATTTTTCTTTTTATAATTTTAAGAGTTTGAATGCTGTCTTGTATTTTCTGTGATTTTACTGGATAGCTCATATTACTTGCCTTATATTATGTATAAATGTGAACCTATCAGGACTGTGTTTCCTGGAAGTGTCATATAGTCCAAAAAAGTCTGAAGTCTTTTATTTTTGAGACAAAGGGCCAGATTCTAAAACAAAGTTTGGGACAGCGCAGCATGATAAAGGAAGATTTCTGCACTTCAGCTGCGGACGTGATTACAGAAAACAGTCTGGAATCTGTCTGAGTAAGTAAATATTCAGCGTAGGATAATTATGGATTATGCACACACCAATCAGATTCCAAAACACAAAGCACAACATGCATGCTCAACACAACATAAATGAGGCAAAGTGATTTACTGACTACAATCCTTCAACGAATGCCATATTGAAACCCAACAAAAGGAAGCTATCTCTGACAGAAATCTATGGAATCTGTATTATTACTGAAAAATAAAAACAGAATGCAACTGTCAGTGAATGAAATACAACAGTCTGTTGTACTGCAAGCTATACAGGAAGATATACCAGTGTGTCCCAGAAGCTAGTTAGACAGTGGGCCACACTACAAATAAGCCAACTGTTAGAGCAGGAAACAATCAACAGGTACCACTTAGAAAGACAGCTGGAGCAGGCTTTGTGTAACATGTGCACCCTTCCACCCTGCACGTCTGTGCATACATTGCGAGGCAACCCAATTCCTGTTGACACCAAAGTCTGTCTGAGTTTAGGTATACTGGCATCCAGGACATGCCACTGGCATAAGGTAGATGCTGTTGGAGTGCCTCAGATAGCTGCGAGTTACATCCTCTCATAATTCTTGGCAGCAATGTGCACCAAGGTAGATGAATATATCCGTTTTCACTCTACAGTCATGGAGTGGCAAAATGTTATGAACTGGTTCTGCAACATCACCAACTTTCCCCATGTCCTCGGTGTAATTAATTGCACCCACATCCCCATTAAAACCCCTATGGAACCCAAAGCAGAAAGGTATTTAAATAAAAAAAGTGTTGTCCATCACTGAGCTATCAGGTGGTATACTCAGCAGATGGCAGCATAAGAAATATCATAGTGATACACCCTGGTAGTGTCCACAATGCTGCTTTATGGAGGTAAAGTGGTCTGAAGGCTGCTTTTCAACATGGTAAAATACCTGAGGGACTACTACTCGGTAAATACAGGAACACAACTGGGATGTAAGCAGAATACACCCTTGTCAACAGCATGCATGATAACAACATATGCTTTATTTCCCAAACACCAACATGCGACTGTGGGTTTCCACTTGAGTCATGGCTAATAATGTCCTACAGCCCTGTACAACCCCTGCTATGGATGCAAATAATTTAGAGAACTAATTTGGCATTTATTGCTTAATGTCATTATGCTCTTGACATAATCGCATTTCCATAAACAGTAAATTCAAATATATTTCATTCAATCTTATTTTTATTAATGAGGTCATTTTTTAAATGTTATACATAATTTCCTTGTTGTGGGTATTTATTGCATTTGTTGGTATTTAGCAATTATTTCTGAAGAAATGCTTGTATTAAATGAATGAAATCACTTAAAAAATAAATACATTTATGCAATTGCAGTGGATGTATTCATAATTGCATTGGTGGTTGTGGTCTTTGGAGTTATTGCTTTTCTTTCATGACTTTCCTCCTTTCTCATTTACGTTGCAGGAATCTTCTAGGGTCACTTGTAGAAACTGTCATCAGACAGAACTAATGGTCACATAATCAGAATTGGTGAGCATGTAGGTTGTTTTTTTAATGCATCCGTATTTTGATGCCCTCTCCTTTAGGATACTACACATCTTACTATATGTCACCTATAAGTTACTGGTCATCACTATATAGGGCATTTGAGCAAATTGCTTGGTAGATGTAATCTTAATATCACTGTGTGCATTGTATAATTGTCAGCAGATAATGGTCCTTGTAGGAAGTGTCCTATAGAACCAAGGTAGTTGAGAGCTCCACATAGCTGTTACACTGGTCTACATAGAGGGTAGTACCATTGTGCTATGACAAATGGAATGCGAATGAATGAAAGGTGAGTTATTCAGACTTCAGCACATATTATTCAGCATGTACTTCAGTAGGGGTACTTGATGCCTTGCTCAGCTGCATAGCTCTATAATGTTTTGTTGATGTATCCAAGCCACAGTCCTTTTCAGGTTGAATATGCATAGCATATTTGTAGATTGTTGTTTGGGGTCTATGTCTAGACCCCTTGTAATTTGGGGATCATTGCTGCTAGGGCCTGACACATATTTGAGAGTATTAATGTGCTTTGCACTGAGATCTGTACCAGCACTTCCCTGCCCTGTTTGATGGTCCTTCTACTGTACAGTCCCTGGTGTTTTAATACACAGGTCAGTAACATGTGTAGTCTGTCCTCTCTGTGTAAAAAATATAACATTTGGTAACAAGCTTTCCTGTGCCTCTCGGTGACTCATCTGAGTTACACTGTTCCTCTTCTTTCTGCACATATGCATAATTTACTGCAGTGACAGAGCTTGTAGAGCTGCCTTGATGCTGACGTTTGCTTTTTGTGCTATATGGTCTTCCTTGTGTATACCATTGACATGCAATAACCAGAGATTAGTTTTACATCCTCTTTGATGTATAGTATTTAGTGATTGATTTTTAGGCTCTGTGCATTCAGTTAAGTGTTTTCTGACATAGGATAGGATGACTTGGCTACTGGTCATCTATTCATCATTGACCAAAACTACGGCCGCAAATCAGACTTCATATGTCTGTTAAGGTTCTGTAGTTCTATGAAAATGTACCTTCACTCAGGCTTCCCATGTGTAACCCTGCAATTTACCATGTTTAACTACACCAATTTTCTGCAGTCTGCTCAACTGCTTTTCAGTTCTACTCTTCCTAGCTGCTAGAACTTTCCTTGGAAAATGTACTGCCAGTAATGCTGCATGATCTTTCTCAATATAGTCAGCTACTAGCAAACAGCCAATACTATTAAATATATCTTCAGCCTTTCAAAGCAGTCCATCACTCTACATTCACAGAATAAACTATGTCATAACAAACTACTAACAAGTTATATAAGCAATATGTCCTGAGTTTCCATTTCAGTTATCTTGAACTGAATGTCATATCTTATCTTTACAATTTCTAAAAAAAACAGCTTCATGCAATGACTTGAATACATAAACTACTTACAGATCAATGGCTTCAATTTACTCTCTTTCAAATTATATCTACTTCATGTTTGAACAGGCATCACATTACACACTAGGCTAATGTCCAGTTTAAATAGCTCAGTTTAATTAGAGATGCTGAGATTAATTTCCCAGATTTCTAATTGATCCTTTTGTGCTAAATTCTCTATGTTATATAGAGAGCACAGAGATTGGAAAAGGTAAAGACAATTGCAGTATAGTCCTTACATTTATAGAATAGCACTTATGGGTTTTGACCCTGTTTCTTACTGTTGAAAAAGCACTATATATATATATATATATATATATATATATATATATATATATATATATATATATATATATATATATATTTATATATATATATATATATATATATGGTTTACCTTCATGTGTGCGTTTTGCACACTGGCGAACAGCAAATATTCAAAAGGATGCAAACGTCAAACGCAAAAAGGTTCAAATGTACAATAAGCGAATGCAGTGACATTCGTTCATTGCAGATTCGACATTTTAGGGCAGATTGCACTATAGTGGGGATCGGAAAATTGTCACTTTCCCCACTGTAGTGCAGTCTTGGAGTTAAAATATTAAAGTAGGGGGGGTGGGGGTGTGCAACCCCCCCACATGGGGAGTGCAGTGGGGCTTGCCCCCCTGCTTTACACTTCATTACATTTTTTTTTCGACATTTATGTTTGAAAATCAGCGAATCTGCATTTTGATTTGCTGATTTTTGAACACTGGAAACTGTCACGGTTTTGTTTTTCAAAGTTACGATTCTCTCATATGAGCAATTGCACGAGCCTTTATAAAGGTAAACCTATATATATATATATATATATATATATATATATATATATATATATATATATATATATATATAAATATATATATATATATATATATATATGTCATAATGTACAGTAAAAATGTCAGAATGGATGAGAGCTTAGATCTTATTCATGTAAAAGAAATTGCTGGGTTAACAGTGGAAGTATCCAGGTTGAATGGGTTGTGGTTTAAAATTTTTAGTTTAGTTTAAAGTACCTAACCTATAAGAGCATCAAAAAGTGACAAAAAGAAGACATGCTGGTCAGCAATATTAGTTGTACAATAATAACAAGTCTATTGATAGTTATTGCAAGATGTTCTAGGTAAATAACCAACAAAGGGCTCCTGAGAGACACGCATGAAGAGATAATGTACAGATGAATGAACAGACTACAAAAAGGAGTTGCAGGCCAGAATGCCAAACTATTTATAGGGCAAGCCTTCAGACAGATTTCAGATCATCCCACAGATATGGAGTTCATTGAAGAATGTATTCACTGAATGAGAAAGTTTACAAGGCTTAAGGGTTTTAAACCGCATTAAGTGATTTGTAAGATGCATTCTTATAGAGCGCAGTGTTGGATCATCTTAATGAAAGCTGGGGGAAATGCTAATCCTTGATGGGTATAAGGAACAGTTGCTAGAAGTCTTCTTTACTTGGAGATGTTTTCCAAGCTTGAGCCCAAGTGAAAAGATTATACCTCACCATTTTGTGTCTGTTCTGGAGAAATGGACTGGACTCAAGACCATCAATTATCCAGACAGGGTGTCAGCCTTCTCTCCATACAACCTGTTATAGACTCCTCTCTGGGGTTGAGTCATGAAAGATCCAATTCTCCATGACTTCCTATGCTTTGCAGAATAAATGATTTGTCATATACTCAGTAAGATACCTAAATTGAATGGGAAACCTCAAATTCTCCCCCTCTCTGGCTTGTATTGCCCTTCTTGAGACTGGAGGAAACTTTTGAATTTGGTTATTGGCTAGGCTTGTAATGGTACATAGACTGACTTTGTCATACATGCAAATGAATCCGCTGTGTTAGAGGAGGCCTTATGTCTGAGTTTTTTTTTTTTTTTGAGGGGGTTGTAATAAAAAAGAAGTGTGCAAGCCTTTCTGGACATGTAGTGAGTATGTGAAGCTTCCACCTTGGGCACTGCTAATAGGAAAAAGCCATTAACAAAGGACAATCAAATATACTCTCAGAACAGGCTGTCCAGTAGAAGGCTGCATAGCTGGTGATAAAATTTCAAGGACACTATGGTAATGTTAGAAATGAATTTAGCAAAGAACAGATCACTTTTAAAAGTTTATATAGTTCCATGGAGAGAGGTCTTATAAGTTTATTATGTGTCAGTGTCATTAGGCTGTATAATATAGCAACACTCAAGCAAGGTTCCATAAAGGAAGGAGGCAGTCCATTGGGAAAAACACAAAAAGGAAGAAAGACAGTGCTGAAGCTGTGTGATGGGCATTGAAGAAATTGTAAGTGTTCCAAATCAGGCTCCCCAAGGTACAAGATGTCTATAGGGTAGTCAATATAGCAGTTTCACCTAATATCTGCTCACTAAAAGTGCCAATGATATCCCTGCTACAGAAAGTAAATCCCAGAAAGGCGACCGTCCAGATAATGTCTTGGGTAAGGTGTTAAAGAGTTGTGCAGACCAACTATGTACAGTACTTACAGATATATTTAACACCTCACTTGGTCTAGCAAAGGTCCCTCCATGTTACAAAGTAACGAATATCATCCTTCTACCCAAATAAGCCTCACCCTCCAGCTTGAATGACTTCTGGTCTGTTGCACTAACATCCACAATTATGAAATGCTTTGAGAGGATAGTCAAGAAACACCTGTCTGCAGAACTACCATCAACTTTTGATCCACTGCAGTTTGCCAACAGAGAAAACAAATCCACAGCTGATGCAATAGAGGTCACATTGCATCTTGCTCTTGAGCATCTGGAGAGCAAGGATAGCTATGTGAGAATGCTATTTATTGACCTTAGCTCAGTATTTAACACAGTTGTCTGTATGCAATTGATCAATAAGCTAGTACATCTAGGCTCAGCAAACACCTCTGCAGTTGGATCCTGGAGGCCACAGAAGGTTTGTGTGGAAAAGAATAGGTCTAGGAGCATAACACTCAACACAGGTGTTCCTCAAGGTTGCATTCTCAGACCCCCTATTGTTTACTATCCTAACCTATGACTGCACAGCAAACGTCAATACAAATCATATCATCAAGTTTGTCGATGACATCACAATCATGGGTCTCATCAGGAGAGAGGATGAGAGTGCATACAGAGAAAAGGTTAACACACTGATTGCCTGCTGTGCAAGAAACAACCTTGACCTTAATGTTAGTAAAACAAGAGATCATCACAGACTACAGGAAGCGGCAAACACCCCAAACACAACTCCTGATCAATGAGAGATGTTGGAAAGGATAAGCAGTATCAAATTCCTCGGAGTTCATATCTCTGATTATCTCTCTTGGTCTGAGAACACGTGCCACATAGTGAAAAAAGCACACTGACATCTCCACTTTTTGAGAAGACTCAAAAAAATGAAACTATCATTGTCAGCAATTCACACCTTCTGCAGAGCAGCAATTGAAAGCATCCTAACATACAGTTTTTCAGTATGGTATGGGAGCTGTTTAGTCACAGATAAGCAATCACTACAGAGAGTGATGAGAGTTGTCGAGAGGATAACTGGTATTAGTCTGCCTACAATCTAGGATCTTAAGGAGCCTAAAGAGAACCACCAAAATACTAAATGATGCAACTCATCCTGCAAACAGTCTGTTTATGAGCCTGTCATCGGGAAAAGATATTGCAGTATTCGATGCAGGGCAACTAGATTCAAAGACAGTTTTTTATCTGAAGGTGATCAGACTTCTTAACTCCAACATTAGGGCTGATCATTGACACGTCAGTATTTTTGGACTTCCCATTCACTCTGTGATATTATTTTATCTATTATTTATTAAGCCCAACCAACCATTATGATTTATACTACTAACCCAGGTGCAATATTTTTAATTCAGCTGCTACTGCTATGTGCTTGATCCCCCATAATGTGATACACATGTGCAATACTATCACTTGATGTTTACTGCTAGATGTGTATTTTTAATATCTTAACAAATATGCATTTCTAGGAATATATGTAGCTGTATGCTTAAATGTAGAGCTGATTTATAAGATGGTAGTAGTATTATTATATGTTGTTTTAAATTATAACTTTCTGTGTATGTGGTTTCTTTTTTGTCTGTCCCATGATGATCTGATTGCATGGAACTTCATTTATTCTGAACTTGTGAAGATTTAAATGACAATAAAGTTACTTTTGACTTTGACTTTTGACTTGATAATATTTTCTGCTTTTTGAGTCTTGTGGTCTAAGTATCAAGGGAGTTACAACAGAATGGTAATGTTTGTAATGCCTTTGTTGCTCCATTCCATTTTTTTTCTGGATGCTATACCATGGCTTTTCACTTATTGAGATAGTGAAGATTGTCACTATAACTGCAGAATGTACTGCTCCAGTGACACAGAGGAGAAAGCTCAGCTGAATCAGGTTTGATTAACAGCTCAGGTAACTGACGGAACACCAGGGGAGGGATGGGCAGTTACATGCAGCAATTCTTGATAGCAGCTGGGGATGCTGTATTGAGAAGCATAACCTAAAGAGGAGTAAGGGCTCTGAGCTGTGACAGAGGTGGGATGATATGCAGCCCACCCGTCTTCAAGCATTACCATGTAACCGCATTGAGGGGGAGGGGGTTGTGGGTAGGGCATAACAGAAAAAAATAACAGAGTGGTGATGCCAAGACCTCCTTGATGCCCTTAAGCTCCATTGAGCCAAGACTCAGAAAAAGTCTGCAGGGGGGTATGGAGCAGATGGTAGACTCAATGTGAACATGGTGCTCTGGCTAAAAAAGCTATAGCATGATGCAGGGAGAAAAAATAACAGAATGCAGCCAAGGTGATGAGGTGTTCATTATGATAGCCATAAATTGTCAATGGTTTCCTGGAAATGATCTGCACCACAATATAAAGTAAGAGTGAAATATTGTCTACATACCTTAAATGAGTTTAATTTTACATTCAGCTATTTCCTGTTTATTGGATTATTTATCGTTTTCTCAGTGAATGCAGGGGTCGAGATGTTTTTAAATGTTCGATTTCATGAAAAGAGTTCCTAAACTTGATCATTATTGTTTTCATCACAAAAGATTCTTTGAAAAAGTATTGTGTCAGCAGTTCTGTTACACACGGATACGTTAATATGTCTTTACAAGCATACCTTGTTTACGCATGTCTTATTTTGCTGCACTTGAGATAAGTGGGAGCACAAAGGCTTTTAGGTACAAAAATAACATTGCTCTGTGCTCATTTTTTATTATACATTCTACTTACAAGCTACCGCCACTTTCATTTATAAGACTTTTATTTCTTGACGTGACCTAATCTTGTTTGATGATAGAAACATACATTGATAACTGAAGTATGTCACAGTGAGTTTTTTTTTTATTATTGCATTCCCTGGTAGATGCTTGTGTCTTTGAAACCAATAGTTAGAAGCTGACACAGACCTTAGGTTTAATTACAAGAATTATTATTCCAACTACTTCTACATTTGAAGACAATAATATGCATCATTTAGAAAATATATGTTAGTCATTACTGTTTGATGCATTGTTTAATCAAACTCATTTCAGTGTTGTTTGATTTTGGAATACAGTCATGTTGCTCCTTTTTATGAATATTGCAGTTGAAAACAGAACAGATCTCCATTAACAGTCTGATTTTACAGACTGCTCTCTTTTGTAATGTGCATAGTTTTCACACTATGCATCTCTCTCTCTCTCTCTCTCTCTCTCTCTCTACACACACATATATATATATATATATATATATATATATATATATATATAAATATATATATATAGATATAGATAGATGTATTTATATCAATATCTACATCTACATTAATATTTATTTATATGCCTGTCTCTGTCTATATAAATAGATATACATATAGATATGCATTTGCGTGTGTGTAACCTGTTGGAGAGGTTGAATGATTTCACTGAATGTTCAAGTCTGGTGTAAAATATTTTTGACTATTTGATGGTTTCTACATTGCTTTGGAGAGCTAACTATTTTCCCCTGAAGAATCAATTGATTCTCTGAAAGTTATTAGAGTTAATTCTAGAGATCCATAGTGTGAAGCCTATGTGGGGAGGACCTAATGCCTTTAGGAGTTCTTTAATGGATTGTAGTGAGTGCTGCTGGGATCCACCAAGTTACATATACTTTTCTTGCTTATTGACACAAAGGGAGGTATGAATGGAGTGTGGGGGGATATGCCATTCCTGTCTTATACAAAAAATAAGAAGTGCTATAAAGCAGTCATTTATAAAGGGGGTGGATCATTGCTTGGACATTGCCCGGTCAAGCATATATGGGACTGTAGAGGGAGGAATGTAAACTAGATTGCTATCCTTAATGGAACAGAAGAAGACAACACAGCAAAGAATCACAGGGAATATTGGAACTTTTGGAGGAAGTCCTTATGAGTGTGCCTAGACTAGCATCATACTGAAGTTAGGGAAATTAAGGGAAATAGAAGGATGCTGGGGGGATTCAGACTGGTAGTTAGGAATGGCGAGAAATTAACAATCCAATTAGGATGTAAAGAATCATCACTAGGTTAAATTGCAGGATGTGCACATAGTAATGTTTTAGGAACATACTTCTTAACCTCTTAGCACAAGAGATCTAGACAAAACCAAACGAGAAGACAAAGCCCCAAAAATCAGGACACATTTTAACTATTACTCTTATGAACTTAGAAAGTTGCTTTAATAAAAGCTTTTGTATTAACATACATTTTCTGAAGGATATAAAATCTGAAACTCAAACATCATTATTTAGTGAATTCAGTCCTCACTGATTTGCCAGAAACCACACATTTATGAAGAACAGACCAAAAATCTGAGGAGAAAATATGGACATTCTGCAAAAATCTGATTAGGTGAGAGGTATGTGTAGGAAAAAAATGTCTTTGAGAGAAATGAGTGAGCTATCATCCACAGGCAATGTGATATTTTCTGAAGACAGTTGTGTGTGGGAATATAAACAAAGCAGCTGCAATTTTGGTAAAGAGACAGTTTAGAAACCAATACTTTGTGTATAAAGACTGGAACTGGCCATTTAATTTTATTGAAAACAGAGGTGAAGGATACGTACTTAGCTCCACAATGCTTTTTCAGTCCTAGAAGTGATAAGGAAGAACTGGTAACATTTATTTATTTTATTTATTTAACATTTGTTAACTGGGTTAGTCCAACTGAGCTAAGGGCCAAATTTCAGTGGAGACCTGAGGAGAAAAGCTCCAGACAATTTACACTCATGCAACAGATAAAACAAGTACATAGTGGTCTAATGTGCAAGCACATAACATAACGATATAATGTACAGCTCATGGCACAGTATTCTGTAATACAATGAAAATGCCATTACAAAAGTATACAACATATAATAGATACACTCAGTATTTAAAACATAAGAGATTTAGCATTAGAATAACTTTTGTGTTTTTAACACATGATGGTAACAAAATGAAATTACATGACAGAGAGAAAAAGGACAGAAAAGAGGTGATAGATCAAAACAGAGGAGAATATGAGTAAGTGAAAAAGTGGTCATGTGGGGGCTTGGCATGGGCAGCACCAAGTCTTTTGTACATAGTGTTTTAGTTCTCATGGGGAATGTTTCTTATATTGAGGGGGAGTGTGTTCCAGACATGTGCTATTGAGTAGTTATAAAGGGACTTTCCAATGTTCTTTTTAGGTTTGTAGATATCAAAGAGGTGTTTGTCAGTTGTACAAAGGTGTCGGAAGGGGGTGTAGTAGATACTAGGTTGCAGAGAGAGGAACAGGAAGAGGGATTTTTTAGAATGGAGTGTGTGATATGTAATTGAGGAAGTAGCAATTGATGAGAGAATTCAGGCCACTGAAGTGTCTTAAGGGAGAGACAGTGATGGGAATTTTAAGGGAGGTTAGTGGCAAATCTTACTATTTTATTGTATGTTTGTTCAAGTTTGGAAGGAAGTGTAGACTGAATATTAATAAGGATAGGGGCTGCATAGAGTAGATAAGGTAAGAGGAGTGACCGAGCCAGAGAGAGTTTGGAAGAAAGTGGAAGGAATTTTCAATTTCTATAAAGTAGAACAAGTTTCTGTTGTTTTTTTTTTATATATGTTGTTGGATGTGCATGTCAAATTTTAGTTTATCATCAATACCTATCTGTGGATTAAGCAAAGGACTTTATGACGGTGTACATTTGATTTCTTTTAGTCAGGAATTTTGATGTAGTACAAAGTGATGCATTAGACAGAATGTACAGAGTTGTGCAGGTATATTCAAAATTTGCAAAGTAGCTAAACTGGCAATTACAAAAGGAAGATCTCCAGTGTACCTGAAGTATGAATGAAGAAACAGAATATCCAGTTTAAAGACATATATGCATACAAACAACTCAGATTTTTTAGTCTGCGGATAAGGATGGGGTTGACAAAGTACATTGTGTCCACTTGCAAGAAAGGGAAATTTCAGACCGTTCTGTAGTAGATTCGATTTGGAAGAGTTTCAGCTAGAAGGAGACCTGATTAAATTTAAAGCAATATATCTGGTCCCACAAGATGTCTAGACACATGTTAGTTGACAGTTCCAAAAAGAAACTCAGTGTTTCAGGATACACTGGAATATGCTTAAAATGTTGTGGAGGAACAGAATTATGGCCAGAAAGGGAGGTAAAAAATAACTGAAATGAAATAACTTATGGCAGAAAGAAATGGGTAAGAGAAGAACAGATAAGGTGGACTGTTTGGTTTTCTGTGCTAAGGAAGCACATAGGGCAAGAATATTTAGGTTCTGGGCTTTATCGAAGATAGCAAGTGAGACTGGTATTAAATGTCTTGTGCCCAAACTAAAATCACAAAGAAACAACAGTAAAATTGATGATTAATTGGACACAAAGGATAAGACAGTGAGGTAAGTAGATGATTTTTTTAGATCTGTTTGCAAATTACTATATCAAGATTCCATTGCAGTGTTTAGTGGGACTATGAGGCAAATGGTGGGCAGCAGATCAGCTAAGACTGATGATGTCAGAAGGGATAAGATAATACTGGCCAGAGATATCACATATGCAGAAATTTCTGCTAGTGCCATTGCATGCAGGTATAAAACCATAACTGCAGCCCAGAAAACTAGGGTTTTATTAGAAGCTTGGGATTCTGAGGCTCTGGTATTGAAGACTGGCCACATCCATCAGGGCGTTGGGGGCACTCACTCATGTATTCCTTGTGGTTGATCTCCAGTTGAGGATGGGACACAGGGGAGGAGGCAGAATTATTAGCTGAGTCACTGCCGAGATGGAATGATATTCAAGCAAATCACACTGTATGCCTATCTTATCTGTCACAGGTGAACCTGATGCAAGGAGGAAGTAGGGCATAAAACCACAGAAACACTCTCAGCAGCATTATGATATTGTACCTGGATACTTCTGCCCCATGTAGAGAGGATAAAATAGATCCTGTATACCTGGGGAATGAAGAAAGGACATAGGGTTTGTTGGTGGTCAACTGCAGGAATCCCCGTGAAGAAATGCTGCAATTTGTAATGCAACTAGCAAAATGAAAATGTGGAATGCTACTAGCCTGAATGATGTCTTTTTACAAGTTGCTAAGTTTGCAGGTTTCAAAAGAATTGTGGACTCTTTTGAACTAAGTTTTGCGAGAACAAGAGCAGGATGTTGGAGGACACCATAATTCCAGTGCTAATTCAGTGGTCAGAGGGTTTGGATGATCAGGCTAACCATAGCACTTTTTCACTCATAAGCACTAGTGTTAAAGTGTTTGCCACAGTCCAGCTACTTGACTTGCTCTGTCTAAGCTTGTTAGTGGCTTTCTATGAACATTTAAAAAGGGGAAAAAGTCGAAGGACTAACATTAGATAATGTGTTTGAAGCCAATAATTATCTTACATGCTAAGTATAAGCTTTCTGATTCTGCTAATTGTGGCTTTCTGTGAGTGTAAATGCTTTTGGGTTGTGATTAGGTTGTCAAATAATGCTGTTGCTCTCACCTTGTAGCCACAACTGACAATAATTGCCAATGAGTGAGTAATGTGGGCAGTTGAGGTGAAAGAAGCGAAATCCTATTTTGCCTGTATTGTTCATACTGGCCCAAGATGCTCCTTCTTTACGAGTGAATCTTAAAGCATGCCCCTTTTTAGTTTTCATAGTATTAAATTATTATCGGATGACTATGTGCCCATCTTAAAATATGGAGATAAAATTAATGTTCATTTACATATTGTAAAGAATTATGTTTAATATGGGTTTATATACCACTACAATACATCAGTCATTATACCTTTTAGAGGGATGCTAGTTTTATAGGTTCATAGGTTCAAAGCTAGGTACTAAGCTATCTGCCCAAAGGCATTTATAAGCCTAGCCGGAATGTGTTGGCTTTCACCGCCCCCTTAGATTAGTTCCCTGTGCCTCTGTCCAGCAGAGCCATTGAAGTGATCCCTGGGGTAAACTTTCTGTTTCCCATCCACTCATCAAGGTTCCTCTTGAAGAGGGTTAGTGAGGAGCTCTGCCTAATGTAGATTGGAATATTGTTCCAGAGCATGGGAAGTCACTGGGACAGGAAACTATCCCTCCAGCATGTCCTATTTATTGTTGTGGTGAGGTTTAGATCCCTGGAGTGTGTGGCTCGAGGGGATATGGTTTTCTTTAGTTGGAGTATGTCCATCAATTCTGGGTTGGACATGGCCTTGTATGTCAGGCAGAGATCACCTCTGAGTAGGCGGTATACAATCAAGTACAGCTGGAATTTCTTCAGTCTGTGTCAGCTGGAGAGTCAGTTATAGCCCCTAGTTTGCAGTCGTCTGCGAACTTGATGAGCCATAGTCCTCCTGTGCTTGCCTGTACCTCTGAGAAGTATATGCCGAACAGGAGTGGTCCTAGGACTGAGCCCTGGGGAACGCCACTTGTAAAAGGTTTAGAGTCAGACCTAGCTCCTGCAACTTTTACCATGTGGGTTCTGTCCATGAGCCAGTTGGCAACCCATCTCATGACATAGGGGTTTATGTTCAGGCTGGTGAGCTTGTCTATAATACCTGAGTGGGGAATAGTGACGAAGGCCTTTGCGAGGTCTAGGTAGGCTGTGTGGACCACCTTTCTCTCATCTATAGCCTTGGTAACTGTCTTAAAGAAGTCCACCAGGTTTAGGGGGCATGATCTGCCCTTAACAAAACCAAAGTGGGTTGGGTCCAGTATTTGGATGTTTCCAATGTCTCTGTTAATGAGATCCATGATGATGCACTCCATAGCTTTGCAAACCAAGCTAGACAGGCTTATAGGGTGATAGTTCCCGGGGTCCACTGTGGCTTCACCTTTGTGGAGCAGAATAACTGTTGCTGTGTGCCACTCTGTGGGCATGTAGCCTGTGGAGAGGCTTTGTTCAAACAGTGTGTTTAGGTGGGGTGTTAGTTCATCTTTGAGCTCATGTAGGACGGAGCCTGGGACACCATCCGGTCCCATTGATGCTGTGTTTTTGGCTTTGGAAAGGGCTGTTTTAACCTGAGTGTCTGTGATTTCAGGGGCACTATATTCTTCTGGTATAGTTATGAGCCCTTTTGAGGGTAAGAGGGGGGGGGGTGTAGTTTGCACTGAACCTATCTGCCAGGATGTTGGCTATATCAGTCAGTTCAGTGTATTTTGTGCCATTCTGCACTAACTCTGAGCAGATCTGAGAATTGCCACTTATATTCTTGACATAGCTAAAGAATGCCTTGTGGTAATCTTTGGAGTCCATGGCAAATTTTCTTTCAAAGCTAGCCTTGGATGATTTTATGAGGGAACGTAGTTTCTTGCTGATACTGATCAGGGATGTCTTCCCTTCTTGGGATTTTACTCTTTTCTGTACTAGTTTCCTCCTTCTATTGTATAGCTTGTTTATGGCAGGGGTCCACCAGACTGGTTTCCTTTTCTTGGAGGAGTGAGTCTTGGTTTTGTTTGGGATAGCATGATCCATGCATTCTTGTAGGTGCCCGTAGAGTGCATTAGTAAAGGATTTTGCAGCTTGGACAGTGTTATCCTTTAGCATGGGGGCTTTGAAACTTCCCACCTCTGTCTTAAGTAATGTGAAGTTTACTTTTGAAAAGTTTTTCACAGTGGTTTCTTTGACTGGGGGTGGTGGCAGAATGTGGATATCCAGAGAGATTAGTTTATGGTCAGATCTAACCAGCGAGGGGTTGAGCTCCGGTGTGGTGATGACCAGGTCCAATATGTTGTCACCTCTGGTGAGATTGATCTTTTACACAATAGGGTGGTATAACATTTTTAACATTGTATATGTTTACTCAGCTATATTAGACAGCCCAAGCATCTTGGACAGGCTGTTATGAAAGTTGGTGAAAATAAAAAAAAATATATTGCAGTTTGATGTTTTGAAAAATATTTGCATATAGTACTTCTTTCCCTTTGGTACCAGATATCACATATATGCAGGAAAATTCTTTCTTTAAATGTCACAGTTGTTCGCCCAGCTTAGAAGAAGACACACTGACAAAGAGCCATACACACAATACCTAGGAATTACTACATGAAATATAATGTCTAATAAAAAAGTATTTTTATTCACTTAGGTAAAAAATGTAGCTTTATATGCAATAAAATGGGGACAGTTGCCTCAGGAAAGCACCATGAAGGCAATAATGGGATAGAAATGTGTTTTCCTATCATAAACTCTTATGGACTGCCTTATATCTGCAATAACTAAATTAAATACAGGCAGATGTAATACAATATATGAAAAAAAATCTGTTTTGTTTTAAAATGCTGCTAGTAGGATTGCAGTACCTCCTCAATTTTGGAACAGTTGATACCATGATTCATCATCTTCTATGTCAAAGCTCTAATAGTTCATTTCTACTTTTATTTTGGGAAAGTAACTTGGCAGAAAAAATATTCTTGTGGCAATAGCACCTATCTTTAAAACATCAAGAAAGTTCATTGGATTTTTTTTTTTCAAATTCGTCCTCAGTCTAGCTCAAAGAAATTGTGATTTAGATACATTATTCAGAGGTGACAGTTGTTAGCTAATAAAAATATATTTTTGGAGAAAGGTTTCACATATGTAGTAGTAGTAGTAGAAATCATACCACTTGATATCTTCATGACCAAAACATTTAAAAAGTGCATTTCTTTGGTAAAATATTCCACTATAAATTTGATATTAAGTACACATTTGTCAAACCATCAAACAACAAAATGTGTCACTATTGGTACTGGCAAATTTACGTAAAGTCTTATGCAACAACAAAATCTATTTTTGATTCACAAGGAATATTTATGGATTATTAATTTATGCATTTTTTTTAAACTGGACTTAATGAGATCTTTTAAACTTGGATGGAATGTAGGAGGTATGAAGACTCTTTCAGCTACATTACATGCTGTGATGACCCACCTCTGGCCCAGTAATCAAGGAGCCTCAATCCTTACCACTAATACCAGTGAGGGATGTACATTGGGAGGATGACAGGTACAAACACACTATCCCCAGATGCAGCTCTCTGCATCAAGTACAATTTCCCTTAAGACCACACAGAGACCACAGTCAGTCCAAGTCTGGTTTCTCCCTCTTTCTCCAAATCCCCAATAAGACTCCCCACTGGGAGAACTACAGAGTTGAGATATCAGCTGAGTGGCCAAGCCAAGACCTTCAGCACCCTCTCTGTCCAACCAGTGCTTCACATCCATGCCCAAATAGCTGACATACACACTCTTTGAGATCTGATTTATACACAAACACACACACACACACCTGGGAAAGGCTGGCACAGGCTTACTAGCTATGCCCCCTTCTGCCCAGACTATAAGGTAGTTATCAATGCCACCAGCCAACTCTTTAGCAGCTACTTTAAGGCCTTTAACAAAGGGTGTCCAGTCTTACTGTATAATGTTACCATCAACACAAATGGTAGTTTGACCAAGAGCAAGGCTATTATGAGTGGCCCACAGTGTCACTAAATAAGTATGCAAGTACTCACAGAACTTAAATATGTCTCACAAATATCAGCCACAATGAAAGGTTTAAATTTATTTAATAATAAATAATAAATAGAAAAAGAAAATAATTTATAGTTACAGTTACATCAGAGTTCAAAATCACAGGAAATATTTAAAACAATATTGCAGGACAGTCTCAAATAAATAAAGAAGAACATCTAAATTGAGCTTAGCTATATTCCTAATTGCAACTAAAAGAATTATACTGTTCCCTAGACTTACTTACGGAGCAAGCAAGACAGAAGTGGTGAATGGATCTTCTTGTCAGAGACTTGCCAAATTAATATCCCAAATATTACTGCTGGGTTACTTGCAGAATGGTATCATTTCTTGTCATCTTACTTCATTTCCTGGGCTCAAAACCACCATTGATGCCAGCTAGTAGCCTTTTGCATCTACCTGCAAAAATACCCAGCTCTGTTAGAAATGCTACATCTAAAGAAATCCCCAACCCTCTGCACCACATGCTCCAGAGACCTCAACCTCATTACCACAATCAGCTGAACATGCTGGAAGGACAGGTTCATAACCCAGAGACTGCCTATGCTCTAGAATAGACTTCCCATGCATGTCAGGCAGAGTACTTCATGGGCCCTCTTCAACAGAAATCTTGATGAGTGGATGGGAAATGGAAAGTTCACCCCGGGGATCACTCCAGTGGTTCTACTTGATAAAGGCACTGGGAACTAATGTTGGGTGACACAATGCCAGGGCACATCTATGGGCTAGGCTTGTAAAGGCTCCAGGGCCATTAGCCTGGTACACACCTATGAACCTATGAACAAGGGATCTAAGGCAGATCCTCAAAGTCATAAAACAATAAACACTTCCAAGACAATACAAGAAAACTTCTAGTTCTATACATTTTGTCTGTTACTACACTGAAATTGAAAGATAACATCCTTTTATTACGTGGCCATAAAGTAATTTAAATTTTCAGCTGTTTTTCTGAAATTAACCTTCTGTGTTCTAGTTTCTGTTGCTAAATTATATACATCTAAACAGTTACAATAGTGTATATACATTTCTGTTCTAATCCAGTGGGATACACTGTGGATACAATTTTAAAGCTCGGTACTTTACAACCCTTTTCAGCACACACTTCTGTACCAGCAGTTTGAAATACATATAACCTATAGTACTAATACATTTCTAACACAGGCATATGAGTCATGTTGATATTCACAAATGACATATAATTATTTGCAACATTCCAGATAGCTGTCTTTGCAGTATCTCTCTTTCTTACAATTCTATATAAATCATGTTAATATTCTCAAATGACATATCATTATTTAGAGAATTCCAGGTAACTGTGTGGCAGGATCTCCTTTTGTGGCATTTCTCCCCACCCTTGCAGACTGAAGCTAGTTTTTTTTCAAGTGACACTTGAGAAACACTGCTTGAGAGGGTTGAGCCTATCTGGGAATACCTTACTCCATTCCCTGTCTTGAGATTCCATTTGCCTTGGCATTGCTGACCCCAGTACAGTGCAGCACTCTCTTATCATATGCCTGGAATGCTAGACTCCACCATAGTAATTTGGGATCTTGCAGGCTGGCTCCCTGTAGCCATAGATCCCTTCAGACTCCTCCTGCGTCTTACTGCAAATACGTAGCACCAGGGCCTCCCTATCATGGTAAGGTTTCATCATGTTCACGTGGTACAGTTTGTGCCTATAAGTTCTACCATGTAGTTAACATCACTGACCTTCCTTACTACTTTGAAGGGTCCCTCCCAAGCTGCCTGCAGCTTGCTGTGTCTGACAGGAATGAGAACCATAACCTGGTATAGTCTTTAGCTCGAGCATAGTCTCCAGCTAGAGCATTCCTGTCATACCAGACCATTTTCTGCTGTTGAGCTTCTGCCAGGTTCTCCTGGGCCAAATCCATGAGTTCCCTGAGCCATGTCCTGAGGTTAAACGCATATGCCATAACAGACTCCTTGTGAGATTCACAGTCATACTCCCACTCAACACGAATCAAATCTAGAGGTCCCCTCACCCTGTGCCCATACAGCAACTCAAAGGGTGAAAAACTTGTGGATTCTTGGGGCAGCTCCCTGCAGGCAAACAACAGATGGGGCAAATTTCTTTCCCACTCCCTCTTAAACTGGTCTGCAACTGCCCATAGCATGACCTTGAGTGTAGAGTTTAACCTCTCAACAAGACCATTAGTCTGGGGCATGGTAGTGGGTGATCTTTAGGTGCTTCACTCCATAGTGCTTCCACAGACAAGCAAACGGGTCTGACATGAAATTGGTACCTCTGTCAGTCAGTATTTCTTTTGGGAAACCTACACTGCTGAAAATCTCTAACAAAGCATTTGCTACCTTTTCTGCCTCAGCAGAGGATAGGGCCACCACTTCAGGGTATCTGGTGGCATAATCTACTATCACTAGAATATACTTTTATCTGTGGAATTTGGGGTTCTCAGAGGCCCCACAATATCTATAGCTACCCTCTGAAATGGCTCCTTAATCACAGGCAAAGGCATCAAAGGAGCTTTCACCTTGACCCTGCCTTGCTTACTTTTTGGCACTGCTCACAAGTCCTGCAGTACCCTGTAACATCCCTGGAAATCCCAGGCCAATAAAAGTTCTGCTTAATACGTCTCTTGGTACATTTTCTGCCCATATGACCTGCAAAAGGAATATCATGGGCTATAAATAGAAGTGCCAGATGGTAGGCTCTGGGAACTACAACTGCTGTATTTTCTCTCCCTCTAGTCCTCCCTTAGGGGTCCACTCTCTGTACAGTAATTCTTTGCCCCAGTATACAGATTCCACATTCCCTTGAAAATCAGATGCCTCACTAGCTACCTCCCTCAGGCCTTGTAATGTAGGGTCTGAGAGCTGAGCCTGTCTCAACTCTCTCTTTGTGATCCAACTCACTGCTGACATTCTGCCATTCCCACTTACTGGTTCTCCCACCTTTTGTTCCACACCTTGCCTTAGTGGACATCTGTATGCTACATGGCCCCACTGGTTGCATTTACAACATTTAACCCTTGGTCCTGGACATGTACCTGAACTAGTGGCTTCCCCTGCAACTGGTAGACTCTGTTGGGGTGGTTTAGACTGCGCATCATGGGTTCCCTTAGACCCATGTGCAGCACTGGGTTTCTCTTTCCAGTGCAGTGATGCCCTGCTTGCTAGGTATAGGTCTCCCTTTTTCCCCAACTCATCTGCGATCCTGCATTTCCTACCTGCCAGGCAGATTCTCATGTCCTCTAGCAAAATGCTAAGGGCTTGTTACCTCACCAAAAGGTCTGCCAGCTCTTCAATAGTGGTGATCTGACACCCTGACACTCACTTACCCATCTATGAAAATAAGTGCTTAACTCAGCAATATATTCACACGCACTTTTATCTGCCTTGTGTCTGTGCTCACGAAACGTTTTTCTAAGCTTCAGTTGTTAATTTAACTCATTCACTCCAATGGACCTCAGGAACTTTGCACTGTAACTTCCAATGGGTGGAGCTTAAGCTTTTTGACAGAATCAAATTATCTACTCAAATTTCAAACAAATGTTCATATCTCTGGAACCACAGGGGTTATGAAAGCAGTATGAATGACAAACTCTTCAACACAAACTATTTTTATAGTGGTAGTATTCTTCAGGTTCTAGGTCTTAAAATGAATTTTATAAGTCACCGTAAACACTGTAACTATTACAGTTTTAATATCTTGTAAACACCTTACAATATCTCAAGCAACTACTCAAGTTACACACATACTGTCAGCAGCATTTTATTCATCTAGCTGGGAGCTTTCATGCGAGGCTAAGGAGTTCTGTCTGGGTTACTTGGTTGCTGAGATACTTAGAAAAAGGTAAAAATTATAACTACATAAATTAATATAATAAAAACAACAATTAGTATCTATCTACCTGCACTAGATAGAAGTCAAATATTAATGCAGTTGAGTTTGCCATTGTGTCAGCTTTAAGACAAAATCTTGCAAAACCTTCTATATAGCATGGTTTTTGGAATTATTGATGCAAATATTAACAAGAAACATTTGACGCCTGCAGCCGTCAGTAGGAGTTAACTGCAGATGCACCTGTAGGCGTCACTCGAACAGACAATTTTTAACAGTATTATAAATAAAGCAATCAGTATCAGACAATTTAGAAATAGCAGTTACAGCTTTACCATGGAATAAGGTGGCCAGGAACCATATCCAGAGACCTTGGGCAACATTATACTGTTTACATACCCTTTCAAACATATGAATAAAACTGTCAAAATTATCACCCTCTGTAAATTGTGGAAGAAATGTACTGACCTTAGTTGCTTCTGGGGTTAAGTTACTCCCTTCCCCATTACCTCCATGACCCTGGCAAAGAGTCAGCATCTCCTTTTCATGTTGCCTCTACCTCTCATTCTCTTCAGTTTCCAAATGTCTCAGTCTCTCTGCTGATTCTATTTCCAAACATTTGGCCTCCATTTCAAGTCTCTTTAAATCCAGATGGATTTTAAGTCCTCTGTGGAAAGGTTGAACTATCCATTTTCTGAGAGTTGTACCTCTCCAAGGCCATTCTGATTGTCCTCTTGATTGCTGATCTGTGATGATGTGACTATGGCTGCAATCATTTCTGCTGTAGTCAGGTTGGCATGGCCCAGTCCTTTGGCTTGGCACATCTTAGCCAACTGGCTCCTTGTCAGCTTGTCATATTCCTTTGCTGATATCTGTTTCTGCTCTCCCTAACTAAGCTAACAAAAAATAAACAAATAAAGCTATTGTGATGTCAAACTCTGAATGTTCACTGTGTGGCTGAATGAGGGTACAACCACTGTCTTTAGTGACCACTGTTTACAGGCTACAGGAATTCAATATCCACACCACTGAATCCTAATATGTTTTTATCCCACCACTGGCCACCAATATAATGTGACAACCCACCTCTTTCCCAGTAATCAAGGAACCTCAATCCTCACCACTAGCACCAGTGTGGGACGTACATTGGGAGGATGACAGGCAAACACACAGTATCTCCAGATGCAGCTCTCAATATCAAGTGCAATTTTACCCTAAGAGCACTCAGAGACCACAGTCAGTCCAGGGCTGGTTTCTCCCTCTTTCTTCACATCCCCAATAAGACTCCCCACTGGCACAGCTATAGAGTTGAGATCTCAGCTGAGTGGCTAACCCAAGACCTCCAGCACCCTCTCTGTCTAACCAATGCTTCATTGTCCCTGCCAGGTAGCTGAAAAACTCACTCCTTGAGGTTTGTTTTACACACACACACACACACTTGGGAAAGGCTGGCACAGGTTTACTAGCTATGTCACCTTTTGCCCAGACTATAAGGCAGTTATCAATGCCACTAGCCACGTTCTTATCAGCTACTTTAAGGCCCTTAACAAAGGGTGTCCAATCTTACTTTGTAATGTTACCTTCAACACAAATAGTTTGACCAAGAGCAAGGCTATTAGGAATGGCTCACAGTGTCACCAAATAAGCATGCAAGTACTCTCACAACTTATACATGGCTCACAAATATCAGCCACAATGGAAGGTTTAAATATATTTAATAATAAATAATACAAGAACAAGAAAATACTCAGCATATAATTACAGTTACATCAGAGTTCAAAATCACAGGAAATATTTAAAACAACATTGCAAGACAGTCTCAAATAAATAAAGAAAAACATGTACATTAAGCTTACCTATATTCCTGACTGTATCTAAAAGAATTATACTGTTCCCTAGACTTACTTACAGAGCAAGCAAAACAGGTGTGGTGAATGGATCTTCTTGTCAGGTCAAAGTCAAAATACAGAGACAGTCTCTCTCAGAGACTTCCCAAATTTATATCCCAAATATTACCTCTGGGATACTTGCAGAATGACATCATTTCTTGTTATATGACTTCAGTTCGCAGGCTCAAAACAACCATTGATGCCAGCTGGTAGCATTCAGCATCTACCTATAAAAATACATAAACAAGGGCTTTTCTTAGATCTTAGGAAGAACATGGAAGTCATAAAGCAATAAACACTTCCAGGACAATACAAAAAACTTCTAGTTCCAGACATTTCCCAGGATTCAGCAAGCCCTACATGGTGTGCAGGACTAGTGCAGGAGCTTCAGCAGGCAATATGTCTGCCGTGCGATCCAGAAATATGCTGTAGGGACGTGCACTAATGCTCCTCCACTAGTCCTGCATGGACTCAGCTTCTGTATGCAAATTACCCCATTTGCAGGTGAAATCCATGCAAATGAGGTGAATTTGCGATCCAGGAAGCTGGAAGCCGGCCATGCAGGACTAGTGTAATCTGCAGAAATGTACTTGGTTAGTAACCGAGTACATTTTTGAAAACTACAAAACAGAGCCATGACAGCTCCAAATAAAGGGTGGACATTATGTAGAAAGCATGCCAATGGCCAAATATATGGCCACTGGCATGGAAAACAGTTGCAAAAATAAAAAAAAATTACTTTATGTAGCCGATCTCGGCTGTTTAAGTGTAGGGCAGCAACGCACAAATGGGATCTGGTGAAAAATAAAATAAAACCCCGAAAATAAGCATTCTAACCAAAATCACTATTTTGCCATTATACTGAATGGCAGGCAAAGGACAACATGGACAGTGAATAGTGGTTGCTAAGGTGGGATGCTCAGTGTGGGACCTGTAACTATGCATCAGCAGGTAATCCTATGAAAATGAGGGGAATGATACTAAATCCCAGATTTCCCCTGCATGCTAGTCAGCACCCAACAATGCAAGAGCAGGAATAGCTTGGTGCAAACCTAGGAGTTAGCTGACATCATAGGGGGGTGTCAGGCATGCTGTAAGCAGATTGCAGCCCTGTGGCTTGGGTTTGCCCTTAGCTTAGCAGAACAAAGCAAGGGGATGTGTCTGAGGCTGCCCTAGCACTCTTTACATTGCCTAAGCAGGTATGCGCACTGCGCACTGGGGCATCAAAGGAAAAAAAACGTAAATCAGGAAATAGCAGCTCTGTGCACATTTGCGCACTGTGTTTGCACGGTGTGCCCCTGGGCTTAAACAGGAAGGCAATGGGAAGGGAAAACAGCAGTGGGATGGTAATCTAAGGGAACTAACGTAGCTGGTAGGTGAAATGTATCAGAATCAGCCATTTACACAGGCAGCAGACCAGCCCAGCCCAGAACACTACTGTAAACTATGCAAACACCTTTCCCTCTGGTTTTTCCCACATACTCTACACCACCGGTGTATACAAACAGGGGAATTTTAACAAACAAAAACAACAAAATGATAGGGCTACAATAGCTATCATACATCAACAGGTGGAAGAGGCTGAGAGTAGTGAAGATGAGAATGCTGTTGTCTAACCCACAGTGAGGAGATGGAGAAGAGTATACAGACCCAGGGTAACTTACCAGGGGCTACATGAGCTGGAGATAGTGGAGTGCTATAAGGTAGACAGGGACCTCCTACAGCAAATTGTTGAGCTATGCCAGCCATGCCTCACACACAGAACTAACAGAGGGGAACCCATCCCAGTGGATACCAAGGTATGTGTAGGCCTAAGAATACTAGCTGCAGGTACTGTCCAAAGGCCAATTGGAGATATAATGGGGATCACATAGGCATCAGCATCCAGGGTATTCCACCAGTTCCTGGATGCCATGTCAGCACATGCCAGTGAGCACGTATATTTCCCCAACACCCGTGAGGTGTTGGCCAGCAATATGCATCTCTTCCACCAAATAGCAGAATACCATGAGGTAGTGAGTGCTATAGACTACACGCACATATGCATCAAAGCACCACCTGGTGAGCAGGGTAGGGTCTACATCAACCGCAAGGGCTTCCCCTCCATCAACTGTCAGGTTGTGCGTGATTCACAGGGCATTATAATGAATGTGTGTGATGGCTGCCCTGGAAGCTATCACAATTCCCACATTTGGGATCTGATGCAGCTGTACCAGAGATTTGCCAGTGGGGACATCCCTTACGTTCACCTAGTGGTTGTTGCTGGTTATGCACTGGAGCTGTGGCTGATGACACCCATCAGAAATGCACACACACCCGAACAAGAACTCCATAATGAGGCACACGCACACACCAAAGTTGTAATAGAGCATGTGTTTGGGATGCTCAAGTCATGGTTTCGGTGCCTGGACACATCCGGTGGAGCCTAGCAGTACTCCCCAGCTACATGTACTCAAATTGTCATCGTATGTGCCATGTTACACAATATGATCCCATGGAAACAGCTGCAGCAGGGACAGCATGGGGCAGGGCCACACAGCCCCTCATCATTACCAAGGCCTGCACAAGCACAGAGTGACTCGGAGGAGGAATAACCTGAGCTTGCCCCAGTAGGCAGAAGGAGGTGTGCCCAGTATGCCATGGCCTTGGCAAAGGGGCAATGCATAGCACATACACTGCCACAGGAGGGACCCAGGGAATGACACCACTCTCTGACTCACACATACAGTAAAAGGGATGCCAAACATGACACTACCTGTGCTCAACCATGTATAGGGAGTATACTATGTGAATCTGGTATAGGCAGCCCACCAGCACCATCCTCAATACTGGCACACCCACAAGGTAAGTCACACTCCTTACCAACTGCCGAATGAAGTAGTATGTGATGTTACTTGCATCTATGGTATGGATGTGAGCATGCAAGGGAATTGGGTGGCTGAATGGGATGCCAGCAGATAGTAGACACATATAGTGGCAACATGAAAGCTGTAACAAATACTGGTTTCACCATAGAAGCCCGCACTACACATGGTGACAAAACCCACTGCAGGAAATGTGCTGGGCCACATGTGTGTCCATATGACTCACACATGCCAGTCAGGGAGGTTCACATAACCATCAACAGTCTCAGCCAGCAGGACAGGTGTAGACAAACACAAACAAAGGCTGTGCTAAGGCCTCTGAATGATGGCTATGGGTAACCCCCCCCCAGGCCTACACAGACAGACTACAGCAGGTCAGGCAGTGGTATGTCAGTTATGAAGGGTAGGAAATCAGAAACTGATATGTAGGTCAATCAAACCTAAGAGCTGTAGTACACTGATATGCCTCTAGTCAGCATGATAGGTTAGAATACAGGATGAAATAGAGTACTTGACATACTAGTACAATCATAGCAAATGTGTACAAATATCAGGTGTGCCCCCCCCCCAATCCTATGTAGAAATGTAGAAACAGTCAGGTGCCCCCCCCCAATCCTGTGTTAAAATGTAGAAGCAGTCAGGTGTGCCCCCCCATCCTATGTAGAACTGTAGTAACAGTCAGGTGTGCCCCCATTCCTTTTTAGACATGTAGTAACAGTCTGGTGTGCCCCCCCCCACTCCGATGTACACACATTGTAACAGTCAGATGTGCCTCCCCAATCCTGTGTTGAAATGTAGAAACAGTCAGGTGTGCCCCCTCCCAAAAATCCTATGTAGAAATGTAGTAACAGTCAGGTGTGCCCCCCCCTCCCATCCGATGTAGACATGTAGTAACATGTATGTGTAGGTATAATACCAGTGGAGCACAGATGACCTGAGGTGGCCAAGGTAACAGGATAGATTGTAGCATTTGTACAATATGCAGGTATGCGTGTGTTAGGTTAGTGTATGTTTCATATTGTGTGAGAGTGGTCAGTATGAATGCATGTTGAGGTTTGACCTGGTGGCCATTGCCCATTACTGCCGATGACAGGGACAAGTCCTCACAACTGCAGTTCCAAAGACAATTCCCCCTAGTATAACACATGCTAGCAGTAAGCCATTGTAAATGCATGGTGGTAATATGTGTCACCATCTGAAAGATGGACATGGCATGACTGTTGGGCTAGATATACAAGCAGTACACAGGGAAAAGTACCCGAGACATACAGTATATAATGTGTAACCTTGAAATGGACACACCCTTGGAATTGTACATACAGGTATACATCACATTATCTGGGCTTGTAGTTGGGAATACTGATGTCATCTGGCCAAACCCTTGCAGATCACAAAGGTATTGATGTATTGGGAAATGGCTGATGTCCCTGCACAAGCCAGCATAACTGGAATGCCCCATGCATATCTGTGAGTCAGATGCAAGTAGTGTCCATAGCACTCATGCAGCCAGCTCACCCAAACACCACCCACAGGTACCTCTCTGGTCATACGCCCGCTGTTAGGAATGGGTACAATATGATCCCCACCTGTGTATGGCAATAGCAAAAGAATGCATCATGCAATGCAGGTGTTCCATGCAGGTGTGTACCTAGCTGTAAGCAGCACCCTGCCAACATCCATACCACCTGATCAATACTGATAGAAAGTATTGGCATGAACACCAAGCACACCTACCCTGTCATCACAGGGGAATATACTGTATGGCAGTCTGGGACTGTAGGACTGACAGAATGCAACGGCCTGCTACAGCTGGCCTGCATCACCATGAAATGGCCTGCAGGCCTCTGCGAAAGGCTGGTGTCTCACCCATACTGCCAATGTATGTTATGTCATGGACACCCAAATAACAACATAGCACACTCCACATAAGCCATATGCAAGGCCATGTGGACAAACCACACTAACATGTCCACCATGTCCCACTGCATGAACTGCGGACCAACACCAAAACACAGCTGTGATGAGGTGATAACTATAGGGAAAGTATCAGAGAATGTATGCATAATGTATGGAAGAGGACAGAATAATAGAAGGGGGTGGATGGGAGCATGGGCAGCATGGAATGTGCAAGGTCCGACACACAGCCATGTGCACATACTATCCCTGGCTGCAAACAAAAAAATGGGTGGCTACAAACCTGCCCATACACCACAATATGGGTAATGACCTGACTTATGACCCCTGTCTCTGGGTAACCTGTGTGAATCTGTACAACTGCAAGATAAGGCCATACTTAGGTTCATAGGTTCATAGGATGGTACTAGGCTATCAGCCCTAGGGCCTATACAAGCCTAGCCATAACAATTCCCTGGCTATTTCTTCCCACACTATTTACTTCCCTGTCATGTCGATGGATGTACAAATATGGCATCCTCTGCCAGCACTGTACCAAGGTGCTGAATTGCATACACAGACCCAGTAGCAAGTGTCTGCAGCTCCCCCTCCAGAATGGCATAAGTTTCCATGAATATGTAGGCATTTGGCCACAATACTAGACACAGCTGCATTCACCCTGTGTTCCACAGGACATCACTGTGAGCAAGAATGTCCAGCTGACAGTACTTGAGGACATAAAACATTACAGTGTATAACAGTACACATATCTCTGCTAACACCAGTACCATGTATCAGAAGCAGCACAGACACAATTACCTACAGTGCACACTATCCCTTGCACAGTGTTACCCCATATTGCCAACTGATCTACAGATATCCTGCAGAAACAGTTTTCTACCTGTAGATGTAGAACACAAAGGTCTGCACTGGAGTACAAACTACCTGGAATGGATCCACACATCCAATACAGAAGGGCATACTGAGCATGCTCACACACTTAGAGAAATGAAGGCAATGTCAGACAACAACATACTGAAAGGTCATACTGGGCATGCTCACACAAACAAATGAAGTCCATGTTTGCCAGCAAAAGTGGACCATACATATCTGACAGTTGCAGATGTTAGTGCATACACTCCTCAGTATGCACCAGTCATGATTAGCATACACATTGGATAGGAATACACACATATATCCAAGGAAAACACACTATAATATGCCAAAAGTGCACATACATAGATGTGTAGAAGAGAGTGACAGTGACAAAGAGCCTTCCATCATGAGGCCTGTCCCACCCAGCACACAGCCAAATGTCTACAACCACATGATGTGTAAATGTCACTCACTGTAGAAATTATCCATCTGGTATCCCTCAGCATTACAGACTGTGTGGCGCAAGTGCTAGCTGTGCAACATGACTGTAGAAGGCAGTAGTCATCTAGCAGTTGTATACACGTATCTGTGGAATATAAACCTGCATGTGCCTGAGTGTGGTGTGTCTACCTCTAGATGAATGGCTTATGGCCCATGCACACACATTGCCCTCCCCATAGCCCTACTATGACAAGCCTGCTGATGTGATTTACTTTGAAATACACCTTTGGGAAAGGAGTAGCCCAGTAATCTCTGTGGCAAATCCTACAACTGCGTAATGCCGTAATGTAATAAACTAGTGAGGTAGGAGTTCTGATCCCAGAGATAGCAACTGTGTGTGTGTGTGTGTGTGTGTGTGTGTGTGTGTGTGTGTGTGTGTGTGTGTGTGTGTGTGTGTGTGTGTGTCTGTGTAGGGAGCAATGCTTTTTAGGCTAGTCACACTCATTACAATTACAATTCAAATGCTCTACTTTGGCAAGGCTGTTGATGTCATTCACTTTGAAATACACCTTTGGGAAATGAGTCACCCAATAATCTCTGTGGTGTAGCCTATAACTGCGTAATTCTGTAGTGTGATAAACTAGTTAGGTAGGAATTCTAATCCCAGACATGGCAACTGTGTGCATGTGTGTGTGTGTGTGTGTGTGTGTCTGTATCTCTGTCTGTGTAGAAAGCAATGCTTTTAGGCTACTCACACTCACTACAATTCAAATACCCTACTTTGGCAAGGCTGCTGATGTCATTCACTTTGAAATACACCTTTGGGAAAGGAGTAGCCCAGAAATCTCCGTGGCGTGTCCTCCAACAGAGTAATGCTGCAGTGTGATAAACTAGTTAGGTAGGAGTTCTAATCCCACACATGGCAACTATGTGTGTGTCTCTGTCTGTGTAGGGAGTAATGCTTTTTAGGCTAGCCACACTCACTACAATTGAAATCCCCTACTTTGGCAAGCCTGCTGATATCATTCCCAGTGAAATACACCTTTGGGAAAGGAGTAGTCCAGTAATCTCTGTGGTGTTTCTTATAACAGCGTAATGTGTGAACGACATGAGACGTACCTCCCTGGACTACATGAAAAGAGACATGGAAGAGCTCTCCAATCTTGTAGCCAAGACAGGTATGACCCTAGCCCTGAGTAGCATCCTGCCATTGCCCAGAATGATACCGGAGTACAAGGACAAAATGATTGACTTCAACAATTGGCTAAGCTTCTGGTGTCATTCTAAGGGGTTCCAGTATCTATCTGCCTGGGATGACATGATCAACAGACTACAATGCTTTGCCAGAGATGGTCTGCATCTGTCACCCTTGGTATTCTGGATACTGGCTAAGGCTCTTGCCACCCCTATAATGCCTTTTTTAGGCAAGGTTCAAATGACAAATTCACCACTGTAACAGGTACAAGCAAGCAAAATCTGAGTGTAATGTACTTAATGCTAGAAGTCTAAACCTCAAAATGCACTCACTCGAGGCACTCCTTAAAATGGAGAACATCGACATCTGTGCAGTGTCAGAGACCTGGTTCAAGGATCCAGAGAGCACCCCTGCATTATTAGGCTATAATTCATACCACACCTTTTGGCCGCCTAACCTGGACTGAAACACTAAAGGCAGAGGCATGTCCATATTCATTAAGGATATACATACATCCAAGCTAGTTGCTCAGCATAATGCATTCATGATTATCCAAATGCAACTAACTCTGGGCAAGACCGCAATCCAAATTGTAGCTTGCTACAAATCCCCCACCATGCCCCAGGATTCCCAGTCATAATTTCTTGATACACTGGAAAATATTAGGGTAGAACCCAACACTCTAATAATGGGCAATTTCAACTACCCCACCATTAACTGGGAAAACTACTCATGTACAAACTCTTTTGCTCAACGTTTTCTGAAATTCATAAGTTCCAATGCCTTGGATCATCTTATCCACACCCCCACCAAGGGCAGCAATATCCTAGACCTGGTCATTACCAACATGGCTGACTGATGTTCCACACCAAAGATCAATTCCTCATTGGTCAGATCCGACCACAAGCTAATCACCCTAGACATCCACATCCCAACCCACCACCCATTAGAGAAACTACCATAAAAAATTTCTCCAAAGCCAACTTCTTAAGACAGAAGTGGCAAACTTCACAACACCCATGCAGATGGACAATAGAGGTACATCTGCTGAATCCTACACATTTTCATTTTATAAGCACTTACACAAGTGCATGGATCGTGCTATCCCTAACAGAACCAAGATGCTATCCTCCAAACAAATGAAGCCAATCTGGTGGTCCTCTGCCATAAACAAACTCTACAACAGAAGAAAGAAACTGTTGCAAAAAAGAGTAAAATCCCATGATTGGAGGAACTCCCTGGTCAGCCTAAGTAAGAAGCTGAGATCCCTCATAAAATCCTCCAAAGCTAGTTATGAAAACAAAATTACCACTGATTCTAAAGACAACCACAATGCATTCTATAGCTATGTCAAGAATCTCAATGGCAACACTCACATCTGCTCTGAGTTACAGCACAAAGGCACTAAATATACAGAACCAACTGATATTGCCAACATTGTGGCAGATAAATTCAGTGCTAAACTTTACCCCCCTCTCACCCCTAAAGGGCCCATGTCTATGCCGGAAGAATGCAAAGTTCCTATAATCACGGCTGCACAGGTAAAAAAGACACTCTCCAAAGCCAAGAACACAGCTTCCATGGGACCTGACAACATCCCAGGCTGCGTTCTATATGGACTACAGAACAAACTGGCACCCTACCTAAGTACCATGTTCAATCATAGCCTCACCTCTGGCTTTGTACCCACTAAATGGTGCACAGCAATGGTTCTCCCACTCCATAAAGGGGGATCCACCACGGACCCTGGGAACTACCTCCTCATTAACCAGATGAGCCTGGCATGTCATCATGGAACTTATAAACAAAGACATTGGTAATCTCCAAACTCTGGACCCTACCCAGTTCGAGTTTGTCAAAGGCAGATCATGTCTCCTAAACCTGATAGACTTCTTTGAAGCAGCCACCAAAGCCATAGACAAGGGTAAGGTGGTTCACACAGCCTATCTAGATCTTGCCAAGGCTTTTGACATCATCCCCCACTCTGGAATTATATATAAACTCACTAAACTAGGTATAAATCCCTATGTTGCAAGATGGGTTGCCAACTGGCTCACTGACAGAACCCACACTGTGAAAGTAGCAGACTCCAAATCTGACTTCAGACCAGTGACAAGTGGAGTACCACAAGGTTCAGTCCTGGGTCCTCTCTTGTTTGGTATCTACTTCTCTGAAGTACAGGCTAATACAGAAGGTCTTTGGCTAACATAGTTCGCAGATGACTGCAAACTAGGAGCTATATTCAAAACTCCTAAAGATGTGGACATCCTACAAAAGGGCCTCACTGAGACAGATGCCTGGTGCCAAAGCCATGGCCTCAAGCTCAATGCCAAAAAGTGCATTGTCAACCCCTTTGGTAAAAATTCTGTACCCATGAACTACCACATAGGTGGTAGTAAACTTAACACCAAAAGTGTGATAAGAGATCTTGGGACACAGGTGGACAGTAGTCTTTCCTTTGATAATCACATCGCCACAGTAGTCAGAAAATCCTTCAATGTGGCAGCCTCATCACAAATGGTTTCTCATCCAGGAAGAAAGAGGTCATTGTTCCCCTCTACTCGTCACTCATTAAACCCATTATAGAGTACAATGCCCCTTTTGGTATGTACCTCACAAGACATCTACAACAACTGGAAAGACTGCAGAAATACCTCACAAAGAGGATTACTGGCCTCAAACAGATGCCCTATGCAGACCGTCTCAAAAATCTCCAGCTTTACTCCGTTGCATATCACCTACTCAGAGGCAATCTCTGCCTATCATACAAAGCTATGTAAAACCCAGAGCTGTTGGACACGCTCCTCTTAAAGAAATCCCAATCCCTCTGAGCTACACACTCTAGGGACCTAAACCTTGTCACCACAATAAACAGAACATGCTGGAGGGATAGATTCCTGTCCCAGACACTTCCCATACTCTGGAACAAACTACCTATCTATATCAAACAAAGCTCCACATTAGCACTCTTCAAGAAAAGTCTTGATGATCGGATGGGAAATAGGAAATTCACCCCGGGGATCACTTCTGAGGCTCTGCTCGACAGTGGCACAGGAAAATAATTTTCCTGGGTGGCAAAAGCCAGGGTACCTTTTTGGCTAGGCTTATATAGGCCCTAGGGCCAGTAGCCTAGTACCTGCCTATGAACCAATGAACCTATGAATGTTGTAGTGTGATATAGTACTTTGGTATGGGATTCTATTCCCACACATGGCAAGTGTGGATGTTTGTGTGTTTCTTTGTCTGTGTAGGGAGCAATGCTTTTTAGGCTAGTCACACTCATTACAATTCAAATGCCCTACTTTGGCAAGCCTGATGATGCCATTCCCAGTGAAATACACCTTTGGGGAAATAGTATGCCAGTAATCGCTGTGGCACATCTTATAACTCCATAATGCTGTAGTATAATAAACTATTTAAGTAGAAGTTCTAATCCCAGGCATGGCAAGGTGTGTGCCTGTGCTTGTCATTTTTATCCTGTGTGGTGGTGGCTGTGAGTGTGTAACAACTGGACTCATTGTGGAGCGGGTTTTGCAAATTTATTATATAGTGGCATGATAGTCACAATGACCACCTTACAAGGATAACAGATGTGAAATAGCCGAGAGGCTGGGGTGCCAATCCATACTCCTACATGTGACATCAAGGCCTGGTGAATAAAGTTAGCAACCCTTGTATTACCCAGAGAACACTCTCAACCCATGCCTCATACACAAACACACTTGCCTAGACAACAACCACTATGTTTGTATTACCCTGCATATTGCTCACAGATAGTAACCACGGTGTGATTACAGTGGACTATAGAGGGCATGGCACCCTCTCCATCAGTACAATAGGCACATACATGCAGACAGTGTGCCTTCACTATGTTCCCCAATGGACACCTGCAACACCTGTGGTGCCATCAAATGTGACCCACAAAGGACATACCATGCCTTAAACACATGCCCTGTATGGACAGATGCCACTGACACCAGGGAATACCTGTATCATGTTATCAATGTAGGTGCAGGATCAACCTGCTGTCCATTACCAGCTCCTGCCACATGAGGCCAGGACTGGCACATCTGATGATGGCAGTCTGTGTACACAACATGGGCCAGACACCCCAGGTACAGTTCCACATGTCACTATACATGCATGTGGAATGTGTGCACATCCCAGGCAGCATCCATGTCATGGACTAAAGAACACATACATGGCAAGCATTGCACAGTAATGGCCGCAAACAATAATTACCCAGGTGACTGGATGGTGAATACAATACCCACCTGTGTGGGCCAATCCAGACTATACACCCCTGAGCCACACTGCAGACCATTGTCATGTGGCCTGATGCCAAGTTATACCCTTCGCCTAGCCTTGTATAGACTTCTGGCACAGTCAACCACTACACACCCATGAAGTAATGCACGCAGGCATGTCAGTACTGGCACCCTGTGTCTGTGTGTGTGGTATATGATGCTTTCGACCACATTCTCACTCACTGCAACCCCCATTGGCATACTGAAGCATGCTGTCTGATGATAGACATCTTCACATACCCGTTGCCCATATAACCTCTGGATAACCCCTGTGGTGCATGTGATATCTGCACATTATTGTATTGTGGCAATCTGGCTAGTTAGGAAGTGTATTCCTGACCCTGCCAAGTGTGTCAGTGTGTGTGGGTACCTGATAGAGTGTAGCTGTGTTGCCGCTGACACCTGTTCATGTGGACAAGCATGTGTACTACACCTACTGTATTGCTACCATATCACTTTTGGAGATGTCACTCACCATCACATATACATTTGGACAGCTCCTCAACATGTAAGCTATGTGGCGCATGCAATAACTGCATAGACATGCGAGAGCAATACATAGTCAGTCAGGGGTTAGAAACCCTGTACTGGTAGGTGTGTGACACAAACATGCTTAGGTTTTACTCTCCCTCCCCCTCCCTGACTTACTTTGTCTCTGTCTGTCTCTCTCACTCCCTCTCTGGTGGATGTGGAGAACTACACCTGCTTTGCTTAAGCAGCAGCTTGTGTTTTGTAAGTGATGCTCATGATCAGCTGATGGCCTCTGCATGAATTGCAGCCCTCCTCTAGCTGATTGCATGTGGAACAGCTCTGGTAACATTCCCATAGCCAATTGCATGGAAACACACTCCAATATCTAGGAACATCATGTTGGTGTTGTGCCTTTTCATTCACTGTGAGCAGGACCTAGATCTGGTGTTTGGCAAACAACATCACAGATGGATTTGGGATTTACCTCTAACAACATAAACTGTGGAAACAGGCCAACACACGGGACGAGGATGTGCCTGACATGACTACAGAATGTAAATGTTGCTATTCTGCATTTGGAGTAATGTCGGTTTAACAGGGTGTGTATGGATATGGCTGGTCTGCATGTTTTAATACCTGTCATGACAGTGCTATGTTTCTGAGGAAACCCGCATCTGTAGGTTCATCTGCAGACTGGGCAGTGTGTGGTGCCTTTTGTTTCTTGTGCAACTCACAGAACACCTATCTGAGAACTGCAGAAGCATAGTGTGAGGATTGGAGTCAGTACATGGTGACAGCCATGAGAGTTACTGACTTCATATCCCTCATAGTACATATTTCACAAGAAACCCTGTTACAACAGTAAATGTATGAGGTTATCACAACAACATGTCAATATTGGCCCTGTGTTTGTGCCTCCAGTCACAACTCTGTCAACTTTTGTACATATGTCATGCAGTAAGAGGTGCATATGTTCTGTACACCATTATATATTGACATCATATCTGATAACAAGCCAGTGAGATATCAGACTGCTACACATGTTATGTATAGTAAGGGTTATATTTGAGGACATAACCTTGGCATTCTGTAGTTGTGTGTACAGTACTGAGGTCTGTGTACTTATGGCGATTGTCGACAGTGTGTGTATTGCGAATATGTACCTTAGCCTGTGTACAAATTGTGGTAGATGTCATTGTTCTTGGTCCTGTTCTATCTGATGTTACATGCTGCTCCAGTGTATGGTACCCTATCAGCTTACATGTTTGTAGGGACGAACACACACATGTCCCATACCACAGACAGGCATCGGACCACCCTGTGTAGTGGCCCAGTGTATGTATACATATGAGGATGATGTTGATCAGACAGTCCATATACTGTAATATTAAGATAACTTACCATATGTGGCTGTGGCTGTGCTCTCACTGGTTGTGGGTATGCACTTTCACACAGGTGTCTGTTACTCTGTGCTGTGACATGCCTGTAGAGCCTACAATATTTGCAGGTACATGTGTATTCCCCCATAAGAAATGTAGGCCAGTGTTGTGGCAGTCTACCTGTAGTTTGCACAGTGCTTTGTTACATGACTAGCAGCTTAGTGTACTTACCCAGTGTGATGTTATGACCAGATATTTGCCAGATGTACTGCTGCTGGGTCACCATAACTGTCATGTATTTCTGACAAAGCAGTGGGAAGCTGCACAGATGTATGTCACTAGCTAGTGGGTAGTATGTGGCCATGTGATCTCTGCACCAGCAGTTATTATGTGTCAGGGCAGACAGGAGTGTGTGAATGCATAACCTATGTGGGCATATGTATTACAGTATTTACGTGATATACCCATCCACATGGCTGTTGACATTCACATTGTCAGGCTTAGTCCACATTTCTTGCACTCAGGGGTTCTGTGTATACCTCTGGACTAACCACAGTGTGTCAGACTGCTCACATTTATTGGCCATATCTCTGCTGCAGTCCACAGGATCATTACTGTGCTAGCAGTGGTACTGTACTATAATGTTCTTAGGATGTCTGTCAGTAGCCAATGGCACACATATTAAAAGAAGATGTGACCTCCCACACACAAAATGTTTGTTAAGACAACCCCTATTACGGTAGCAACAGTCTACATATATACCTGCAATTCATACCTGACATCCCCTTGCACTAAGAGGTTGGGACTATTGGGGCTGAGCTAGGACTCCACTCCATGTTCTGAAGATATGGTGAACATATATGTATATATATAATTATCCATATATCTATATAGATATATACACATATACATATTGACATACATAGATGGCTATATATATATATATATATATATATATATATATATATATATATATATATATATATATATATATATATATATATATATATATATATGTAGTACATATGTATGCATATAAACACTCAAATATATACATATACACAGCAATATATGTCTACACATATACAGATATAGATACATATGAACATATACTTATGGATATCTACATACATATTGACAGTAATAGGTATATCAGAATAGATATGTATGCACATATAGTTATAGATATCTACATATATAGCTACATAAATAGGCATATCTGTACACATAGGATGTGCTTATATATAGAGGTATATATATATATATATATATATGTGTGTGTGTGTGTGTGTGTGTGTGTGTGTGTGTGTGTGTGTGTGTGTGTGTATACAAAGAGATCTACACATGGCCATATATATGATGCATGATACAGATGTGTATACAGACATGTGTATGAATGTACATCTGTATGTGCATGTAGACATATATCAACATATGTATATGCATATATCCATATTCCTGTCATGTGTAAACATCACAGTTGTGTATACCTTCCCAGATGTATCTCACTGTATGTATCTGATATGTGTACATTATGATAAAGCAACATATGTGATTCAACAGTCATATTAATAACAAGTACTACACAATTGTGGAAGTAAAGGCAATTGTTCAATACTAATCAATATGTGTATTGACAGATATATTGGAAAAACAACAGTGGTTATCACAGTGGTCATGGCGTGGTGGTTAAGTGTTATTACTATAGTGTACAAGGTCCTGGGTTCAAGACCTGCAAGGGTTGTTCATTTTGTTGCTGGGCAGAACAAGGGCTGCCAGATACAGAGTAGTTAAGGCAGTTTTGAGCAGCTTTAAGCACGTTTGCGTGGGTTTGCATGAAGCTAAGCAGTGCTAAGCTATGGGTAAATGTACAGGTGCTTACACAGTGTAGGCTTCACTAACCAGTGCACAAATCAGCTTAGCTGTTATATTTGAGCAATGTTAATACCTGCCAAGCATGGCTTAGCCCTGGAAACCAGTTCTCACCACCCAGTCCGATAACATAGCAGGTTAATGACATCTGCAGTAAGTGTATGTAATGCCATATACAATACATGTGCCTATGTGCTGTCAGTATAGTAGCAAGGGGTGTGAGTGTCATGTCTGGGACACACAAGTATATGAGACCTGTAGAGCACTGTTATCCATGTGAATGCATTACATGCAGTGGTAGTAGCCCAGGGTACATGCTGTCACACTGGCATGTAGTGTATCATGGCAGTATTACTGTTGACAGTGCTTTCCCAGGCAAGAGTAGAATGATAAATGTAGCACTGACAACAGGAACACCTGCAGGCATAACTGGACTCTGAAGCCTCCCTGTTGTGTCCCTTGTGTGTGAACTGTGTCACAGTATATATCTCCTACTGGATAATGATCTGACATGTGGAATGTAACTGTAGACTACTGTCTGTACAGCACATGTTAGTGAGGGCTTCCAACATGTAGTCATGGCATACATATTGTTGTCAAACGTCTACCTGTCACTACATTAATCCTACTGCATAGCTACTTGCCAAGCTGATGACTGTCAGTCCCTGTACAGATGTGCAGATGGCAGGCATCCAGCTGGGATATGTACAGACAGCCTATGCTTGATTGACACTGACATGTCTGCACAGCTGTGTAAGAACTGGCACATATACGAGACAACACCCTGTAAGCATCACATGCCACGGGTACTTTCACTACATTACCACAGTCAACAGAACATGCTTGGGTACAGGTCTCCATCACAGACATTAGCCATGTGTTGTAATACATGTTGCATACAATTCATCTTCATTACCTCAGTGGCCATGTGCTGGAGGCACCAAGAGGATTGGCTGATGCATGTCACTCTCACCCTGAGGGTCACCACAGTGGTGTCTGTCAATAGATACCCTGCTGCCACATGGCAGGGGGCATGATACCACTGTACACACATCCCCTACACAACCCATCTCTCCATGGACAATAGCTAGGTACACAGCTATGACCACCTGCAGCAATGCACCACAGTACTGACACATGTGTATGTGTACATTACTGAGGATAGCAGTGTCTGTGTGTTAGTACACCTGTACTTGGGAAATCCATGAGGGCCTTCAAAACCACCACAACACCCATTGCCATAGTCAGTTTTGGCTGCTGCTGTATGGGACATTACATATACCCTGTTATGCTGCTCTCCCTCCCAGCTACACAAGCCTTGCAGTACCAGCACAACAGTGTTGTACAAATGGGTCGATAGGCATGGGATCCCCATTGAGTTCTAGCAAGTGTGTGTATGTGTGCATGTCCGTATATCTGTAGGGTACAGCATTCTGAGGCCACATACTCCTATTACAATACCCATTGCCACACTAATACAGCTAATGTTGTTGCTGCCCATAGGAGAGGCATGACAATGCCGTACCCTACTATGCCTGTGGCATGTGCATTAGATGCATATCCCTGTAGTACCACTGTTGGGATATACAATGGGTTGTGTCACAGTCGTGGGCAATGTGTGATGGTGGGTATGTCAGAGTGTCATCATGGGTTTCAGGGAGTACAATATTCACTGGGGCATGTGGGTGCTGTGTACAATGTCATTACACCAAGGTACACCCAGTATATGTCCCATGTACCACTTTATGGTGTCCCTGTTACCATTAACCATATAGGTAACTGATACCACAATCCAGCCCAGTAATGCATGTGCTGTGTGCAGCCTACCTGTAACACATTGGACACATTGTCAATTTAGTTAGCAGCAATAGGCCCAGGTCTCTTGAATGTGTTTCTGCATGTTATGTGTCTGTTAATGTGTATATGATGGTATGTCACACTATGCATTGTTCATATACAATCATTACATCCCCCATTAGCATACTGTACATGTCAGAGAATGTTCTGCATGTAACATGTAACCTGGAACACACCTCACACTAAACGCTGTGTAGTGTGTGCAATGAAAGCCACACACTTTAGTATTACTACATATCTAGGTAGGGGTCTAGTCTCAGTGTTGCCAAGTAAGAGTGTGTGTGTATGTGGATGGGTCTACATCAGGTTGCAGATTATACATGTCCCAGTGGGTCACCTGTCCATGTGGCACCGGCAATAACTGCTATACAAACCAGTGATATGTGTTCAACTGTACCCCAGATATGTCACAGCCATGGTGTCACCACAGTGCCATACCCTTTTGTGGAATATGACTGCAGACCTTCCTCCTGCTGACACATGTGCACCTACAACACAAATGGATAACATTATGGAGACCATAATCAACCAGTGTTACAAACAGCTATAATGCATCATTGCTGGATGGTTACACCACCTGACATGCATGCATTAAACTTTACTCCTGACAACATGTTACACTGAAGTACTTTGGTACACTGTAGTACAGTCACCGTGTGCATCAGAACCATATTAGCCTGTCCCTGCATTAATGTTATGGATGACAGGGATGTGGCACAGGTATCATCATATGCACAGGTTGTGTTGTTGGTTTGCCATAGGCTGAAGGTGGGCCATACATTTGACACCATGTGTGTGGGTAAGGGTGTAATGAGATGAACTGGGTGTGGTGATGTAGTGTGTGTAGGTATGGAGTTGGCCTAGGTGTGTTTGTATAGTATGTGGGTATGCATGCACACCGTTCTGCCAAGTGGCTTCCCTATACAGGTGTTCATAGACAACTGCAGACCATACCTAGCAGAGTGTGCAGTTCACTGCCTCTGGCCACAGACACATGGCCTGTGTCTGCCAGGGGTTCCATGTGCACGTCCAGGCACAGGTCTTGATGTGCTTCTCTGCCCTGATGATGACAGATGTCCGTTGGAACCTGGTCCCTCATGGGACTGGCCAGGACCATGTGCTCATTGCCTGATTTTGTGTGGTGTGGACAAAGCCCCCCCCGCAGTGCTGGGGCAGGTACTGCCACTACGGAAGCACCTTGGTGTCCTAGCACATCCACGTTAACCACCAGTTGTTGCTGTTGCTGGTCTACATCCACACAGCAGTCACTGCACTCCTACCACATGTTCAAGCATGGACAAACCACGGTGGATGAAGCCCATCATCTCACCATCCTGAGCTTGGTATAAGCACGGATGGCACCAGACAGTTCACAGAAGTTGTCGCTTACAGATGTGAGAGCAGCCCTCTGCAGCCTCAGGCCCTGTCTGGTGTAACATTCCATACATGCCTGCGCCACCATGACAGCCTGAAACATGCGCCTGGTGGTACCAGTTGTGGCACGACTGCCAGGGGCATGATGAGCAGTGGCCCTACCATGGGCACCCTGGGTCATCTGCCTATGTTGTGCCCTGAAGTACATCCGGCTATGCCTGCTGTGACGAGACACAGTAGGCATGGATACCACAGTCTCCTGTGCACTGCCACCAACTGCCAACTGTCCCACCGCTATGGCCACAGCTGATGGGGTATGTATAGGCACTGACACCGTGTGTGGGGTTGGGGTGGCTAAAAGGGGGATGTCAAATGATGGTGCTGTTTTAGCCTCTGACAACCCCACCTGTGCCTCAACAGTACTATCATCATCTTCGGTGTCTGTATGGGCACCAACATCAGATTGCATGCAGGAGGGACCCTGACCCACCTCGCCACCTGTGGGGGAAAACAGGAAACACACTTTAAGACCTGTGCAGCATTGCATAACAGTACACAGATACACACACACACACACACACACACACACACACACACACACACACACACACACACACACACACACACACACACACACACACACACACACACACACACACACACACACACACACACACACACACACACACCACCTTAATACCTACCTGTCCGTGACTTTACAGACAGTCCCACTTTTATTCCCATGCATTCTCCATCATGCATCACACTTGGTAGCATACACTCATTAATACCACTCATTAGCATATCATTCCTCTAAATTTCTAGACAAGTGATCATAATACATGACCTGTTACTTCATTACCTCTCTGACTTGAGTGGAGTGGTTTTACATGGCCTCACTGCTGTTTTTCAGTGTTCACCCTGTGTATGTCCGCACATTGTGAGCATGGCCCCTATAGGTGAGGGGCTACTAATTTCACTCCATAATGTCATGCACTGGAGTGTCATGTGTAAGTATTGCTCAGTACATGCCAGTTATGCTACTTAATCAACCTATCATGTGACAACTGTAATATATGGATACACTCCCTGGTGTTGTCTAGTAATTTCCCAATGCATCTGCAGTGTTGCATATGTGGTTTATCGGTCTCCTCTCTGCTGAATGCGATATTAACGGTATACCTGGTGTCTACCCTCCCTCCCAATGCATGTTCCATGCTACAGACCTTATTATACCATCAGCTGTCCTGTGATTACATTTGTTTGTTAGATCATTTGTGTGTTTCACATTCATTTCCACTTTCTTTCCCTCCTTCTCTCTTTCTCTCTCTCTCTCTCTCTCTCTCTCTCTCTCCAGTAAATTGATTGAGCTGCTTTGACTAGATTACAGCATGGCTGTTGTAGGTGATGCACATGATAAGGTGATGGCCTCTGCACCAGTCAGTGTCCTATACTTGCGACTTGCATGCAGCGTGCTGTGTAGTACTTCCAATTACCACTGTCATGGCAACCCACTACTATACATCCCTACATCATGTGGGCATGGTCCCTTTACCTTTCCTGTATGGTGGACATCCTTCCTGTGTGTGGGCAGCAGTGTTACAGACAGCCGGTAGCAATACCTCTAACTAGCACACTCAGGCCAGCTACATATTTGTATGAGGTTCCAGAACTACAGACAGAGTGTGAGTAGTGTTATTGTATGCATTGTATACCACCAGTGTTACAGGGTGTGTGTGTACATACTAGTTTAACATGGAATGCAGTCTGTCTGCATAGCTCTCAACTGTGGGCCTATCCACTTTATGGCCATAGGTGTGCCGGTTATGTTTTGTCTGTCCACCACACAGGTCTTGTATCAGATATATCAGTGGCAGTTTGTGTGTTGAGTGCTATCAGTACATGGCTACATCCATTTGTGTTTCTAACTTCATACTCTTAAGGGTATGTTGCAGACTATCCTATAACACCAGCAACTTGCTTAGTGTATGACAACACTATTTCACATATGGGCCTGTGTTGCAACCTCTGTCCTCCACCTACATACCAGGCTTTGTCCATATGACATACTGTCAGGGGTTGTTATGTAGTGGGCTGTGAGTATGTCATGCTGCCATTTTTGCCATCATTCCACTGCTGTTGTGGCCCCCACACATATTGTGGGGTTGGGTCCTTATATGCGTGGGCTTCATCTGCACAATACATGTGTGCTCTTATGCAGTCCAGAGGCCAGTGTATGTAACAGTAGTATATGGCCCTGTATGTCAGGCTAATGTAGGGGGGGTGCACCATAACTAACCTATGCTGTTACAACATGGGGGTATCAGGGGTAAGCTGCCTTAAGGTATCTGGATGTACATTACCATAAGTAATTCACCTTGGGTAAATGCAGGCCTACTGCTTCCCGCCATACAGACTGTTCTGTTTGTCAATGTGATTTTGATGGTTTATGCCTTGTTATGTAACAGATACATCTCATTGTGTCAACTGAGGTCTTTACCCCTAGAGATTGTGTACAGAGTGTAAATAGAGGCTGCTGAACTATGCATCTGCATTGCTTACTGTTGATTGATTGTTATCCTGTGGCCCAGTCTGTCTTTACTGTTGTACTACTTGAAGGCCTTGGCCTGGACAGCAACATATGTAAACCTTTCCAGAATACTGTATTAATTTATCTGTTTGACAGTTGCATTAGTCTGTTTATATATATTTCAGAGTCCAGCTATATGACATGGTATATATATATATATATATATATAATATATATATATATATATATATATATATATATATAATATATATGTATCTGCATATATGTGTCTATGTATATGTATCTTAGGAATATTGATTGCTTCCACATTGTACATTCCCTATAGTAGCCAGACTGTACAGCATGGTGTGTTACTGATACCAGCCTGATATCATACAGGTGGGATGGAGTACTGTTAACATCTTGTGCCCATGTTGTGTCAGGTCATGGTTATGGGATTTGCAACAGTTGGTATTGTATTGCAGTGCAGACTTGTTTGGCTGTGGGGGGGATATCTATACATACAAGACGTATGTTGCTTGGGCCCCCTCACCTCCCATTAACAGTGCATGTGGTCATATATGTTTTTGTTATGTTCTCTTTTATGTCTATAGATATATGTCTGTATATACATATATAGATATATATTCATGCTTACTTATATATATATTGCTGTATGTATATATATATATATATATATATATATATATATATATATATATATATATATACATATATATATATATATATATAGACATATATATGTAGACATATATATCTATAGATGTATGCATATATGTGTGTGTATATATATATATATATATATATATATATATATATATATATATATATATATATAAACATATATACAGATATGTATATATCTATTTAGATGTAAATATATATATACACACACACACACACACACCCACACACACACACACACACACACACACACACACACACACACACACACACACACACACACACACACACACTCACACACACACATACATCTACATGTTTAAATTCATTTCCTGTACTGCTGAATGACTGTGCTGGATGGTATGTTTGTGAAAACATTAGGGTTATGTGTATCTCACATGGCTTAGTGGTAAATCACTTTGGCTGTGCTGGGCAGGGTCCTGGCTTTGAGCCTTGCACAGGCTACTTATTTTGTTGCTGGGCAGAACAAGGTCCATTTGATACAGCATGATTAAGGCACTTCTAAGCAGTTGTAAGCGGGTTTGCACAGAGGTAAGCACTGCTAACTTCCGGTTACAGTTTCTTTTACTGATTTAGCTTCTCAATTGCTTAACCTGTGTAGGCATTGCTTACCACCATGCAAACAAGCTTAAAACCATTTACTGCTTCTTAAAGGTGCTTACTTCCGCTTACCCCCATGGTAATTTCTTTAAAAGAAAAGGAAAAAGGGTTGATAGGAAAGTAGTGAAAAAGTGGCACAAAGAGGGAAAGACAGTAAGGAAAATAGCTAGGGATGTGCAGGGAGGGTGTAGGGAAGGTCCATAGCTGCCCATTTCTTCTACAGCAATAGCTGTGCATATACACTGAATTTGGAGGTATATTTGGACACTCAAACCCCTGTTGGAGGGAGTGAGGACAACAATAATATGTTGTGATGCCAATTAGCTCATTACAGCCGAGTGACGTCTCCAGGCGTTTCTGCAGTTATCTCCTACTGTGCCTCTAGGCGTCAAATATTGCCTGTTCATATTTGCATTAATAATTCCAAAACCATGTTACATACAAGGTATTAGAAAATTTTATCTTGAAGCATACATGATAGCAAACACAATTGTACTGATATATCTTCTCTGTCAATGGGTACTTGTTAAAAATATAAGGCGAAAACTTTATTTTTTAAATGTTGAAGCCACTCCCACTAGGAGTTAAAGGTACACAGTCAAAAGAGCTCTACTGGAGGGAATGAGTCAGATTACATGTGTCCAGTGGGCACGTGTGCAAAATGGACAGCTATGTATGAGGCGAGATTTTTTTTTTGGGAACAGATTGCCCTTTTTTTTCAGGCGAGAGTGGGATGTTGGGGAGGTATACTAGGTATATTTGGGGAGGTAGGTTGGGTAGGTTAACAGACAAGACAAACAAGATGCATACAGGGGCAGTATATGACATGTAGGGAGTAAACACTTCGATGAGAGGGTTGTTGGGAAATTGGAAGCCCATAAGCCCCCTAGTGAAAATAGTGGGACTGGGGTCCCCACCCATGGGCAGTCACCACTGCACCTTCACAGCTCTGAAGGTGGCTGTGCTGGGCTTGAGTCGGAGAGCCAGTTCGACCCTCTAATTGTGACATGCAGCCCTTGAGCTGGTGTAGCAGATCTCCAAAATGCTGGTTGAGTTTGCTGCGCACCACTAGCTGGACCTGACGACAGATGACAGGTTCCTGTCTGTGCCCACTCCTGTGGGGGGTGAGCCCCATCCCCTGAGGCAGTTCCACCCGAAGGTGGTGCAGGACCAACAGATGAGGAGGTTCTGGGTTGGGCCCCAGATGTGCTGGTGCCCAGTGCCACGGCCAGCTGAGGTGGGACAAGTGGGTCCGCTGGGACCCGCATTCCCATACGTGCTATGGTGTTTGTGTTTTATCAACATATGTGGGTTAGTAATAAGGCCGCAGTGGTGCAGTGGTTAGCATTGTCGCCTCACAGCAAGAGGTTCTCCCGTTCGCTTCTTGGCTGGAGCACCTTCTGTGTGGAGTCTCCATGTCTTCCCCATGGTCGAGTGATGTTAAAGACATGCAGGTAGGTGCATGCGTGAATGGGTGTGCCTTCTTTGAAGGTTGGGCATCGGGCTGGTAACGTGGCACCATAAAAATCCACTGCCAATCATTAGCAGACCGGAGTTCTGCTGTGGCAACCCCTAACCAGAAAAAGTCAAAAGACATTACTATGTGGGTTAGTAATAGTCAACACATTCCAGGATTAGGTATAACAGCATGCATAGATATTCCCATTAAGCCAGACACCAGATATGGAACAGATGTATAGCAAACAGAATACGTGCATATATGGGACCACAGTGTTAATTACAACAGCATGCAGGTACATTGATGGTACCATGCCACCAAAGTTGGTGTATTTCAACATAGCCCACGTATAGAAACAGATTTAAATAATTATCAAACAATAGGACATATGTCCCAACATTACAGTTAAGTCAGCACATACCAATTGAGTTGGGTATTTAGTTTATTGTTGCAGATATGGTGAGGGGGGAAGATGTCAATTAACAGTTAGTATATTCCTGTAGTTTGCGTTACTTTCCTAGTCAGTGCTGTTATCTGTACCTTACAAGTATCAGTACACTACCCTACTGCCTTACCTTGGACAGTGGTATGGCTGTCGACAACTATATACATGAACTGGTTTTACCTGCAGTATACACCTCTCACCTGGTATACTTGTGGAGGAATTGTTTGTTAACACTAACTAACTGCTTCTACACATACTCCCAGATTCCAGGTTGATGTTATGCACATACCTGTCCATCTCTTTTTGCATAGACTCTGGCCATGTCTTGACCACTTGCAGGTGAGCCGGGACATATTTAGACTATTGCCCTCTTCAACCTTTAGTGAATTACAACACTCTTATACAAGATTTCCTAGACAGTTATATTATGTAGCACAGTGTAGATGACAGTGATGAGTGATACCTTATTATTCAGAGCAACTGCAACACTCACAATGCCATACAATACCAGAGTAAACAGTACCAGTACAGGGTATCAATCTTTTATTTTTAGATACAGTGTTCGTATCTGATGGACCTGTGGGAGCAATGTTTACTAGCACTACCTGAATGTTGCCACACAAACTACCAGACTACATACATCTCACTCTGTTACTGTACACACTCTGGTCACAGCTTGAAAACATGGGGGTGTAGATGGGACATACGTGGCATATTACTCTCATAACATTTTGGGGAGTTGCCAGTGTGGCAAGTTTGTTCTTATGGATGTGAGACAATCAGTTGTATTTCCTGTTTGCTGCCTAAACATCTGGGATCATGCCACTGATTTCCCAGGGGGACAGGCAGAATATGGGCCAATATATTGAACATTCTGTACTTATCTGTACAGTTGTGGGGTATGATTCTGTATGCAGCATCCTTCCACTCCCAGCATTCAAACCATGGTTGTGTCTGCTAAAACTAAAACACTGTCCATCACAGTTGTGTGTGCTATATAGATATTGCTGCATATCTCTTATCTGATTTCTGTCTATAATTCTCCTGTGGTTTTACATTCTGACCTTGTATTACAACACTCCTATACAGGATTTCCTAGACAGTTATATTATGTAGCACAGTGTGGGTGACAGTGATGGGTAATACCTTATTATTCATAACAACTGCAACAATAACAATGCCATACAATACCAGAGTAAACAGTACCAGTACAGGGTATCATTCTTTTATTTCTGGGCATAGTGTTCATATCTGACAGACCTGTGGGAGCAATGTTTGTTAGCACTACCTGAATGTTGCCACACAAATTACCAGATTCCACATTAGTATTATGCACATACATCTCACTCTGTTACTGTACACACTATGGTCACAGCTTGACAACATGGGGGTGTAGGTGGGACATACCTGGCTTATTACTCTCATAACAGTCTGGGGAGTTGCTAGAGTGACAGGTTTGTTCTTATAAATGTGTGACAATCAGTTGTATTTTGGGCTTGCTGCCTATACATCTGGGATCATCACTGATTTCCCAGGGAGACAGAGTAACAGGCAGCAGATATGGGCCAATTTATTGGACATTCTAGACATATCTGTACAGTTGTGGGGTATGATTCTGTATGCAGACTACTACTACTCCCAGGATTCGAACCATGACTATGTGCACTAAAAATACAATAGTTCACGTCTCAGTTTCATGTGGTATATAGATATTGCTGTACATCTCTTATCTGATTTCTGTCTATAATTCTCCTGTGGTTTTACATTCTGACCTTGTATTACAACACTCCTATACAGGATTTCCTGGACAGTTATATTATGTAGCACATACTGGTGCCAGAGCCATGGCCTCAAGCTAAATGCCAAAAAGTGTATAGTCACCCCCTTTGGCAAAAACAAAGTGCCCACAAATTACCACATAGGTGGTAATTCATTAAGTACAGAAGAAGTAATTAGGGACCTGGGGACCCAAGTTGATAGCAATCTCTCATTTGACAACCACATGGCCAAAGTGGTTAGAAAAACATTTTATATAGCCCACCTAATCATGAAGGGATTCGCATCTAGATCAGGGGACGTCATCGTGCCTCTTTACTCATCCCTCATCAGGCCCATAATTGAGTACAATGCCCCTTTTGGGATGTACCTTACCAGACACCTGCAGCAACTGGAAAGACCCCAAAAGTACCTCACCAAGAAGATCAAAGGGCTCAAACAGATGCCATATGCTGCCCGGTTAAAGAAACTCCAGCTCTACTCAGTGGCATACCGCCTGTTCAGAGGCGATCTGTGCCTGACGTATAAAGCCATGTCCAACCCGGAATTAATGGACATGCTGCACCTCAGAAAATCCAAATCCCATCGAGCTACGTGCTAGAGATTTGAACCTCAGCACTGCAATAAATAGGACATGCTGGAGGGACAGATTCATAACCCAGAGGCTCCCTTCACTTTGGAATAAAATCCCAGTCCAGGTTAGGCAGAGTCCCTCATTGACTCTCTTCAAGAGGAATCTTGATGAGTGGATGGGAGATCGTAGGTTTACCCCGGGTATCACTTCTGTGTCACTGTTAGACAGAGGCACAGTATACTAACCTCAAAAAAGGGCATAGCAAAATAAATTTAAAATGGGTGGCGAAAGCCAAACACATTCTGGCTAGGCTTATAAATGCCCTAGGGCAGATAGCCTAGTATGAACCTATGAACCTATGAACCTATGTGCTATTTCGATTTTGTTGTTTGTCTTTTCACTGTTTTCTGTATATATCTCTCTCCGTTGTACAAAATGACCTCTGGAAATTACACCAGTCATATTCAGACATTCCTACACATTTTATTTATGTTGCACAGTGTGGGTAACAGTGTTTAATACAACAGTACTATTAGGTGATTCCAAATCTACATTATCATATGACACCAGAGTAAACGCATGCAGTCCAGCAGTTAAACCTTTATTGTCAGGCTATTATGCTTTTATTTACATACAACCTATATGATACTCTTCCTGCCATATTCTCTGGTGTATGCAGTACTTTCCTTAAACAATACAGGTGACCTTAACAACGCTCTTGCAAAGCACATTAATGATTTCCCTGACCATCTCTTTAAGTTCACTGTTCTGAAGAAAATTGATTTTGACATTAGAAGTGGCCCATGGCAGAATCAATTGGAAATTTGTGAACTTTTTTGGCAGATCCGTACAGCTGCTTACATGCATCCTGGTCTTAACGACCATGTTTCTATAAGTTGTGTCCTTAAAAAACTTTCTTTGGAAAGATAATGGGTTAAATTATTGTATATACACACTTGAGGTTTATGTTTAAATTCATTTAATTTATTCATTTATATATACTTGAGTATATTTTATTATTTTTATTTTATTCTATTTTATTTTATTTTATTTAATTAAACGTTAGTATATGTAAGTAGGTTTGAGTAAGATTTGTACTTGAATTATTATGTTACATATATTTATATTTAGTAGGTATTTTGTTTTAATGCTGATGTTGGTGGAATGAAATTACTCATGAAATTACTCGTGTTTATGCTTTTAGTATTGCCTATTTAGCATAATTAATTGGTTGTGGAGTGTATTTAATCTTGGTAGATTTTAATTAATTCATTTACTTGTTGTCTGAAGAAGGAGAGACATTGTACCCTCCGAAAGCGTGTGCTTACATTATTAAACATAGATTTTACGGTTACCTTGGTCGAGTGCTTCCTTAAGCTCTATTTTTGTTGTTTTTAATACAGTTTGTGGTTCTTGCATTTTAGAATTACAGCAGTACTATTAAGTGATTCCAAATCTACATTATCATAACACATGCAGTCCAGCAGTTAAACCTTTATTGTCAGGCTATTATGCTTTTATTTACATACAACCTATATGATACTCTTCCTGCCATATTCTCTGGTGTATGCAGTACTTTCCTTAAACAATACAGGTTTTATACAGGCAATTAACTTACTAATACTTTTAGATTTATTTCCTATGACAGTACATGCAAGAGTATTACTAACCTGCCTTGCATCGCAACCTCTCCAAGTGACATCCATAGGCCTCCTGGTTCGCAGCCCACTCACTTGCCACTGTGAAGGACATAAGAGGAATATTTAGCCATACCTTTCCATAATATACATGAGCTGGCAATTATTAAACAGGTAGTGGAGTGATACTTGCACACATTGGGGACCTCCCCTGTTCTCCTAGCCTCTTGCATCCACTGATCCAAGAGATCCCCCTTTTGCCGCTTCAGGTCAGCATAGTGATGCCTGACCTGCTCACCAGTTCGAGGTATACCAGTGTTACTGGTGAGGCCATGGGCAAGATGGTCCCAGGCTTCTGCTTTATATTGGGAACCCTGGTACTGGCCCTGCAGCAGTCTCTGCTCATGGTCTTTGACAAGGAGTCCTGCCATGCCTCTGGACTTCTGGATGCCCCAGTGCTGCACCTGAAAGCGCACACCCTCTACCATTCCAGACATAGTGCCTGCAAGGGGAAGCTGCAACCAGTTATGAGATGTATTCCCACCTGTTGAGTTTAAATAGGGCCAATTTCCCACACTTTGCTGCGATTGGACAGTTTTGAAAAGGCTAAGCTATGGTAAACCTGCTTACCTAAGGCTGGCATTGTTTAAAGGGGTATACCAATGGGCAAATTGAGTTAGCTGGCCTGCACATTGCTTACACCTACTCAGCTGGGCTGTGCAATGTTTAGCATTGCTTAATATTTAATTTGCATTATATTTGCTTTTTGGCATTGATTTATTATTCATTACATGTCATATATGTGTCTGGTATCCATGATTCATGTGTACGTACACTGTATGGGGCCCTTGTGTTTATTAGAGGACTTCAACACTTTATTACATTTACACCTCATCTGGACTTACTGCAGTACTCCAGTTCACATATTTATGTTATGTAGTAGGTTATACAACATAAGACTGTATATAGATTCCTTTCACATGTTCAGTTTGATTTTCCTATAGTGAGGATTTGTTTGGTGATACCTCAGTCTTAGGTATTGCTATGATGGCTTAGTGGTTAACTACTATGACTGTAGTGTACAGGGTCCCCAGTTCAAGACCTGCAAAGGCTGTTTATTTTGTTTCTGGCCAGAACAGCAGCTGTTGCATAGAGAGTGATTAAGGCACATTTAAGCACTTGTAAGTGGGTTTGAATGGGTTTGCATGAAGATAAGCAATGCTAATCACTGGGTAAATATGCTTATAGAGAGTTAGCTTCAATATTGCTTAACCTTTGTGCGCATTACTTACCCCCGTGCAAACATTGCTTAAACCCACTTACTAGTGCTTACATATGCTTTCTCCCGCTTACTACTGCTTAATAGTGCTTACACTTGCTTACTAGTGCTTACTCCCGCTTACCACTGCACTAATTTAGACAGTAATGTTTAATGGTTCTTGGGAAGGTGGGGGATTTGGAAGCTGATGGAGTTATCATTTATTACACATTTGCCATCCATTTGTATCCCTGATTCCTGTGGAAATATACTGTATGGGGCACATGTGATTATCTGTGGACTTTGCAACATTATGACACTAACACATCACATCTGCATTTAATGCAGTACTCCAGTTCACAAATATATTGGTCATAAAGTGATTTGACATGGAAAATGGAATGTGCTGCAGTGGGAATTGAACCGGGAATGACTGCTCGTAAGGCGAATGGTCTGCCCACTACACTACTGCTGTACTGCTTCATTGGCATATATCTTGCTTTTTATTCTCTTCTGCCATTTAAGCTGCATTAACCATAGCTAAGCGATTGGCAAACCCGCGAACCTACGGTTAAATTTAATCTGTTTCATAAAATAAAAATCTTTATATTTGTTGTTTTAACTATTGCTCTTGTACATGTGGGGGATGTTGCTGGGGGTGTGCGTACACTTATGAGTGGTCTCACTCATTCTTTTAGGACTTGTCTGCTGTTCTTCATTGCAGGGATGTATATATTCTGAGAGCTATGCTCTCTGACACACCCCCTACACTCTTGCATGCTCCATGTAAAATTAAGAGCGCAGGCAGCACGCCTTCATTAATATGCATGGCACGCTGCTGTCCTGATCCTAGTGGCCACTTCCATGCAGGACTAAGCTAGTCCTGCACGGAAGGATAGTGAATCCTTCTTATTGTGTCTGTTACTGCACTGATACTGAAATATAACATCCTTTTATTATGTGGTCATAAAGTAATTTAATTTTTCAGTTATTTTTTTTAATTAACCTCCTGTGATCCAGTTTCCATTTTTAAATTATATACATCTAAACAGTTACAATAGTGTATATACATTTCTGTTCTAATCCAGTAGAGTACAGAGTGGATGCATTTTTAAAGCTCAGTACATTACAACTCTTTTCAACACACACTTCTGTACCAGCAGTTTGATATACGCATAACCTACAGTTCTAATACATGTCTATCACAAGCATACGAATCATGTTGATATTCACAAATGATATATAATTATTTACAAAATTCCAGAGAGCTGTGCTGGTAGTATCTGTCTTTGATACACTTCTATATTTATTGTATTTAACATTTGTTTACTGGGAAAGTCCTATTTGGAGCGAAGCCAATTTTCAGCAGATGCCCCAGAACAAACACTCCAGATCTGTCTTCGTAATGGTGGGAGGAAACCAGAGCACCCAGAGAAAACCCACACAAATGCAGGGAGGACATGCAGACTCCACATAGAAGGCACTCCAGCCGAAAATAGAACCAGAGAACCTCTTGCTGTGAGGCAACAACACTACCACTGCACCACAGCACCACTCTTTGTAAAGCATGTTAATATTCAAAAATGGCATATAATTATTTACAAAATTCCAGATAGCTGAGCTGGCAGTATCTCCTTCCGTGACACATGCATGAGACAACAAAACCATTTATTACTCTGTGCAAAATACTGCTGTTATTTAAGGCATGAACAAATAGCTTAGTTTGGATAATACTGAAATTAAACTATTATGTTAAAGTTTTTAATAATAATAATAATTCAAGGAATGTGGGAAAAGTAAAATTGTTTGTTGCTTTCAGGTGTATGAAGTAAGATCATTTTTTGGGGGGGAAGAAACAACTGAATGTCATTGAATAAAAATAATGTAACTCACCTGTGTGAACCCTGTGAATGTCCTTTGCTACAAACCTATGCCACAAATTACAGCGTTTCCATGTTTGTCTGTTATGAATCCCTCCAGATAATAATGATGATGATGTCATACTCAAGGTCTGAATACTCGCCTCACAGAGCATCTGGCTGGTGACTGCATGGCACTTCTTTTGCCTGATGAACATCTGTCTCTCTTCACAATAGTAGTGATTTTATTGCAATATATACACATTCAGTGTCTCTGGACAGCTGTCTATATCAAGTACCATTTTCCCTTAAGAGCACTCAGTGACCACAGTCAGTCCAGGGCTGGTTTCTCCCTCTTTCTCCACATTCCCAATAAGACTCCCCACCGGCACAGCTATAGATTTGAGATCTCAGCTGAGTGGCTAACCCAAGACCTCTAGCACCCTCTCTGTCCAACAGGTGCTTCATTGTCCCTGCCAAGTAGCTGACAGACACACTCCTTGAGGTTTGTTTTACAAACACACACTTGGGAAAGGCTGGCAAAAGTTTACTAGTTATGCCACCTTTTGCCCAGACTATAAGGTAGTTATCACTGCCACTAGCCACATTCTTATCAGCTACTTTAAGGCCCTTAACAAAGGGTATCCAATCTTACTGTGTAATGTTACCATCAACACAAATAGTAGTTTGACCAAGAGCAAGGCTATTCGGAATGTCCCACAGTGTCAATAAATAAGCATGCATGTACTCTCAGAACTTACATATGTCTCACAAATATCAGCCACAATAAAAGATTTAAATATATTTATTAATAAATAATACAAGAACAAGAAAATACTCAGTATATAATTACAGTTATATCAGAG